>NC_091462.1:53384341-53696841 GCF_027789765.1 Dendropsophus ebraccatus
TTTCCCCCCACCCATGCTAGACCCGGAAGTGTGGTGCATTATACTTACGGAATCGCTGTCGACCCCGGCCGCCATCTTGGGACAATGACGTCGTCTTCAGGAGGGTGGCCGGACCGCTCCAGTCCTCCCTCATGCTGGCCCCCCTCCAGCGCGTCATCAGCTGCTCGGACGCGATTGGTTGAGCATAGTTATGTTGTATAACTTTGTAATGTGTGTTATTTAGTGAAAAAATGCTTTACACCGCACTACCCCTTTTAACCAAATATAAAAAAATAACACCCGAGTAGACATAAAATAACGGCAGGAGAATCACCACACCCCATGCGCTTATAGCATACACAGTGGCTTTGTCCGGGGGAAGGTGTCTATTGGACTGGTATCTTTGTACAAGCTGGCCAACCAATCAAAAGCCTTAATTGGACTGACGTAAATGAGCTTGGTTTGAGCTCATGTATTGTACCTATTGTTGATACTACAATATAGGCACCATTTTTATATCTGTTTCAATATGTTTGGGTTGTTTTTCATGTATTAATAATGAATTTACGTTGTTCATTATGCCGTTACTTTGTGTGCATGTGTAAACGTCAGGAGTATCACAGTGACCGCACCCTCCACCATGTTGGGGAGCCCTAGTTGCTGATAAGGTAGTCGTCTTCTATTACATACGGCTACATGCTATTTCTGATCAGGCAGAAACTCCTGGCCAAGATGCTACTGCACTCCTAGCTGTAGTATGGTCACACTCAGCTATAAAGTATAGGGAAGGAGCAATACACCATGTATATGGCTTGTAATTCATTGGTTGATATGCTGCTTGTCCATAATGTAAGCCCTGTAGCTCCGCAGTAATGTTCAGTGTGAGATGGAAGCTCTACACACAGCCTGCCATGCTATCTAAAGCCCTGCCCTTGAGAACAGCCAGACAGTGGGGATCTGTACTCGGCTTGTGAACACTCAGCCCAGATGAAAACTATACTTCAGTGGGTGTCTCTTGGGAGGGCTGGGAGAGTTGACGTGTCTTGAGTATGCTGGTGATATGATTACATTACAGCAGGGGTAAACATAGCTTATACATAGTAGGAACCATTCTTATCCCCCTCCATGAGCCAAAACATTGGCAGTGTTTTCTAACAAGGTCATTATGCGTTCTTTTAAAGTGACCAGGTCATTATACCACCACGTCATTTATTTTTTTACATTAGCGGGCCTGCCTCCAGTGCATAAAGCTGGGCCAGTGCACAGCAAAACAACGCTGCTGAGCGTAGGAATTAGGTGGTGTAAAAAAAAGGACTGCGCCACAGGGATCCCCATGCTGGTGTCGATCAGTTAATGTAAAAAAAAATTTAAAAGCGATTTACCTGATGGTACATTCCCTTTAAGTATTATTAAGATTCTGGTAGTGTGAAGTAATTGCAAAGCTCATCACCATGACTACCAACATAATCTCTGTAGCTTTTTCTGACATTTTAAAAAAAAAAAAGGAAAAGTGTATAAAAAGTTATAGCATCATGGGTTTCTTTAGTATTTGTTGTATTCCCCCCCCCCCCCACCAGTATTTCTGCAAGTTTAAGGAACAAAATGCAAAGTAGCTCTCTAACCACTTTGGGAAATTCTTCAAGCCAGTGTTTCACTCCAACTAGGAATCTCAGAACCCAATTAGGGATATATTGCGAGCAAAAATCTTTCCAAAATGACAAAATATCTATTTGCAGACAGCTGGTTTTGACTTAAAGGTCAGTCATGGTCTACTGGGAATTCTTAGAAGAAAGGATATGCATAATAGCGCTCACACACCACCTTGGGGGGTAGCTTTCCCTTCAAGAAAGTGTTTCACTGGTAATAGAGAAAGTTTGCTAAAAGATAAAGAAATAAAGTCTGTATAAGAGCTGTACATAAATTCTAGCAAAATTTATATATATATATATATATATATATATATATATATGTGTGTATATATATGTGTATATATATATATATATATATATATATATATATATATATATTTTCTGTGTGTGTTTGAAGTGGATTTCTTATGGCTATTTATAAAATGATACAAGCGCTGGCCATAGGGTGTAATGTATTTTAAAAGATAGCCCCACCCCCAGTGCTCCTAACAGCTTACCGGGCAGAGGATTTCAGAATAAACAATATGGGAAAGGCGCGGAGGATGAAAGTAACGTACTTACCTGTATCCTCAGCTTCCCATGCCCACTAGGCAGCGCTATCAGCAGGTTAGATTTGTCTAATGTCTTATGCTTATAATTGCCCTTCTACAGCGAAATTGCAACTGTACTAAAGTTTTACAGTAGCAAGGCAAGTTGCTCCGATATTTTGGTCATGCAGTTTGTATGTGAATGCTGTTGTACAACATGTGGCTCCAGCCTTATTCTCATGCTAGGGGCATTTCTTTGTCCACTATCCACTGAACAGGTCTTAAAGAGGTTATCCAGTGCTACAAAAACATGGCCACTTTTCCCCCTATATGTCTCCAGTTTGGGTGGCGTTTTAAACTCAGTTCCTTTGAAGTAAATGGAGCTTAACTGCAAACCACACCTGACCTGGAGACAAGAGAGGGGGAGAAGTGGCCATGTTTTTGTAGCGCTGAATAACACCTTTAACTGCACAGTGAACTCATCCCAAGTACAATGGAGTGTGTAATATTTGCTATTTTATAACGTGGAAACGTGGATTGTTACCTGCAAATTCCTTCAAAATATGCTCTGTACCTCTATCCAGGCCTGTATGGCCAGTATGTTATGGAAGAACTGACATATATAGGCGGCTTTGCTTATGATGGCAATACAAGCCTGGCAGAGTAGGGCTGAAGCATGTGGTACATTTTCTGACACAGTGCAGCGTAATCGCTTTTATGGAAGAAGAAGAATATATTTCCCAGTCAGGGTAGGTACAAGGTGTAATCTGGTTCTTAACAGCAAAGATGAGTCAGCAGCGAAAACTGAGCTGCAGGAGATCAAATGCTCTTGTGCAAGCAATATTTTATTTTTATTAAGTATCAGTAGTTTTCCATACTAAGCTGTGTTATTTTCCCAAGTTGGAGCTGTAGTGTAGATGTATGGAGTTTATTTTTTAAAGGGATATTCCAGTCTTACAAAAAAGTTTTTTTTTTTTTTTTTTTTTTATGTTGCAGAGGTAAAAATGATTTGGGGGAGGGGTGATGACATTCAGGACACCATTCAGTATTGCAGTATAGGCAACTGGTCTCTTGTTTTTCTACATGATCATACAGAGTATTGTATCACAGTGACAATTCAGGTGCTTTGTTCTGTTGTTTTTTTCATAGAATATAAAAAATTAAATGACTTTCATATCCTGTTACTTTTTACTATGAAGCATACACACTGTGAGTTAAAGGGGTTATTCAGCGCTACAAAAACATGGCCACTTTCCCCCTACTGTTGTCTCCAGTTTGGGTGGGGTTTTGAAACTCAGTTCTATTGAAGTTAATGGAGCTTCATTGCAAACCCCACCTGAACTGGATACAACAGTAGGGGGAAAAGTGGCCATGTTTTTGTAGCGCTGAATAACCCCTTTAAAGGGGTTATCCAGCATTAGAAAAATATGGCCACTTTCTTCCAGAGACAACGCGACTCTTGCTAAGCTATTTCTACCAGATATAATAGATTGAGTTGTTAAACAGTCCAGTATTCAAAGATGTAGTCACAAAGCCATCAGCACATTGCATGTTGATACATCTATATGTCTGTGCAGTGATCGCCTAAATAACAGCAGCCCCAGTAGTGCTCAAGTGAAAAATTATACTTTACCATATACCATAGTTTGTAAATACTGTTGATAACATAGGATATTTTGCTCCAGAAATTAGAAAAAAAAATCTATACTCTATTTGGCACAGCCATAGCTTGTTTGCCATACCCTTCTTTTTGTTATTACTCTGTAATACATGTCATAGCACAGGATTAAAGGGGTTATCCAGTCCTACAAAAACATGGCCACTTTCTTTACACAGCACAACAAATTGAGGAGCCCGGGCAGCATGAATTATCTTTGAATAGTTCATGCAGTCTGGGAAACTGACAGCACATATGTGTATATCTGTGGTGTCAATTTAAAAATTACAAGCAGCAGTGTATGCTTACATCCACACTGCTGCCGGCTGTCGATTATTCTGGAGGAGGCGGCAGCCTGAAGTTACAGCAGCGGCTGGAGAAGCAAATGCCAGATCGCAAGCAACGTGAATGGTAAGTATAGACTGTTAGTGATCGGGAAACTGAGCACAGATATATACATAACTGTGCACAAGCTAAAAAGACAGAAATGGCTGCACATCGCACCCATGGCTGACACGAAAGCTTATTCAGCTACATTTAAAACCAACATCAGAAGTTAGTATATAATTTGGCCAAACTATATTGCCTCATGTACCATGTGCAGGTCTTCTGATACACATGAGTCCCTAACCAAAAAACATCACTGTGCCTGTCAGCACCACAATCCCCGCAAAACGTGCGCAAGCAGAGAAGGGGGCCACGGAATGGCCCTGCAACCCCATTGTCACAGGACCAGACCCTAAAGGGCCCCCCGGACCCCGCAGGCGCCACCGGCGGAAAAAGTGGACGCCAAGCAGCACAAGTGTGAACAAGCTCTTACCTCTCTCCATTCCTCTGCAGGTAGAATGGGAGAATACTAGGAGATCCTCCCCTTATGTATACAGGTGCTTCCTGCTAATTTGGATCACATGGGTCTTACAAAGCACGAGTGCTAGCCACAATGAAAAAAGGGACAGAATACATAAAATATGCACAAGCCAAAAAGACAGAAATGGCTGCACATCACACCCATGGTTGACATGAAAGCTTATTCAGCTACATTTAAAACCAACATCAGAATATTGCCATATTGCCTCATGTATCACGTGCAGGTCTTCTGATACACATGAGTCCCTAACCAAAAAACATCACTGTGCCTGTCAGCGACCACAATCCCCGCAAAACGTGCGCAAGCAGAGAAGGGGGGCCACGGAATGGCCCTGCAACCTGTGCTGTCAGTTTCCACAGGGAGACGTGCGGATAATAAAAAAACATTTTAAGGGTGCCTTCACACGTACCATATCGCTGCGTATTTAACGTACCGTATCGCTGCGTATTTTATTGCTGCATGTTTGGTGCGATTTTTTTTTTTTTTTTTTTTACATGCGTGTTTTGATTTTCACATGATTTTCATGTGAAAATCAAAACTCGCATGTAAAAATCGCACCAAACACGCAGCGATAAAAATTCAGCGATAAATACGCAGCGATACGGTACGTGTGAAGCTACCCTAAGGGTACGTTCACACTTACCGGATCCGCAGCGTATTATCCGCTGCAGATTTCATTTAAATAACTGAACACAGCAACAAATCTGCACCATCAAATCTGCTGCGGATCCTGTAGGTGTGAACGCACCGTAAAGCAGGTTAAAAACAGACGATCAGAAGACAATTAGGCTTTTGCTTGGTCTTCGGCTGATCGCTTTCACTTTTACACTGGCCGTTTATCAGCCGCAGCATCGTTTCTAGCCCTGTCCCATTTAAGCTGATTCACACTCCAATCATCTGTGATAGGACCCTGATTCATCCGACTGATCATTACCTTCATTGTCTGCAGCACATCCTGCTTACACTGGAAAAGGTCCTACAGACAAGCAGTGCCTATCTGGGGCGCTCAATCCCAACAATCTGCCTATGAATACTCAACTGCTCATTCGTCAGCTGATGGCTGAACCTTCCACCTGGGTCTGTTCTGGCAATAAATCACCCCTTGTAAAAGGCCCATAAATGTTGAAGAACGACTTCATATTGCAGCCAGGGCAACAATTTGCACCTCCTGTACGAAAGTGTTAGCATGTTCCATAAGACTTCACATGTGATGTACATTTCCACTTTAAGGGCTGGACCAGTACCTATAGGTATTTGGATGTGATTAATAGCAATGCATGCAGTGCTGTTCTTCTCATCACATCTATAACCATGCAGTGAACAGAACCGTATGTGCTTGTGGTTGGGTCCTGCACTGTGTATTTCTTTGGTACATACTGTCTGTAGCATTGGTTTTGGAAGAATCCAGGCAGCTTTATTGGCTTCTCGGGGCCTAAATATTTACATCCAGACTTGTGATGCAGCCAACAAGCTGACACAGTAAAACAGTGTGCAGTTATTAATAGTTGTCTGCTGGTACATTGGCATTGCCTACAGACCTGTGCGTGTCTAGAATGGTGATCGTAGGGAAAACTAATATACGTTTCAGTGTATTTTGCTCTACTGAACTAGGTCCCTTTTTTAGATTGTTGCTATGAGTTTACAGTGTCTGCATTGCTGTACTTTAAGCCGAAGTCTGACCTTCACAAACAAGCTCTGCTAAAATGATAGCTGACCTGTGACTGGTTTTTATTTATTTTTCACATAATGGGGCTTTGCGCTATGCAGAAGTATCGTGGATTTCCCTTTTAATTTTTGTAAAATGAAAACGTTTAATATGCGAGTGCTGATGTCTATGTAGTGACTACCCAGAATAGTAGCACCAGCAGTAGGGGTGTGAATACTACTAGCATACTACTTAGTGTGTGTTATAACACATACTGGCATAGGAGTATTCTCATGTGAATATAAGCATCAGAAAAAAACACTATTGCTGTACCGCAAAAAAGGAAAAACAAAATGTTTTTGTTTTTTTTTTGTAAAAACCACAAAACCATTTAAAGCTACGGCTTTTGTGATAATAGAGAGGCAAGATGCTCAACAGCATATGTTATGTTTAGAGTACATTGACATGGATGAAATGTTCCAGGCTTACAGTGGAATACAGTATAAGGCTACGTTCACATCAGCGTTTGACCATCCGGCACCATTCAGTCTACCTTTTCCGTTTTGGAGTAAGCAAAACGGAAACTGTCGGATCCGTTAAAATCCCCATAGATTCCCATGATATTTTAGTGTGCTCCGTTTGCATGCAATCCGTTCAAGATCCGTTTTTTTGAACGGAAGAAAAAATAATGTTTGCAGTATTTTTCTTTCTGCTCAAAAAAGCAGATCACAAACGGAAAGTGCACTTCCGTTTTTTTTTTTACATTGTAGTCAATGAAGACTGATCTAAAGCGGAAGGTATTTCCATTCACATCCGTTTGTTTTCTTCCGTTTATGCACTAAGCAGCAAGAAACCAAAGAAGAAAAATAAACGGATAGAAAAACGGATGCTGACTGATGCAAACGGATGTACAAAAGTCAGTTTTTTTTAAGCCAAAATACAAACGGACCATTAAAAAAAGATGAACATTTTGCAATCAGTTTGCATCAATCTGCTCATCAGTTTATGCTCATCTGTTTAATTAATATAGACGGATCCATTAGAAACGAAGAAAAACGCTAGTGTAGCTGAGCCCTAAGGCAAGTGGTTGAGATTAGAGAATTTACAGTATGAGTGAATGGCTTCGTTCCTATCTGCATTCTGCTCAGCATGCTGTGGTCTTTCAATTCTGCTCTGCTCTGTGCAGCTCCTCCCCGGGTGCTAGGAAAAGCTTTGCTTCCTTCCTACTGTAAATTCGCTCATCTCTAGTTGAGATGAAATCCCTTTTACATGTTGCAGAAAGCTTCAGCGCAGTTATAACCTATGGTGGCAAATTTACTGTCTGTACCATGTTCATTTCTGTTGTGGGATAATCAGAAATATTTTATTTTTCCTATTTTAATTAAGAAATAAAGAGAACTACAAGTACAAACCTGCACTGTTGTCATGTGGTGGTGGTGGTTTCTCAGCAGCAGGGCCCTCTTTGTAAGGGTTTTTTTTTAAGGTTAAATTTATGGATGACCTATCCTCAGATCAATGGGGTGCCAACACCTAGATCCCAACCATACATACATAGACCAGAGCGGGGAGCAGACAGCTCCTTACTTAATGTAGTGGCCATGCTGGGTGACTCCGTTCAGTGGGACTGTCTGCTTTATATACGCAAGCAGCGAAGCAGGGGCAAACAGATGATTAACCAGGGGTTGCAGGTGTTGGGAAGTCAGTATAAGATTATGTATATTGTGACTGTAGGAACAGAATGGCAAGCCATTAACAAAAACGTAAAGGAGAAGTCCAGTGAAATTTTTTATTAAAGTATTGTATTGCCCCCCAAAAGTTATACAAATCCCCAATATACACTTATTACTGGAAATGCTTATAAAGTACTTTTTCCCTGGACTTACTACTGCATCAAGGCTTCACTTCCTGGATAACATGGTGATGTCACAACCCGACTCCCAGAGCTGTGCGGGCTGTGGCTGCTGGAGAGGATGATGGCAGAGGGACACTGAGGGACACAGGGCACTGGAGGGACACTGAGCATCCCTCTGCCATCATCCTCCCCAGCAGCCACAGTCCGCACAGCTCTGGGAGTCGGGTCGTGACATAATCATTTTATCCAGGAAGTGAAGCCTTTATGCAGTAGTAAGTGCAGGGAAAAAAAGCACTTTATAAGCATTTCCCGTAATAAGGCCGGGTTTACATATGTCTGGCGGTGCGGCGGCGTTTCCCTCCGGCGCAGGAGAAAAGCGCCGGAGGGAAACGCATCATTGAACTGATCCCATTGTTTTCAATGGGATCGTTCAAAATGTGCGGCGGTGAACTAGTGGCCGCCGCATCGCCGGACCGTCGGTGCGTTAGGACGCATCTTGCAGCGTCCTGGCGGACCGCCGCTCCGGTGATGCGGCGCCGCACCAATTCAATCGAATAGAGCGCCATGAACGCCGGATGCCAGAGTCGAACGGCATGCGTCCTGCCCGGCGAGGCATCCGGCATTCAGGCAAATAGTAGCACAAAATAAACACATCTCTCCCCCTGTGTGCTCTCCCCCTCCCCTATAGTCCCCCCTTGGTCCCCCAGTAGTATATAGCCCCCCCTGTTTCTCCTCCAGTAGTATATAGCCCCCCTGTTGCCCCCCCAGTAATATTTAGCTTCCCTGTGTGCTCTCCCCCAATTAGTATACAGCCTCCCTGTGCGCTCTCCCCCAATAGTATATAGCCCCCCATGTGCGCTCTCCCCCTCCCATATAGCCCCCCTGTGCGCTCTACCCCTCCCATACAGCCCCCCTGTGCGCTCTCCCCTTGTAGTATATAGCCCCCCTGTGAGCTCCCCCAATTAGTATATAGCCCCTGTGCGCTCCCCCGCAAATCCCATTGAAAATGACAGGAAAACATACTTAGAAAAAAAAATGTCAACTGATGAGCGCAACTTGTGACAACTGATGGAAACTGATGGTTTTTAATGAAAAGAAGGATAGAAAAACTGATCACAACTGATGCATTTTTGGCATTAGTTGTGACATCAGTTGTGGTCAGTTTTTAGGCAAAAAACGCAACTGATGCCAACTCATATATGTAAACCCAGCCTAAGTGTATATTTGTATAACTGTTGGGGGGCAATACAAAACTTAAATAAAAATTTTTGCCGGACTTCTCCTTTAAAATCTGTAAATGGAATGAATATGGCAGTGGTTCTTGGCAGGAAAGTCCTGAGTCGTGTAGAGACAATATCCACTGACTAAGTAGTTGGCATTTTAAGTGCATCTGTTCTTCCAGGAGATGACTACAGCAGAGAAGCGTCTGCAAAAGTTTTGTGAAATGTTTCTTTTAATTAGAGCATAAACAATCTTCATCTAGTCCATCCAGTTTAATACTGCACTTATCTTCCCTAGATACCCTGGCTGCACCATATCTCTCTGGACAGTGGCCCCGAGACCATGGACAGGTGGCTCCTTGCATGAAGGATCAGTCAACACAGGTAACTATTATAGTTTACTTGTTGGAACTTTCTTGTGAGCCATAGATGCAGCATCAGTCAGTGAGGGGGAGCTGCGGTTACTGTTATAGTGATGGTAAATCCCTTCTGTGGATATTATGGCTTACACAACCCATATTCTTAAAGGGAATGTAATAAACACATATATACTGTATATATTCTTTTTTGCAGCAAACCACTTTGACATAAGTGATAGAGATGAGTGAACCTCGAGCATGCTCGAGTCCATCCGAACCCGAACTTTCGGCATTTGATTAGCGGTGGCTGCTGAAGTTGGATAAAGCCCTAAGGCTATGTGGAAAACATGGATATAGTCATTGGCTGTATCCATGTTTTCCAGACAACCTTAGAGCTTTATCCAAGTTCAGCAGCCCCCGCTAATCAAATGCCGATCGTTCGGGTTCGGATGGACTCGAACCCGAACCCGGTTCGCTCATCTCTAATAAGTGACAATAGACAGGACCTGTGTTATTGAGATGAGTATGAAACATTGCTGAGTCTAATATGTGACCTGTAAAGAGGTCATTCCACATGGAGCAGCTATCGTCACCTCTATCTACTCATGTCACATATCGCTGCAATGCTGTAGAGATCACTTTACACCAGCCTCTTCCTTATCATTACTGACACAACAGCTAAGTTTTAGACCTAGTGGTGAGAATGGAAACTGCCGGATTAGTATAATATAGATAGTAAGATGGAAAATTTGAAAAAAACATCACAGTTCCTAAATGTTTAACATAAAACTTGATTGAAACAATAGGTAATGTTCTGATGACATTCCTTTGAGACTTGACATTTGTATACTTTGCCTCATGTATCAAAAGGTGAATGTTTTTATGATCTCCCATCGTAAAGTGTTTATACTATTATTTTATAACCTCATCCATATGTATAACTTCACACCAACTGTAGTACTTTAAAGTTTTATGATTACAATGGTGTTTTGACTTTGACTCTTCCTCCCAGTTCTTCAGAGAACCAATCAAATAAAAACAGATAGGCCAGAATGTCATTGCAAAATGGCTTATAATGGATAGTGGCTCAGGGTGTGATTGGGAGGCTAAGGGGGCATGAAACATTCTGTCTGGAGAACATAGCCTGGGAGATATCTACTCATAGAAGTATGTTACAGACAGTTGTCTGTTCATAGTAAACTATCTAGTATATTAGGCATTTATTAGTGTCATTGAAGCCAGCCTTAACATGACATGCTTTGTCTAATGGACCCATGCCTCATATGAGCGTCAGTCTAGCCAATTGGTAATAATTTAATAAGCCTTTTACATAGCTCAGTGATTGTGTGGCCAGGGCTGCATGAACAATCGCTTGATGGCTTGTGTAAATCATTATGCCAACGGCACAGGCCCAGGCTGTAATCGACAAACCTGCAATGGCTGTAAGGTCTTTCCTGCAGATATTGCTCCACCGACTCCTATCCCCGAGCACACCAAGGCTGCATTCACACGCTCCGTGTTCCTCACGGAACACGGACGTGGAATGCCTGTAACGGACTCTCCCCCGCCCGGGCAGCATCTATGATAAGATGCTGGGTGCAGGAGAACTGTAATGAATCGGCCGCGGTGTGCTGTAATTACAGCGCAGCACATATCTGTACTGTTCCCTCACTCTCAGCATCTAATTACAGATGCTGCCCGGGCTGGGGAGAGTCCGTTACAGGCATGCCACGTCCGTGTTCCGTGAGGAACACTGAATGTGTGAATGCAGCCTATCAGTACTGAGGCGCAGTGAGTAGCCATATGGCATACAACTTCTATCTCACTCACCTCTTACGCACTGTATATTTAATTAACTCTTTATCTCCCCTGATGACGTCATACTAAGTTGATGACCGGAACGTGTTGGGGGGGTGCCACTGGAACACATAGATGCGGGCGACCATTGATCAATTTTATCTGGTGATAGATTCACCTTTGGTGTTTTTTATCTGTATCAATAGAAGTTATGTTTTAATACCAACTTTCACTCACCTATTTACTGTTTATGCTTGAAAGTATTCCTGTCCAAGACAGGTAGTGTACCTAACTTACACGTAGCTAGATTGTCTTTTATACGAGCCTAATCCACCAATAATCAACCTGCCTAAAAGGCTGTAAGCTGCTTTCTTCAGATTTCCTGCCTTATTATCTGAACAACTTGAGATTGTGGAGTGATTAGCATAGAAGAAACTAAGCATAAGGCTGGTTTTACACAAGTGTAACATAGACTTATATCTCATATTTCTATATTTGTTATGGTTGTAAGGTCTGCAAATCCAAGGTTAGATTGGGACCGGTAGTACAGCCTTGCCCGTACAGCCTTTACACAGTCCCCACTCGATCCCATGAAATTGTAGAATGCCAGTTATAATAAGTTTAGTTTTTTTTTTTTAATAAAACCAATGACTGATCTGTGAAAACTCTGGTTGTATGAATAGCCCAATAGAAATAATTGGCCCTAAAATTGCTTGTGATTGTGGATCCATGTGGTTCACGGGCAACTTTGCAGGAAATGTGAAAAAAGCCTAAGGTTACGTACACACGGCCATATATTATGTCCGCAATTTTTAGCCTGTGATCCGCAAAAAAGCATCTGCAATGCGTCTGTATTTGGCCGTATTTTTTGCGTATCCATATAAGTGGAAAGTACTGTGCACTAAGATCCTGACTGATCAAAATTTTACTGACGCGTGTGTGACAATGTTTTTATGAATGACAGTAGTGCTCTAAAATGTACAAAGCCAGGTCTCACTTTATTATACCACTTTTATGCAAACTTTAATGATTCTCAGTAATTTTGGTAGACATGTTTTATTTTACATAGTTATTTTTCCTTTATCAGCTAAAATGAGGATTAAATGTGAGTAATGCAGAGCATTGTATGTGCCCTTCGAAAACAATGCATGGAACTATAATAGAAAAAATGTCAACTTCTTTTTGCTTCATCTATTATGCAGACTGAAAGTGCTTGGGCTGAGGAGTACGCTGAAAAGAAGAAAAGCTCTCACAAGCGTTCTGCGTCCTGGGGCAGCAACGAGCAGCTGAAAGAGGTTAGACAGCTGCTATGTGCGGATTAATGGGCCGCCAGCCTGCCTTCATGTGTCCGTTCTTGTGTGGTCACCTAGTCTTCAAAAACAGGCAGTTGGGGCAATGAAAGCTGGCCATTGTCGTGTCATAGATTTTCTGTTTGAGGCTCAGTTTGCTTGGTTTTGCATCCTGTAAATGCTCTGAAAATGTTTAAACTTGTTTTGAATTGTCAGAGATGTGATTTCCACCAGCTGTATGGGATTTATCACTCCCTTCTCCAGTGCACAGTGGCAGTACTGAGCACAGTCAGAGGTTACTCAACATGTTTGATTTAGTAAATTTAGCATTTTTGACATTCTGCTTTGGTGCAGGGAATAGTAATCTCCCTCTATTTGATCAGTGCATTTATTTGATTCAGGCTTGAAATTAAAAAAATTAAACATATTTATATGCAGTATAACATGCTTGCATTCCATAAACCAGATGGTCTAGACCAGGGGTAGGGAACCTTGGCTCTCAAGCTGTTGCCAAACTACAACCCCCATGCCTAAGCTAAAGCGCTGTTGATTGCAGCATGCTACAGAATATATCCAAAGTTAAATATTGTCTTTAATTTGTGGCCAGAACAAAAATGTTTGTCAAATGAGTACAAACAAATTGGTGAACTAATCTGAACTGCAATAAAACAGTAACACAACCATTGAATACACAGCCTAATCTGTGAGCTATGGGGGTGACACAGGCAACAGCTGCATGTATATTCGCTCTATTAGATATTTGACAATCTAACATGATGGTGTAGCCCAATGGGTGCCTAACAACTCCAATAGGGTTACATAAGGGTTGGGTACGGTTGGCTTTCAGCTTGTCTGATCCTTTGTTTCTCCAGAGAAAAGTCATTGGTGTCTGACAGCTGCTCCTCAAAGTAAACCCTGTGTGGGAGAAATACACTTTATTAAATGTGATACTGAAACTTTCATGTGGTGAAAGGCTTCTAGTCTAAAATGTAGTTATAGTGTTTGCTTTATGTGAAAAGAGTTTCTATTAAAGTTAATGTGCGCTTACACAGAGAGATATATCTGACAGATTATTGAAGCCAAAGCCAGGAACGGACTAAACAGAGACAGGTCATAAAGGAAAGACTGAGATTTTTCCTCTTCTCAAATCCATTTCTGGCTTTGGCTTCTCTGTGTAAACGCACCATTAGTTCTACATTTCTGGAATAATTAGTATTTTGGTATCACCTGGTGCAGGAAAGTCTTTGCTTTTATAGAAATGTAACGAATACCTCCCAATTTTCAAACATGTTTAAAATATCAAATAAGTAGTCATTTGGGGCCTATTTCTAGTCTGTCAGGTTCTGGATTCCTGTTCTCTCTGTAGGGCATTTAGGTATGTGTGCATATACACAGATATTTCAATGATACATTTAGACAACATGGCAAGTGAATGTTTTATGTAAATATACTTTATAATTCCATCTTGATTTATCTTCAGATTGCCAAATTACGTCAGCAACTTCAAAGGAGCAAACACAGCAGCAGACATCATCGTGACAAGGATAGGCAATCTCCGTTCCATGGGAACCACACTGCTATTAACCAATGCCAGGTAAGAACTCGCACAGGCCTGCAAGCAACACAACTGTTACCCCAGAAGTCAACTATGATCTCTACTTTTATTGAAGTTACAAAAAGCTGTAGAGAAAATCAGGACAGCGGTTCATTGCTTAACAATCGAAAACAAACATGTGCATCTACTTGTGTCAATATTATATTTATTCATAATACACAGAAGGAACGAAAAAACCATGTAAAGTAAAGTTGAATAACCATCATAAATAATTGCACAGTGAAACAATACATGACGTAGCATAATAAAAAAACCAACAATTATAAAATGCTACCAGTACAGATGATAACAACCCAATTCAATGCTACGTTTACACGGAACGATAATTCGCTCGATCGTACAATTAACGATGTTGGAGTAACGATCAGCGTTTAGACGGTACGATATATTGTCCGAAAATTAGTTTTGCGATTGCTTAAAGCCTATCTCACACATTGGTTAAATTGGCGAACGACTGTTCACACGGAACGATCTGCAAATTTTTTGCGAACGATCAACGGCGATTTGAGAACTTGTTGAAAGATCAAAATGAGCGATTTCTCGCTCGTCATTTGATCGTTCGCTGCGTTTACACGTACGACTATCGTTCGAATTCGATCTTTATTGTGCGAATTCGCACGATAATCGTTCTGTGTAAACGCAGCATAAGTGACCACCATCTTAGACCCCAAATGTGCATTCTGCTGTTAGATTTGTAAATTTCACATCTGCATTGCATCAGGAAGACATGTTTGCAGACATGTTGGCCCTCCTATTCAAACAAATTTAACTAGTTTGCTTTGATTTGATCTGCGTTTTTCATAGACATCATGGATGTGACGTTCGTGAAAAACACAGATCCTATAGACTCTGCTTAATCCGTGCTGTAAACACATCTGAGTTTTGACATGTCCTATTTTTTCCCGGCATGGATCATCTGATTAGACTCGTACCAATCAATGGCCCCCAAAATTGTCCATGGTCGCGGATCCGCGATCGTGGACAATTTAACAAAGTTTGAATGCAGCATAAGACCATTGTCACGTACACACTAGCACGTGACCTGGATGCCACTTCGAGGGGTTAATCTATTTCCACTCACTCAATCTTGCACTCCCCTTCCACTCAGGTGGCAAATTGAGCATAAATCACACCCCAATACAGTCCCAGCACCTCAACACACACACACACTGCCACCACCTTTCAAATTAAGTGTGAAAGGACACTGTCAACCCACCACACCACTCACTGGCACTCACAGGGTTAAAACACTACATCCAAAGCCTATGGATTCTTAGCGCATACAAGGACCAAACTTATTAAAGTTTTAAGCTTTAATAGACAAAAGGTACAGTGCTTACAAAAATAAAGGTAAATAAGATGACATATATACATGCAATAACAGTAAAAAGAGAGAAATAAGCAGAAACTATCTAACACAATAGTTGTTGCCTTCCCAGGGGGTAGGAGAAATCATAGATCGCAGCTCAGTCAGACTGACCCCCTCCACTGCAACCAAGTTTTGCTGTGGCCACCATATTTTATACAGTCAAAACTCTGCTTAGATTTCATGGCTGCCCATCAGGTGATTAGGTTAATAAGTTGTCCCTAATTGGCTGATTAGGTGATAATGGGGAAGGACCAGGGACACCTCATTGCATATGTCCTTTAATTGAACCATTGTCCTATGGTTTGGGGTGTTGGGCTTGAGTGGGTCTATCCATTCTTTGAAGTGGATAAGAACTCCAGGTTTCCTGAGACCCTCAATAAACTGCCCAGAGTTTATGATGTTTGGACAAGCCAAGTTATAGTGAGTGGATAACACATAACAGTCTGCAGTGTTTGAATGAGTAAAACTCTTTCATACCACATATAATATAACTGTACACACAATAGGGACAGGGCTGTCCATTTCCATCACAACCATGTTCACACAACGTAAGAAAAAATGTAAAATATGGCCGTATTTGGATGAATAAGTTCTGAAATAATGATTATGTTCTTTATTTCAGGCTGTATTTATCTAAATACGGACGTATTTTTCCCTTATTTTTATATTGTGTGAACATGGCCTAACACAGATCTTTGAAAAACATGGACTTGTACATGGGACTATACTAAATCAATGGGTCTTAATTGCAGACTAGAAAATGCGGCAATCTGCAGGGGACCAAAGGCTATACAATACCTATGACCATTGTAACCTTTTTGGCAATCATCAGGACTAGCAAATAGAGAAATGCAATAATGTCTGGGTCACAATACTCCTTTAGTTTTCCAGTGTTGTAATGTCTCCACAGGTTTATGTTTTTAAAGCTTTTATAATGTGTGCTCTTTTTATGTTGATTTTAAATGCTTTTATAAAACATTAAAGGGCCACAATTTTTTTAAAGGGGTTATCCAGCGCTACAAAAACTTGGCCACTTTCTTCCAGAGACAGCCCCACTCTTGTCTCCAGCTTGGGCCGGGTTTTGCTGCTCAGTTCCATTAAAGTGAATAAAGCTTAATTGCAAACCGCACCTGAACTGGAGACAAGAGTCGTGTTGTCTCTGAAAGAAAGTGGCCATGTTTCTGTAGCACTGGATAACCCCTTTAAGTACTGCAATTTATATTAATACAGTGGTACCTCAGTTCTCGAACTTAATTGGTTCCGGAAGGCAGTTTGAGAACCAAGCAGTGTCTTCCCATAGGAAATAATGTAAATGTATTTAATTGGTTCCAGCACCAACTAATAATTACCTAGAAAACTCATTTATTACATTGATAAGTGCCCAGTATAATCCCTACAGTACAGGACAGAACATCACTATACTGTACCAGACATTATACACAAGAAACATTCAACAAAACCAGCAATTATAGTACAGTAGGCACTAACTCCTCACTCATCCTTTACTGTATAGAGGCCCCCCAATCCCAGCACTGTAACAGATGGGAGATGGTGGTGCACTGACTGTACTACTGCTGTACTGTATATGCACTCCAGCATACTTATACAGTACTGTACAGGATGGAAGATGGTGGTGCACTGACTGTACTACTACTGTACTGTATATTCACTCCAGCAGTCTTGTACAGTACAGGATGTGAGATAGTGGTGCACTGACTGTAACACTACTGTACTGTATATGCACTCCAGCAATCTTATACAGTACTGTACAGGATGGGAGATGGTGGTGCACTGACTGTACTACTACTGTACTGTATATGCACTCCAGCAGTCTTATACAGTACTGTACAGGATGGAAGATGGTGGTGCACTGACTGTACTACTACTGTACTGTATATGCACTCCAGCAGTCTTATACAGTACTGTACTGTACGTGAAGCCTCACGAGTACTAAACTCACCAGGTACAATTCACAATCCACGCTCGCAAAACCGTTCAGATACCGAGTACTTAAAGACTGGATGCCCGAAAAGTGTTCAAGAACCAAGCAAGAGTTTGAGAACCAAAGCAAACTTTCCTTGAAAATACAGTTTTGAGTTCCAAACAGTTTGAGAACCAAGGTACCACTGTACTTGCTGATACTAAGATCCCTCTCTGTGGCCTAGTTGTAATGATGCAGCACTGTCCTTTGTGGCGTCGGATAACTCCTCTGTTCATACGTGGCTGCTTATGGAGGAGCATATAAGAGTACACATCACTCTGTACTGCCTCTGCACTGCTTGCTTGAGCTAAGTGCTGCTATGGAGGAGGCCCGGTCTATTGTCATAGGCAGCCATGTATGGATGGAGGAGCCCTTTGGTGGCACAGGGGACTGAAGGTGTTGTTCACAGCACTTGGTGAGGTGCGATGACCACACTGAATTTGCATAGAAGATTTGCCTGGGTGAAGATTACATACAGTATGGTCACCAGGATTTTAGCCTCTGGACCACAATAAAGCTTCTGCATTTTTTACGCTTCTTTTAGTCCCGGGGAACACCTTATAAATATTAGTTTGCAGCTACAATTTAATTTAACCCTATAAAATGGAATCATTTATAAACCACTGTGCTCAATTGTAGTTTGTGTCCATATTTTGTTCATGTGTTTTTTTTATACTTAACTACTCCATGTAAGTATAAAAGTCCACCTCATTGTTTAATGCCAGATGTACCTTGTGTCCTGAATTATTCACTCAGAAGTTGTTCAGTGTGAAGTTGTAACTATGTACAGATGCTTCTACCCAGAAGGGAATGTACAACATTTACTATTCTGCCCTTTTACCAAAGCACAGATTCAGTTTTGTGCTCTGTGTCTGTGTCCTCTACCATATGCATATATTGTAACCTCTGTGTCTTTCTGCTCCCCTAGCAGAGGCAGTGGGCCCCTAGAGATGTTTGTCCCTTCTGCTTTGTATTCTGAAAGCGCTTACCCCCCTGCTGGGTGCCACAGATTTACCACACACATAAGCCCTAAATGCAGGTTACCAGCTGCCGCTTGTGTAAAGCCCAATCTGCCTTCTTGGCCCTTTTTTAGCCAGTTACATGCAGTAGGCTTCAAGTATTTCCTTTCAGCGTACTGAATATTTACAGTATTATGTAGATGTGAAGCCATTTTTTACTGCATTGGGAACTGTTTTGTATTGTAAAGAAATTGAATCACCCTGCTGTTTTTTTTTTTTTTTTTTTTTTGTATATATAGTGCTTTTTGTGAACTATTATGCTACCATAGGTTTTTAGGACTATGTTCACACCTAAAGTAGGAACCTGACATGTTGTGAAAATGCCATATAGCACTTTACCTTTATGGGCACCTTTGTGCAATTTGTCATTAAACTGTAAAAACAAATTAAGTTTTTTATAGCTGAAAGCTATGTCTATCAGCCCCATAGGGATTAAATGGAGCAGCACCAGACATGCTCGACCACAGCTCCATTCATGGGTAATATAAGACAAGTGTTTTTGTAATTGGTGACAGTGCTAGCAGTAGGACTGCCAGCAGTCTGACACCGATCACCTATCCAGTCCTGGCCAACAATCCTTTAGCAACTTAAAGGGAATGTGCCATCCAAAGAGGACCCTAAGGGTGCCTTCACACCACACACAAATTTGCAGCGAAATCCGCTACGGATCCAGTGCCATTCATCCCCATTAGAGCATATACTCGTAGCAGGATTGACATCCCGCTTTGAGTTAACCCCCCGCCGCCGAGAGCATACATAACCGGCTCGGTGCTGCAGTTGCATGTGAAGCTCCCGGGAACCTCACATGCAGCTGCGGCGCTGAGTCGGCTATGTATGCTCTCGGTAGCGGGGGGGTTAACTCACAGCAGGATGTCAATCCTGCTACGAGTATATGCTCTAATGGGGATGAATGGCACTGGATCCATAGTGGATTTCGCTGCGAATTCCACTGCGGATAAGGTACGTGTGAAGGCACCCTAAAGGGAGGTCCCTAAAGAGAGAGAAAAAATATAAATTTGGCCAAAGTTATGTTATTAATATAGGTATGTAATTTAATTACAGTGGTGCCTTGGATTACGAGCATAATTTAGTTCCGGGACTGTATTTGTAACCCAAATCCACTCTTAAACCAAAGCAAATTTTCCCATAAGAAATCATTGAAATGCAGACAATTGGTTCCACGCCCCAACAATAATTTATATTCTGAATAACATGTAAAACAAATAAAAGAAACATTTAAAAACAGCTGAATATGTGATATTATAAGTTACTGTACAGTATAGCAATCAGCATGTGGAGTATAATGTATAGTAAGAGCATAAACCTGAAAAACAGCAGCAGTTTGTAGATACAGAATGGAACTGCAGATCCCCACAATGCAGTAGTGTAGTACAACAGGCTAGAATAGAGAAGCAGGCCTGCTGTCAGAGGTCTGTGTGGTCACATGACTGCAATGGGGAAGGGGGGGTGTTCAGCATGGACCAATCAGGACTGACAGAGACTGCAGGGAGCATAAAGGAATTTGTGGGCACATAAATGCATCGGTCTCTGCCCGGGAAAAGAGTGGTTACAGGCAGGGCCGATTCTGGGGTCTCTGCCGCCTGAGGCAAACCTCAGGCGGCCGCCTGAGGCAAACCTCAGGCGGCCGCCCCCTCACTAGCAATAACCCCCTCCCTCCCCCGCCGTAACTGAATCACCCGCGCCTGCACAACCCCCCCCCCTCCCCGGCCGGCCCTGCAGCCACTCACCTGTCCTGCAGCAGCCGTCCGGTCCCGCCGCCAACGCTCACCGCTGTCCCGCGCCGTCAGTCAGCAGCTGTCATCGCCGCCAACGCTCACCGCTGTCTTCCCGGCCCTGCAACCGCTCACCTGTCCTGCCGCCGATGGGTTGTCCTGCCTCCAACGCTCACCGCTGTTCCCTTCCGTGCTCCCGCGCCGTCAGCCAGCAGCTGTCATCGCCCTTCAGCGAGTCGTGAGTGCCCGGGGTCAGCTGCTGGCTGACGGTGCGGGACAGCGGTGAGCGTTGGCGACGGGACAGCTGCGGCAGGACAGGTGAGCGGCTGCAGGGCTGCTGTCTGCCGCCCCCTGCAGAGGCGCAGAATCTGCCGCCTGAGGCGGAATACTCATTCCGCCTCATGGCAGAAACGGCCCTGGTTACAGGTATGGAGAGATTACCTCCACAGTCCTGTCCCCTGATGCAAGCCCCAGCCTGAAGTGGATCTGCTATGATTTGGAAGGTGAGGGAGACTTCCTGGCTCAGAGTACAATGCTGTAGACCCTGCTATGCAGACCATGCCCATCCCCTTTCCCCCCTCCATTCCAGTACAGGGAGCTCTTAAACCAAAACAATGCTCTTAAACAAAGTCACATTTTTGAAAAACTGTGAGCTCTTAAACCAAAACGCTCTTAAACCAAGGTACCACTGTATTTATATACTAATATACATTGAGCTGCAGCAGTAAAGTGGCAACACAGGCCTCGCTGCTGCCACCCAACATTCATGCCAGGAACTGCATGGCTGCCCAAGCCCTTGTCCCTGCTGTGATCAAGCGCTGCCGCTGGCAGAACAGCGCTAGTACAAACCCCCTTATACGTAGAACATATACTACACCAAGGGAGGCGCTCTGTCAGCAGCACTGTGCGCAAAGCAAGTCCTGACTACTTTCAACACTCACTCTGCAAAAAGCAAATGCAGAGGCATTCATAAATGTCACTGACTAAGCGAACATTAATAAAAGTGCACAATTAGCCAATTTTATAGCACAACGCAGGTGATAAATTCCTCCTATAGTGTTTTATAACCAGTAAAGCTTCTAACACCCTCACTGTGTAGCTTTCTTGTGACCAAAGCTTTATTCTCTGTCCTTTTGAACAGTCTGGTAACTTTTCTGTGCACTTCTTTGCTTGTGCAGACCTCCATGTCTAAGAATGTACTTACTCCAATGACCATACCCATCACTAAATCATCTGGTTCAAGATTTCGGAACAGTGTGGAAGGGCTGAACCAAGAGATTGAAATCATCATTAAGGAAACTGGAGAGAAGGAAGAGCAACTCATGGTAAGTGCATATTCCTTTCCACTACGGAGCCATAACCCAGTTACTGGTTCTTGATGGTAATTTATGACTTACCATTGAGAAGGCTCTATTCACTTTTCTCCGCTGCACATGGAATCAAGAAGCATTTTTATTTTTTTAAGTTTTCACCCTCCATATTATGGGTTTATTAAGGAGGGTGGGTTGCTCCAATATTCATCTTGAAGCATATATCCTTGTGGTTTCCCAGCATGGAGACTGTTCAGGCCTTCCTGATGTCAATGGGAACATTACAATGAGTTTCCAGCATCTGCACCCTGAGGTAAGTTGTTGCTGTGTGTGGTATCTTACTTTTTGTGTATACATTCTAATATATTGTTTTGTTTTATAACATTGGAGAGCTAAGTGCTTTTATACTAATATATTGTTGTGTACTTTATGTGATATATTAAAATTGTGTAGCATATTCAGTCATAGCAGCCTCGGGTCGGAAAGGACATTGGATGGATTGATAAATCCCTTCCATCATCTACTTGAAAGTGTTGCCTGCATAGCCTTTATGGCTGCAATGAGTTGGCCATAGCTTTCAATTAGGTCTTAACTTTTATTTGCTTTACCAGCCACCTCCCATGTTAGTTGCTTTTCCTTTGCACAATGGTTTATATGTATCCTGCTTTGTATCAGTTCCTTCTGGGAGCAGCAGGAGGGAAATATGGCAACATAAATATATTGCAATATGCTTTTAGAATTAGATAGCCAGTGTTAGAAAAGGGAGTTTTTGCAGCCAGGTTTATAAAGGTTGAGATCCCCAGGAATCATCAGTGCTGGAGTTGGTCTTTATGTTGTCATACAATAGTTTATTATGGCATAATCACCATTGCACTTTTTGTCTTATCATCTACATATGTTTGCAGCCCTTTTACAACAGGACATCTTTCCACTGTCCTTGCTGCTCCTTATTTAAGTGTCAAAAAGACTTATACATTAGTTACAGGCAAAAAGAAGGATCAGAGTCTACTATAAAAATATGGATTTTCTTCTAATGCAAAGCTTGTTATACCTTACTGCATGAAACACTTACTGAGGAAAGGTATTTTGCTGTCAGCTAATGGCCTGTGTTTGGCTAATAGTTTGGTCAGTACTGGTCCATAATGACTAGTCACTTTATAGTTAAAGGAGAAGTCTGGCGAAAATTTTCTATTAATGCCCCCCAAAAGTTATACAAATCCCCAATATACACTTATTACAGGAAATTCTTATAAACTGCTTTTTTTCCCTGCACTTACTACTGCATTAAGGCTTCAATTCCTGGATAAAATGGTGATGTCACGACCCGACTCCCAGAGCTGTGCGGGCTGTGGCTGCTGGAGAGGATGATGGCAGAGCGATGCTTATTGTCCCTCCACTGCCCTGTGCCCCCTAGTGTCCCCTGCCATCATCCTCTCCAGCAGTCACAGCCCGCACAGCTCTGGGAGTTGGAAGTGAATCTTTGATGCAGTAGTAAGTGCAGGGGAAAAAAAACACTTTATGTGCATTTCCCGTAATAGGTGTATATTGGTGATTTGTATAACTTTTTTTTTTGGGGGGGGGGCTATACTATACTTTAATTAAAAATACTCGCCAGACTTCTCCTTTTAGATAATTATTGCAGACTTCTCTTGATATGGATATTTCAGACTAACTCTCAGTATGGTTGAAGCCTGTCAGTAGTTGGGTGCCAGTGATAGGACATGTGTTAGTAGCCATGGGTGAGAAATGGCCATCAGTTGTATGACTGTCTATACTTTTAG
Organism: Dendropsophus ebraccatus; assembly: GCF_027789765.1. Lineage (NCBI taxonomy): Eukaryota > Metazoa > Chordata > Amphibia > Anura > Hylidae > Dendropsophus > Dendropsophus ebraccatus. Next base: position 53,407,992 of record NC_091462.1, read on the forward strand.
ATCAGTATCCATTGTAAGAAAGTCTTCTGTAACACATTAGAAAAGATGAAAACTAGTGAAAATGAAAGGTTGAAGAGATGACCATAGTAGGTGGTTTCTAGCTCCAAAGGGTTGTCTGGTCATTTATAATATTCTAAAAATTGCTCAGAATATTGTAATGTAATAAAAATCACTTCTCACCAATCTCCCTTAATTGCCTCTATGCTGTCTGGGTCCACTGCAAGTCTATTTCCACAAAACAACACGGCTGGACAACCCTTGTAAAGTAGTAGTGGCTTGCTGTGGCAACCCTTCCCCTTTCATATTTCACCAGTTTAAAAATTCTCTACCAAAGTAAAAAAATAAAGTGAGCTGCTAAAAATGCTAAACTAATACCGTGCCAGAATTTGTGTTGTGGACAATTTTCTTTTAATAGCTTAGGGTGCTCTCAGTCTACCAGTTTTTATAGTTTGGACCGATCAGTAATGTAAACACGCACCAGTCACATCTTGGGGATGTCATACATCTTACAACAAGCCTGACCCTCCTACATGTCTTATCTGACACCCTGTATGCTACTTAGCCAAACCACATACAGTTTCCACTCATCTGACTATTGTCTGAATTGTCAGACAGTAAAATCCTGGTTTCTCTGAAAGAGGATGGGGGTTATCAATAAAATATTAACACTGGTATACTGAAGGGAACCCAGAGCTATTAAAATATTTTAAAACTCAGTATATTGGAGTGCCACCAGTTCTTTTGCCCAGACCATAGGTTGGCCACATACTAGAAAGTCAGATTTTTATACCTCTATTGCTTTTATTTGCAGACAAATTGGAGGTTTGTGCATAATTGACAACAGGGGGTGCAGCCATATGTCTTGTTGCCTCTGCTTCCCAGAACTGCTACAAATACAAATGCTGACACTGTAGATCTTTCCTCAGAATTTAGTATATAATGTACAGCAATATGGCTATTCTCTTGTCACTAGTTTTACAGATGTGATCACTGCACTAACCTGTGACTTGCTAATAAATGGCCATTTTTATGTTTTGGGTAAAAACCTACTATAACAATATATGTTTTCTTATCTCCAGTGGTTATTTCCTTTTATGTATTCTAGCCGTTACTCTAATATCGATGGACATTAGTTCATCAGTCCAGTCAGTAACTGTTACGTTCTTTCTGGATGGACGCTTTTAGTTGTGCCTAACAAGAATGTGTCATTTAATCATAATATTCCTAGATTTTCATTTTTACTATGTATCTTGACCTCTTTTCTTTCCAGCCAGCTTTTAATGGCATAGTATAGGTCTTGAAAGGGAAAATATACCGAGAAGTAATCTTCAGACAAGTCGTAGACTGGGAATTCTGTAAACATGGGTTTTTGCAGACTTCCCAAATTTTAGAGCATGTATTTGATATCACCTGGATATTTCTGACACATTCTGAAAAGGCAATTTAGATAAGATGCATTCTAGTATCAGAGGCTGCCATTTTCTTCTAGAAATTAGGGGTGGTCTCTGCTTATAGACTTTGCCATGACTTGTCAGAAGCTCACTTGTCAGATGTTGGCTGTAAGTGAAAATTCTCTAAAAGCATGTGCAGTGCACCATTGTTGCTTTTCCAAGGAGGCTGAACAAGGCCAGAACACTTGGCTATATACATATATGGAGATTTATTAAAGGGTGTAAAATTTAGACTGGTGCAAACTGGCCACAGCAACCAATCACAGCTCCGCTTCCAGCTCAGGTAAAACAAAAGAGGAGCTGTAATTGGTTGCTGTGGGCAGTTTACACCAGTCTAAATTTTACACCCTTTGATGAACCACCCCCATAGTATTTCTATCAGTTTTATAGCCAGTGTTTTTTTTTTTTTTTTCAACCAAAACCAGGAGTGGGTTGAAAACACAGAAGCTGTGTAAATCTTTCCAGTATAAATTTTCCCTGTCCGTTCAACTGGGTAAATGAAAAAATACTGACCAAAAGACTGATGGAAATACTGGGGGAGATTCATCAAACATAGTGTAAAAGTGGAACAGGCTCAGTTGCCCCTAGCAACCAATCAGATTCCACCTTTCATTCCTCACAGATTTTTTGGAAAATGTAAGGTGAAATCTGATTGGTTGCTAGGGGCAACTGAGCCAGTTTCACTTTACACCATGTTTGATAAATCTCCACAACTGTGTGTAAACATATCCTAAAAGATCTTTATTTTTATTTTTTTCAGTTTTTTCATGTACATAGTGTTTCTGGCATGTCTCCTCTAGAGCCCCTGGCCCCTCATACAGCATAACATCAGATGTAATCTAAAACTCATTGCGTGATAACTTGCCAAAGAGGTTTTTTTTTTGTCAGTATTTTAGTATTCTTAAACCAAAACTATGAGTGGATCCAAAGCACAGGAATAGGAATATATTAGTTTTTTTTCTCCTATGTTCTTGTCCTAGTTTTGACTGAAAAATTTTGATGCATAATACTGAAAGTTATGTTAATTTTTTCCGTAAAGCTTTGGCCCAGATTTTAGAAGCAGGAAGAAGAATGGGCATATGAGCCAATAGGAGGATTTAGTGGGAGAAGTGGCTAGAGATTAGCTGGTTGTCACTGTTTATCGCTTGTAAATTTTTATATCTATTCTATCCACTACTATTTTTACTTAGCAAAGAAAATTATCCGCGTAATGTTTCTCTTCTTTTCTTTTGTTTTGTACATGTTTTTATATTTTATAGCCACAAGATATTCCAGATGGACACCGTGCCCCCCCACCTCTTGCTCTAAGGAGTGTAGATACCCAGACACCTGGAGGGAATGACCGTGGAAGCAACAACAGCAGCCGCTCCCAATCCATATCTCCTGCTTCCTTCATAACCATTTCTAATGAGTGCAGCGAGGAGAGCCCTTGTTCAGTCGATGACACACATGCAGATCCCAGAGACAAAGGTATTATTACATGGCCTATTACATCCCCAATGATCACATTGGACAGCATGAGATTTACTGTCAATTTTAGGTTGATTTTTCATAAGCGTTTCACTAGACAATTACCACGGCAAATAAGCAACAGTGAAATATTGGCTATATATCAGATCTAATGGCATATAAAAATGCTTCAAAAGTATACAGGAAAGAGATGTGAGAGAATTAAATAAGTTTTTACCCTGGGCCAGTTTCCACTGCATCGCCACCACAAGGGAAATTAAAGAAGTGCTCTACCTATCTCTGCAGAGCTTTACTTGTGTAGCCCTAATTAGTGCAGTGTATATACTGAATATTGCTCACCTTTGCATCATAGTACCGTATTTTCCGGCGTATAAGGCGACTGGACGTATAAGACTTTTAATCAGATTGTCGGGGATTCGCCTTATACGCTGGAAAGTGTTAACCCTTGCCTGACCGCAGCTCTGCTGCGGTCAGGCAGGGGTTAACTGCAGCTAAACTAATGAAAAAGAAAAAAAAAACAGTTTACCCACCCGGTCCCGTTCCCAGCCTCCGTGCGTCTTCTCCTCCGCTCCTGTTGCCGGGGATGCCCGAAACACTCCCCAGCAGCCGATCGTCTAATCGGAGACTCTCCGCTACTCGGGAGAGCTTCGGAAGAATGACAGAGGCTTCGGGTACTTCCAGAGCCTCCTGAAGCCTCTGTCATTCTTCCGAAGCTCTCCCGAGTAGCCGAGCGCCTCTGATTAGACACTAGGCTGCTCGGGAGAGCTTTGGGCATCCCCGGCGCAGTGAGTGTACGTAACAACATGTACGCCAGCAACGGTAGCGGATGTGAATATGCGCGGAGGCCGGGAAGGGGCCCGGGTGAGTTAACTATTTGTTTTTTTTAAAGGACAACTCCGGCGAAATTTTTTTTTGGCTTATTTAACACACATTACAAAGTTATATAACTTTGTAATGTGGTTAAATACCCGGTCTGGCCCCCTTCCCCCACTTTCCGACCCCCGACCCCCCACCCCGGAAGTTAAAGAATGTATACATTACCTATTACGGTCGTCACGGTCCTCTTCTCTGGTGTCGGGTGACGTCAGAGCTGGGGGCGGTCCGGGTCTTCTTCCTCTTCGGCGTCTTCATTGAGAGTGAATGGGAGAGAAAAGGCTGCTGGTGCACATGCGCACCAGCAGCCTTTTCATTGGCTGGAGCGCATCACATGGCTTCCAGCTTGCTCAGCCCTAATTGGCTGAGCTTGCTGGAAGCCATGTGATGCGCTCCAGCCAATGAAAAGGCTGCCGGTGCGCAAGCGTACTGGCAGCCTTTTCTCTCTAATGGACCCGGAAGCAAGAAACATCGCTGGACGGCGGAGGCAGGTGACTGTGAGGCGAACGGCGGGCGAATGGAGTGGCGATCGTCACCGGAGGGATGGTGAGTATGGTGTCTGTGTGTGTCTGTGTTTTTTTTTTTGGGGGGGGGGTCCCGCCGGAGTTGTCCTTTAATGGTCGCCCCTTACGGTGGGGATGCGGGCCATTTTTGAGCCCCCCACCGTATGGGGCGACCATACCCTGCGTATAAGACGACCCCCGACTTCTGACAAGATTTTTCGGGGTTAAATAGTTGTCTTATATGCTGGAAAATATGGTAATCTATTGGTGCTGGAAGGATTGATGTGTTGAAGGGGTGCTTGTACAATATAGGGCCTCTTTCTTGGGGGGGGGGGGGACTGATATCTAGGCGGAACTATAGTTTGTAGTGTATAAAGGGGTTGTAAAGGATTTGCAGCCGAGGAGCCAGGACAAATCCCTGGTTCAGGAACACGCAGTAGACATCTTGCAGCTCATTAGTTGGTGTTGCATAAGAGATCTTAAATAGTATGATGAGTCACAAAGGGGATGATTACATTGGTTTCCTCAAGAAATATCCAGTGGTCTAGTGATGGTGTAACCAAAACTACTTGATAGATTCCCTTTAAGTTGAATCTGTCAGTTGCCATTTAGGTTAATGAGTTGTTAGGTGAAAGAGACACATGGTACCTATCATACATCCATCTGTGTTTTCTGTGCAAATTTGTTTTTCATTTTCCAATGCAAAGTATCAGCGGCTTTCCCAAGCTGCTGAAGGCTTGAGTGACAGTCGGCTAGACGCTGAGCTCTGACTGTCAATCAAGTAGTGTCTGGGAGGGGGAGCAAGAAGGTGTTACAGGCTTCAATACTTCAGAAACATGGGAAAACCTTTTTGATACTTTGCATTGGGGGAGAAAATACATTTTGAAAGCACAGATGGATGTATGAAAGGCACCATGTGTCTCCTTTACCTAACAGCAATCTAACAGTGTCAGCAATTTGAAATGTGAGTTGCATGCGACAGATTCCCTTTAAAGCACAAAAGCCACAAGACAGGAGTAGGGTCACACACATGCTGCATATTTTTGGCTTTACTCCTGCATATTTTTGGCTTTACTCCTACATATTTTTGTTATTATTATTATTTCCAAAGAGACAAAACATGCAGGTGAGAACATGGTACGTGTAACTACCCTACCACACTAATATTGGGCTGTTCTATCAGTTAAAGTAGGGGCCCCAAGATCCAAATAATAATTTCTGGGCTTCTGCAGTGGACTTTGTCAACATATGGCTGAGTTTACCTTTTATTTGTCCTTCAACTCAGTATATTACAGAAAGAAAAAAAAAATGTAGTTATGTGCACAAGTCTGTAGCTGCGAAGCTGAAGGGGCACTAAACCTGAAATGAAGAATACTCGAGGAGATGCACTGTCATTTTGTAGGATTTCCATAATGCTATGGAAACATATATGTACCAATCTTGTAGAATTTCTTATGATCTGACACTGACAGCCAGACAATAGGGTGCTATGTCTGGTTTCCTATAGCAGGAAGGTAGGGCTCTTACTGACAGCTTCATGGTAGGGTAGAGATGGTAGTATTTTTTATTTTTTTTTTATATTTGAAATGCCTTTAACAATATAAATCGATTCTTTTTTTTAACATCTCGAATTGTCTCGATCTGTTAGGCACATTCAACCTTTTTTACGTTATCAATGACAATCATTTCTTTCCTGCAGAGAATGGAAACCACTCTCCCTTTCCCAAGTATGCTACATCTCCAAAGCCGAACAATAGCTACATGTTCAAGAGAGAGCCGCCTGAGGGTTGTGAAAGGGTTAAAGTATTTGAAGAAAGCGCGTAAGTATCATCTGTAATACAGTGTGCTGACTTTATATGTTTTTAATAATTGTAGGATGTATTTATTTTTATTGTAAATGGCTACTTTGAGTCACACATCAGGCAGGGCCTCACAGCACAGTCCATGGTTCTAGTGTAGCAGTGACCATTTATTTTTTATTGATTGTACATTCACCAAACCATATCTATTCTTGTACATTTAACAGTAGTTGACCTACAAGCACCAGTTTACAAAATGTTCACATTCCTTCATGTTCATTGCCAAAGCTTTGAGATTCATCTGCCCAAACACATAATAGAGCTGCCGTACTTCCCTATAAACTTGTACACCTATCGGCCAACCATGCACGTTTATTGCCTTAAGGGAAAGATGGTAAAAAGGCTGCCAGACATCTGGTAGCGTCCTGTCTCCACGTGGAATACATGATTGCACATGTTTAAATCTAGTGTTCTTTATTGTCCTTAGATGCTCCTATGTGTAATAACACTACAGACTATAATCTAACTTATGGCCATCTTTCGGCTTAGTTTACCCAGTGATTAGCTAAATGTGTGCCAATGCCGGGGCCGATCCAGAGTTGTCATGGAAACAGATTCTCAATTGATCACTTTGGATTGTTTAATAAATCAGTAGCACTTACAGTAATAAAGTTGATTTCTAGACTTGCAAAGTCTTGAAAAATAAAAAGGAGCTCAGTATATTCATTCTTCCTGCTCATGTGCTGTTTGTATTACATTCAGAATAACATCTGCCCCTATTTACTGCAGGCCAAAGCCGTTACACGAAATCCCTCCTTTCTACTGCCCTGACAAGAACAAAGTGAACTTTATCCCAAAGAGTGGATCTGCCTTCTGCCTTGTCAGCATCCTCAAGCCTCTTCTGCCAAATCAGGAAATTGCTTTTAAAGGCTCCAACCACAGCCTGACTGTTCCTTCTGGTATCCCTCCTGCATTAGTTCAGAATTTTAGCATGACCTCCATATCATCAAGCCTAGAACAAGAACGTAATTCTCGTGGTACTAACACTTTGGTCTCTCCAATGTCTCTGCTGCACCCTACTGGTCAGATTGAGGAAGAGGAGGACTGAGCGCCAGTATCGATGCTCTCATGGAGATCTGCACTTATATTTAGAGACTCTAGATGCAGTATTGTCATAAGCTGACCATATTATTATTCTGCTGCAAATGGACAGCATGCCTTACCATTGTTGGTATCGATATTGGTAATTCATCTGCTCTTTGATGATCCTAGAAAGGGCTTTCAGTTTTAGCTCATTACACATTTTTATCCGTATTTAAGGAACTGCTTCTGCAGTTGTAAATGGATAGCTAGATGGGTATACTACCTGTATTCCCAAGATATGGCCAATTTGCTGTTATAAATCAATTATTGGACTTTTGTTCAACCATTGTGATAAGGCTAATGTGTAAACGTCCAGGGATGGGCGGCTTTCAGCTTACTTTGCAGCTTACATTTCCGATCTAGCTAACTTGTGGAACACATACAAGGCTGGCTGTATCTTGTTAAAGGTAAGAATCTGGAAGGATTGGTATGTTGGAGTCTACTCATCCCACGTAGTAAAGTAAATGAAACACATCATTGTAATTATGGCAAATACATAAAGGTGGAGTCAGATCCGTTTCTTTTTTTTTTTTTTTTTTTATCATGCATGGGTATAAATACTGAATGTTTTAAGAAAGTGAGGAAACATATTTCAGTGGCAGTGGTATTTCCTATTCACTTCAGCTGATTTCCAGCTGTAGGGACCAAACATGGTATAACCTCTAGGGGTGAAATGCCCTTTTGTTAGTAATGGTAAAGTGTAAATAAACGACAGAGACGTGGAGCTCACTAGAATAGTATTCGTGATATATGGCATTGTAAGTGGCTGCTGCATTATCGGTGTTGGAAGCCTATATTCATACACTGATATTTTTTTTTTATTTTTTTTTTACCATATTAAGACGCCTTTCATTCAGATGTGGTGTTTAAAAGTTTACAGATCATTTTTTTATGCCAAGGAGACTTTATTTTTTATTACAAGCACCTCAGCCAGTTCTAGATTATGTATCCTAATAAAATAAACTTGCCCAAAATTCTTTTTAACATTTCAGTAAAAAATTCTCAATTTCTGTAGAATACCAGCAGATCAGATTTATGGTCCTCTTGGCCTGATCAGAACACACACAAAGATTGTAGCTGTGCTTGTGGAAATGCAGGAACCAACACGTCATTGCTTTTCTGATCTGCTACAACTACACAGAAATGAAGAATGTATGTTGAAGTGTGAAAAATACGTGTGCGCAAGCTCATATTTGCAAATCCGGGTCAGGAACTCACTCTCCACACCTTCGAATATAACTGGAGTGTCATCATTTTACAGTCGATTCTATGCTATTTGGCATGGCATTTTCTGTTACACAAATTGGCTGGGACTATATTAGCTCAGCCCTGCTGACATGAGTGATATGGGTCTATAAAAGATCATCTGATTTACAGTGCAATGCTCCACTCCTGACCCTTCTGCAAAGAGTGATACAGAGAAACTTATCTTACTCTGGGTTGCCAAGGCAACCTTGTGACGCCCAGCAGGTTCTGCATGCAAGCCTTTTTTTGTGTGTTTCCTGCACCTGTCTTTGCAGAATGGATGGGAGACTAATTCTGCACTTGCACTTTAAAGTGTAACTTTCATTTGGAATCTTCACTCGATTAGGGTGTAGTAGCTCCTTAGGCCCCGTTCCCACTGAGCAAAACTAGCGGAATTCTGTGGCGGAATTGTCCGCCGCGGAATGCCGTTAGCCTCCCGCTCATAATGGGAGTCTATGGGAGGTGCGTGCTCCTGCCCTGTCCGCACTGAAGAATGAACATGTCATTCTTCAGCACGGACAGAGCAGGAGCGCGCACCTCCCATAGACTCCCATTATGAGCGGGAGGCTAACGGCATTCCGCGATGGACAATTCCGCCGCGGAATTCCGCTAGTTTTGCTCAGTGGGAACGGGGCCTTACACTGGAAAATTGGGTAAATATGGATACAGCCACACTGGGTGGGTTCTGTGCACAAGCTCTATTCTGATTCAACTCACCTGTTGAATCCATGGTTACCAGATCTTCCAGCAGCAACAACGACTGCAAGGTGATCAGGTGAAGATTCCTGAAGGACAGGTACGCTTTAACCCCTGCATGCTACATGACATATATATCCTTCATCAGCGAGGGCTTAGCGGTTACACTAGCACCACCCAACCACCCAAAATTGCTAAATTTTAATTGGGGTAATGGGAGATTGGAAAGACTTTTTTGTACATTTATATGTACCCCAAAATGGTGAGAAAAATACAACTAGGCCCAGAAAGAGAAAAAGCACAGAGCTTAAAGCAGAAATGTTGTATGCTCTGGAAACCCAATACAGTGACGAAAAAGGAAATATAATCACTGTGTTGCAAATCCACCCTTAGCTCTACGCTACATGGGTAGTATTAGGTATACACTGCACTTACCCCATGATACATTATAAAACACATATTTCCATTGATCAGCTGTCAGCCAGTAGTTCACTGCTCCAGTTGTAAGCATAATGGATTTCACATGGTAATCTAATTGTCTTTGGCTCACCAGGATCTATTCTTGGCCATTGTAGCTGAGGTGCTTGAGGGTTTCTACTCCAGGATTTTATCCAGCCCATTCTTCAGCATAGAAGGAACTGGCAATGATTGTTCTGTGGATATCATAGAGAGCTTCTGTCTTACCAGTAGGGTTTAAGGAATATATGATATGTATGCCAATATATATTATTGGCAGGCTGGCCAATTGTTTCACCCATTTTATGTTCTTTGGGTACGTTCACATGTCCTGGTGGTGGTCCAGCAGAAAGCTGCACCACTCTCAGATGTGGAAAACTGATAAATATGTTGTTTTGTTACATCTTAGTTACGTGTCATTGTCTGTGCCCTTCTCTTGCAGTTCTGGAAAACTTGTGGTGGAGAAAGGAATCAGGGATAGGGAATGCTATGGTACAGAAATCACATTCACCACAATGTGACACTGGTGTCACAATGTAAAACTATAGAAGCGAAATTGCTGTGGTCTTAAAACTCTATAGAAAGCCAAAGCATTTAGATGACCTGTACATGTGGTAATGTGAAATCTGCTGCCATTGTTGACTTATTTCTGTCATTCCAATTCCAAAGAGTGTTAAAAAGTTATGAAAACTTTACTCCTGTGCCTAATTTGCAGGATGGAGATCGGCCTGCTTCTCAGACCTATGCCAGGCTTATGCTGTTTACACAAATATTGCCACGGCTTTTGGTTAGGACTTCTTCACCTGGTTAAGAGGAAGTATCAGCAAATCTGTATGCATTATTATATCTAGCCTCATGATTCTGTTCTAGACGGTGCCCTTTAACATTTTATTTTATAGCAATAACTCTTGATTCAAGAGTGAATAAACTGCACCAGCCTTTAAAGCATCAGTAAAAAAAAAAATCTTTTTACACTGTAGCCCAAGCACGGAATGAGCAGTTTGTGTTTGTCACTATGTATCAAACATGGTGAAATGTGAGTTTCGGAGTTAAGTTAATAAAACTCTACTTGAAAGTGTGACGTGTGTCTTTGTTCTTTATTTTATTACTACAGTGTGTACCTATAAACTGCATTTTAGGTGGAAAATTTAGTTTTGACCAGCTTCCTCTTTCTCTCCCTGCATTACATTGAGCTAAGTGGCCTACAGATGTGAGTAGGTGGATCTTAAGGCATGCAAATTATTTGCCCTCAATAGGAGACGTATAAAAACAAAAGAATTAAGCCCCTTCACCTGCTAGTGGCTATAGCTTTTTTTTTTTTTGTAAGAAAATAACTTGCTAAAAAGTGCCTGTGTCTTATATTCCAGAAACATTGTCAGACTGCCCTGACTCCTCCTCTGATGGTTGGGCACAGTGCCAATTCAGCCCTATGCCCGATGGCTGGATGAGCTATGCAGGAGAGGATGTGCATTACCTACAGATTTCTACATATAAAATCCGTGGAGAAGTTACCCGGGAGCTGAAGGACCTGCAGATTGTCACTGACTAATCATGAGATTTTGACATCACTGAAGGTCCTTTAAAGTGACTCACCCCCTTTTTGCATTATGACTTCTCTATACAGGTGTAAAGGATAAATTTTGCAGTTTTCAAACCTTATTTATATCATACGTCATGGTGCTTGTTCCAGTAAAAAGTAATCTTATTTCATCTTGGGCTTCATGGCCAAAGCGCCACTTATCCCACCCACATCACCACTGTAGGCCCTGCCCCATCACGTCTTCGGCGCATAGGCCTTGCTCCCTCAGCAGCCATTGGTATGGGCCAACCTAGAGGGGGTGGGGCCTAGACCTTTAGGCTGGCCTGTTCCAATGGCCTTCGAGGGGGGGGGGGGGGCGTTATGTGCTGATGATGTCAGGGGGTGGGGCAGACTGGCGATGTGAGTGGGGTTAATTGACCCTTTGCCCGTGAAGCCCCGCCCAGGTGCACAATCCCCAGGTGATAAAAGATCACTTTTTTTTTATTTTTACTGGAACAAGCACCTTGACGTATGATATATAAGATAATCCTTTAATAGTCCCACCATGGGGAAATTCAATTGTGTTACAGCAGCATAGATATTACACATAAAAAGGTAAAGTAAAGGCATTACGATTAAAGTAGACAAAGAGAAGAAAAAGGTAAAAAAGATTCAATAAAAACATTACACTATTTGTTCATTTTATGGAGTGATCTCTGCATAGGTCGGTGTTGGTTGTACAGCCTAACCCCTGCAGGAAAGAAGGACTTCCGATATCGCTCCTTCTCGCACTTTGGGTGAATTCAACGGTCACTGATAGTACTGCCCAGTGCTGTCACGGTCTCATGCATAGGATGGGAGTCATTCTCCCATATGGAGCTGACCACTGACAAAATCCTTCGCTCCCCCACCACCTGCACCGGTTCCAGGGGGCTTCCAAGGACAAAGCTGGCCCTTCTGATCAGCTTGTCCAGTTTGTTCCTATCGCTGGTTGATATGCCGCTCCCCTAGCAGGCCACTCCGAAGAAGATGGCTAATGCTACTACAGAGTTAAAGGTGGTCCTAAGAAGTGCCCCCTGGACTCCAAAGGCTCTCAGCCTCTTGAGCAGGTAGAGCCTGCTGTGGCCCTTTCTGTACACTGTGTCCATGTGATCAGCCCAGTCAAGCTTATTATTGAGGACCACACCCAGATATTTATACGTGTTCACTGTCTCAATGTCCGTCCCCTGGATGTCCACCGGACATGGAGGAAATTTTCGCTTGCGGAAATCCACCACCATCTCCTTGGTCTTTCCAGCATTAATCCTCAGGTGGTTCCGCTGGCACCAATCAACAAAATCCCTGTTCACCTCTCTGTACTCCCTGTCGTCTTCACCTGTGATGAGGCCTACTATTGTAGAGTCATGAGAGTACTTTTGTAAGTAGCATGTAGGTGAGTTGTACCTGAAGTGTACAGTGTGAAGAGGAAGGAAGCAAGAACTGTACCCTAAGGTGCCCCCGTATTACAGATGACAGTATCTGACACACGGTCCCTGGCTCTCTCTCATACTGAGGTCGATTTGAGAGGTAGTCTAGGATCCAGTTTGAGAGATGGAGATCCACTCCAACAAAGGCCAGCTTGTCTCTCAGTAGCCTCGGCTGTTTGGTGTTAAAAGCAGGGCTGTGGAGTCATACTATGAGCTCGTTTGGTTGGAGTCGGAGCTAGCTTTGGCTGGAGTTGAAAAAAATTCTCCAGCTTTAAAAAAAATCTTTAAAAAATGTAGAATTAAATTTTGATATAAATTTTCCAAGTTTTGCTCATGAATATATATTATGAGCAACATTCTAATAGGACACTGGCCCTATTACATAAATATTACATTAAATAAAAAAAAATAGTTATATAGTTAATTTTTAGAGATGAGCGAATCTCGAGCATGCTCGAGTCGATCTGAACCCGAACTTTCGGCATTTGATTAGCGGTGGCTGCTGAAGTTGGATAAAGCCCTAAGGCTATGTGGAAAACATGGATATAGTCATTATCCATGTTTTCCAGACAACCTTAGAGCTTTATCCAAGTTCAGCAGCCCCCGCTAATCAAATGCCGATCGTTCGGGTTCGGATCGACTCGAACCCGGTTCGCTCATCTCTATTCATTTTACCTAGGAAAAAAAAGCACATCTGTGCTCCCACACATGCATATATTTGGGGTACACATCTAACTGCTTTGAGGGAAAGTCTCATTTAAAAAAGACAACCAGATTTTACACTGTGGACATGTTGCTCCTACCAATCTGATTAGGAGGATATTGAGCGCCAGGAATTGCAAAATCCCGGATGAAGTTGTAGATCATACAGTACATGCAGCCACTTCCCCACATTCCCTACAGAGCTGGCGAAGATGGCCAAAACCTGCATTTGTCTGTATTTAGTGGCTCTGTAGAGAATGAGTGAAGTGATAGCCCAGTGCTCAGATTTTGGGGTCCCTGTTCTTGAGACTGGAGGGCCTTAGCTGTTGGACCCCTTGCAATCTTTTACTTATGCTCTATGCGCCGCATATGGAATAACTTGTCAATATAGATGAGCAAACTTACAGTAAGTTCATAGGAGATAGCGGTATTAAAGGGGTACTCCAGCAGGGGGGCACTTTTACCAGCGTCGGGTCCCGCATCGCGGTGCTCCGGTGCCCAGTTCCCGGCCGCTTCCTGGTGTCTGACGCGGGCCCGAGACGTGACGCCTCAGGTCCGCTAAGCCAGTCAGTGAAGGAGGCGGGATCCGTTTCAAGTCCGCTCAGATCCCGCCTCCTTCACTGACTGGCTGAGCGGACCTGAGACGTCACGTCTCGGGCCCGCGTCAGACACCAGGAAGCGTCCGGGAACCGGAGCGCCGTGACGCAGGACCCGCCGCTGGAATCAGGGAGGTTAGTGGACGTCTTTTCCCTCAGCCACCTCGTCTCCGGTCCCAGCGGAAAAGTGCCCCCCCCCCCCCCCCTAAACGGGTTTGCACAAACCTGAATTTGTACTGTACAGTACTGTGAAAGCAACCTGTCCAGTTATGAAGCAACACTGAATGTGAATCAATGGGGGAGATTTATCAAATATGGTGTAAAGTGACACTGGCTCAGTTGCCCCTAGCAACCAATCAGATTCCACCTTTTATTTACAAAAAAGTGAGGAATGAAAGGTGGAATGTGATTGGTTGCTAGGGGCAACTGAGCCAGTTTTACTTTACACCATGTTTGATAAATCTCCCCAAATGTCTTCTGCTATTGTGCAAGTGAAACAGAAACAGGTAGAAATAGGCAGTTTAAGACAACCCCCTATAAAGGAGTGATTCTGCAGGTGGTAACCACTGACCATTTCCCTATTTTCATCCTTTTTGGCCGTTTTGTCTCTCTCAGCTGAGGCTCCACTGAGACTCTTCCACTTTTGTATTTGGTCATTGCTCTAACCCCTAGAGGTAGCATGAGGCAGTGTCTACAACCCACAGAAGTTGCTCAGGTAGCACAGCTCATCCAGGGTGGCACATCAATGCAAGTTGTGGCAAGGAAGGTTAGTTGTGTCTGTCAACACAGTATTCAGAGCATGGTGAAGATACCAGGAGAGGTGGAGGAGGCTGTAGCAGGGCAACAACCCGGCATTAGGACCGCTACCTTCTCCTTTTGTACAAGGAGAAGCAGTGAGAGATCCCTGCAAAATGACCTCCAGCATATCCATGTGTCTGCTCAAACTGTCAGAAACAGACTCCATGAAGGCGGTATGAGAGTCCGACATCCAGAAGTCAGTGTTGTGCTTACAGAAGAGCACATCTACAGTATTAACAAAGTAAAGCACTTTTTTACACCGGCCATCGGCTTGTCAGTCAGCTTCCTTTGAACTCTGCTCCAGGTGCCAGAAAAAGCTGAATGCAGTCCTGGGAAACTTCTCCCAGGACTTCTTCCATCTTATCCAAGCACCTGGAGCAATGTAATGTAATCAATAAAGATCTGCTTTATTGAGATGTAGAATATGGTCTTTTAGTGTCCCTTTTATTTTTTTGAGCAGTGTACTTTTATTATGTCCCCACATTGTATGCCAATTTTCTTCATCTAGCCACCGAGGTGGTCTTTGTTTTCTAAGTAGAGTCACGGCTGGTGGGCTGTAATCGTGCCTTTTTGGGAGTGATTCATAGTGCAGTTACTACCTGCATCAGAAAGGGCCGCTTAACGTGCGAAAAATTGTTAGATCGTTCGAATTTAAATGATAATCGTTCTGTGTAATTGCAGGCAACCATCGAAAAATTGTTTGTATGTCATTGATTTAGATCTGAATCTAAAATTAACATTAATCGTTCGCTGTAATTCCACATTTGTTCGCTCAAGTTCTGCATTTTTTCACTAATCGCTAAGTGTAATTGCACATTGTTCATTGGTTCGCTGAAATCAGAAGGAATAAACGATCATAGTAACGATCGTAACTAATGACCATCGTTCTGTGTAATATGGTGAACGATTTCAGGTTAACGATAAACAATCTCGTTTGCGATCGTTTCTCATTAGTCATTAATCGTTAAAAATCACTTGATGTAATAGGACCCAAAGTGGCTGGCCCATATCAGCGCTGTCAGCATTGTGAATCACACCCAGAGAGGCATGATTACAGTTTACCAGCGGCGACTACTTGGAAAAGACGGCCCTGTTATGACGTAGGACCTCATAAAAGTATGGGGAAGATTTATCAAACATGGTGTAAATTGAAACTAGCGCAGTTGCCCCTAGCAACCAATCAGATTCCACTTTTCATTCCTCACAGACTCTTTGGAAAACGAGAGGTGGAATCTGATTGGTTGCTAGGGGCAACTAAGCCAGTTTCACTTGACATCATGTTTGATAAATCTCCCCCCATGTGTTTTTTTTGCCCAATAATTGGCCTGTGCAAACTGATAAAATATATGTTAGGACTGAGTGCAGGAAGCTGTTTTAGCAAGGATTTTCAGCCATATACATGTATATGTCATGATCGGTACAGTACAGTACAAGCAATGATGACAAAAGAGATCATCTAGTACAGTGAGTTCCAGACTTTGTTTCTCATTTTTTGGAGTTAACAAAGAATTAATCATTTAACTATACTGTGGTCATATAAACATTCTGATACCAAATGTTAAATAAGTGATCAATAATGGATGTCAATTTTACAAATGTAAAGTATTGGAAATGGCTAGGTCTGTGAAATTAATTTGCAAATCTATAGCAATACTTGAGGAAGTTCCCCTGTAAAATAAAACCTCCCTTCTTGTAAGATGTAATCAAACTACAATACTGATAACCAGAGAGGGATGGGAACTTCACTGAAAGCACTTGAAGAATGTGTTAATCTCCTGCAGAGTTCAAAACTATTCTCTTATGTTGGATTACAAGGCTCCACAACAGCGATCCTTTCACGTCACACTTCATCCCGTCTTCTGTCACGCACTGAAAAGCTTATCGTCTGAGTGGCTGGTGGCACCAAGGCTTGCAAGCGGGTCAAGATCTGCAAACATGTTTAACCATGCTGACATGTCTGAATTTCCTGCTTTAGGGTCTGTAGAAAAACACAATCAAAATTAACTGTAACTATGGGAAATGGGCAAACAATTGTTGGTTTCCTGCAGCTTCCTCTGTCTAGAAATTCTAAACCAGTAAATGGAGACAGCAGAGCAGAAAAGCTGGGTTCACATTGTGTTTTTTAATGTTTAATTTGGCATGGATCGTGTGCCAAAATAATTGCCTAAAGACACATTTAATGCACACCTCATTGTATTCAATAGGAGTAAATTATAGAGCTTTTATTGCGATTTATTGTCACTTATTGCATAAGTGACATTTCACTTATGGCTGTATTTGCCATGGGCATGCCTATGCATATATATCCCAGCACATTGGAGCTGCTCATATGCCCTTACTGTAATTTACACCAGCCCAGAGCAACAATTAAAAACTATTTACATGCACAGGCATAAATCGCGATTAAATATGGTGCGAGCAGAGAGCATGCTCCTCAATGTGTTGCCTAGCCCATCGTGCTGCTACCACTACCCTTACCTGGCATAAGTGGCACAGACAGCAAAAGGTATTTGCACAAAAATTAACATGCTTCACTAAACATTTTATTTCCCCCCCTTACCTAAAGAGTTCGCCACAAACTGAACTAGATTACAAACACAAACTAGATTAATGGTGTACAGAAAACAGCTTAACTTCCTGTGTTCACCAATTTGCTGAGGGCAGTACAAAGCTGATACAGCACAGAAGAATTGTGCGGCAAATAGTAGGGTGCTGTACATACCCACTATACAGTAACACAAGGAGTGCTACATTTTGGGGAACGTTATTTTTAATTCTTTATTGGCAAGTGTATCCCCTCTTTACAAAGGTTTGTGGAAGCACCAATTGCGTCTATTACAGAAAAAGGTTTCTTACATCAACCTCTTTCATCTGGACACACTTGGCTTTAGAATGTTTCCTCATCCATTTCTATGCAAGGAAGTACTAAAGCTCAATCATACTGTGAAGGGACTTTCTTTTTAGAAGTAGAAACTTGAACTTACTTTGGGCCGTAGGGCCTGAAGTTTTCTGTACAGAACAGTCAGACTTGCTGCCATCTGAAGACAAACCTGGAATTGTCCAGTCTAAGATTAAACAAGAAAATATTACCTGCTATATGTTATTTAAAATAGAAGTACGCTACTAAACAAAAAAAAAAACAACGCACTGTATTACAATATACCTGACATGCCTTTCTAGACCACCTTGAGACCCCAACGCCTCTAATCACAATACAAATAAATTTATATGGATATTTAGTTTTCTATCTGTTGCAGCATCTTCCTTTTTAAAACAAGTAGGGGTCCAAGCTCATGAAACCCCATTGACGATAGACCTCATCACTCACATATTACACATTGCTTGTAATCATGCACATCTGCCCCTGTCCCCCTTTGGGGCCACAATCTAAATACCCAATTAACTGGTATTAATCAGTATGGCATACCAGGATGAAATACAAAGTCTATGCATATCTTGTCATTTGAACCCAGGACCCCGTTGCTTCAAGGCACTATTGCTAACCACTAAGCCACCATGCTGGTCTGTCTACAGTATTTTTTTTTTTTTTGCTCCTAGGACTACCTAGTAGGAAACCCATTTCTTCTTAGTCCTGCCCATTTTGAACATCTGATGAAGGATAGATCCTTAGTGCAGAGTGGTTTAGGATACTGCAAACTGGGCAATAGAGGAGAGTGCTACTGATGCATCCAGCTGCTTTACAGCAAGAGACAAATCTGATCTGAGGTTTATCAGGATTATAGAAACTAATGATCTCCTGGGACACATATAAAGCATTATTCTATTAGTACTTTCACTTACTGCTGAGTCCCCCGGCAGACTGAAGGCCCATATCGAGGAGGTGTGAAGGAAGATATCCGGACAAGCTCTCTGACTGTTTTGTCCATGAGCTTGATTCACCACACTCAAAAATATCCTGTTCTTCCTGAGAAAACGCTGGAGACATTGGAGGCTGCAAACTCAGAAAGGAGAACTCCTGATCAAAATCCTCCCCCTCTATATTGTCCAACAGTAGGTGCTTTGGGTCTGAAAATAAACAAGTTACTGGATGTAAAAAAAAAGCAACAACTCTGCCTTTCTTTGAAGCAATTATTTGTATCCTATAACAAGTTTTCTGTCATGGAGTGTGACATGTCACACAGCATGTAGTATCACTAAGGTACTCTACAGAAACGTTGCCTCAACAAAACACAGTCCCTTTATAGAAACACCACATAGGTAGACCAATACAGGTTGGTACCATGAACATGCATCTTTTTGAAAACTAATAGCTCAAGATTAAAGGTGTTCACATTGGGTAAATACATCACAAGGTTTCCTAATTCTAGGACCTCAACTGATCAGCTATAATCTGTGGGGAAAGTGTTCCATTTCCTGCTGGGCCACTACAGAAAAAAAAAATTACACAGTTTACCAGCCCAATTATAGTGTAACTTGTCAAACATCATTACAGTAGTGCTCAAGTAGTAGCATAAGCAAATAAACAGTTCAGTCCAGAAAGAAATACGTAAAGGGCACTTGCCAGTATGTTGCCAATTTTTATTTAATGCCTGGACCTATTTTTATCGTTGCTTGTTCGCAAAACGTTCGCAAATCGTTCGCATTGAATAAGACGTCGTTCGCAGTAGATATGAACGCAATTGCGAAGAAATAGCGAAGAAAAAACTATCGCAAATACGATCATAAGTAACAATTATCGTTCCATGGAAATGAGTGAACGTTTTCAGGTCTTTCGCAATAGCGGTCGGTTGAGATCGTTAATGATTATGTGAACGATAATAGTCTGGTTGAATAGGGCCCTTAGGGTGAGACAAACATTCAGATATCAACGCTGTTACAGACTGTGGCACATGCGCACAAAACAGTAGCAGTCATTCATGTCTGTGTCTAGCAGCCACTCCTGCAACAGCGATAATGTCTGAAAGTTTGTCTCTTGCTAAGAAATGATTCTGCACATTGAGCTACCAGAGAGGGTAGACACAGCTGTAGCACAAAGTGACTGGTGTCCTTGCTTTAATTGCCTGTTTATAACTTCCTCCATATTTACCATCTTCTCTATACCACCTCTACTTCCAAGCAGCGAAGCAGCTTTTAGACCTACAGTATGCAGAAATTTAAGCTAAGTTTTTTCATTTGTTAGCATTATTATTATCCTCGAGTCCAGGGTTGTTGTGCTTATAAAAGTTTTTATAATGACAGTAAGGGCCCTATTACACAGGCCGATCTGTAGGAGCAAGCGAGCGTTGACCTGTCACAATCGCAATCGCAGACCATCGCTATCGTTCTATTTTTTTTCAACATGTTGAAAGACAAGGATCAGCCGACATTGTGCATGTTGGCTGTGCATGTTGGCTGATCATTGCCTTTTAATAGTAGCTGTTACACCAAGTTACGGCCGATAATCGTCCAAATAATTGCTTGGTGTAATAGGGCATTAACACTTTAATCCTGCAGAAAACTGCTCACTTGAAGCTGAGCAGAGGCTGCTGTAATCTCAGGACTTTGTTTATTAGCAAGTTCTCCCTACAGACACACAATGTAAGGTATGTAGGATATTATTTCAGCTACTGCACTAGATTATAACCTTCTCGGTCTACATCAAATCAATCACTCGATATATTGGGATCCATCAGCTCCCTCCCACAACTTCTGTACCATATTACAGCTCTGTCACATATGGAATGGAGCCCCTTGTGGCCCGTTCCCACTACGGACTCGGCGAGGAGATTCTGCGCGCGAGCCCTCCCATTCAAAAACATAACTGTAATGTGAACGGGCCCTTACTGCTTGCAACCTCTGATTAATTTACTCTCACTCCCTCAATAAATTCTGATCAATCCAACTAGTATTTAATATTCCTGACGTAGCAATCTGCATCTCCTTATCAGACAGGCAATGCTTATTTGTTAAATAAACGTTAATGTGAGAAAGCACTTTTCCGTAATAAAAAAAAAATGATGAAAAAAAAACTGATGAGAAGGCAATAAAGCCAGTCCAGGCTGTGGTTACAGTGGCTGGTTTCATATTCCCATGTCTGCAATCGGTCTGGTGCTTCACTTAATAGAGGTAATAATGCTTGAATTAGTCCCAGGCATGCTGGAGGATAGGTTTAAGCGTTTGCTGTGAAAACACAGGGATTACTGTACAAAGAGATGAATGTGTTCTTCTCAGCAGAGTAAGTGAAATTCTTGCAATTTAAAAGTGAAAAATAACAAATGATCTGGTAGAAAAGATACAGTCTATGGGTGGCTGGTATGGAGGCACATACACAGTATATCCCGAGGGAACATAAATGCACTCCTAATGGAGCCTCTTCTCTAGTTTCCCACAGCCTGACATCTTTACATGCAAAGTCTTTCTAACCAATGAAAAAGATTAATGGCTTAAAAATGTATTTGTGATGATCTGGATAAATTTGGGTAGTGACATGCTCGATCTCCATCAACCCTAACCGCGTTTTATCCAGGCCTGTGGAGTCCGTAAGCCACACCTCCGACTCCTTCAAAAATGGACAATTAGTAACAACAAATTTCTGCAGTAAAATTTTAACACTAAAGAGGTTGTCCAGGAAAAATCAACTTATCTACAGGTTAGGGGAGAGAAGTAAGAGATCACGGGGTTTCCGACCTCCATACCCCCGGCTTCTTTGTTATGAGTACAGCCGCGACTCTACTTATTCCTATGTGGCTGCCAGAAAGAGCCGAGTAAGCACTTTTCAGCTTACTCTGCTTTTTCTGGTGGCTCTATAGTAATGAATACAGACGTGGATCATGTGCCGTACCTGCAGCTGTATTCATAACAAAGAAACCGGGGGTATGGTAAGTTAATTTACCCTGGACAACCTTTTTAGTTTTTTATCATTATCATGTAAGTATATTTCAGTGTAATGTCCCACAAGATCCTGGGGCTATTTCTGAATAAATAGGGCAAAGATACAAAGCAAATTCTCCTTTTCTTCCTGTGTATGCAGTGGCTGCAGCTAGTCTTCACCCATCATGTCTGACTCTATGACCAGACTGACAATCCGACTGCAGAGGTAAGTATTACACCTCCTAAAATCTGTTCTTGGATCGCTTCATAGAGCCCCTGGTATTATGGCGTACCAGTACAACATACTGCGGGAAGTCACTGACTTCCGCGATGTACCGATACGTCTTATGTCGAGAAGGGGGTTAAAGTGTCTTTGTATGACATATCAAAAGTTATGAGCACTCTGGGTCTAAACGTTCAGACCCTGTCCGACCTCTAGATATAGCAGGAAAAAGCAGCTAGATTTAGGCCACATTCACAAATCCGTGATATACCGTCTGTAAGCTGACTATCTCACGACTGAACTCTTCTCCAATGGAACTCCATGCACCATAATTCATTAGGATCCTGCATGCCCAGTGTGTAGCCTTAGTATTCGCTCAAGAGAAGCCAGTGTCAGTGTAAGACCATTTCTCTGGGGTTACCTTAACGTTATGAGGTACATACTATTTTGTCAAATGTGCTAAGAACCTCAGTTTCTTCAAATTTTTCTAGAGTAGTTTTGACATTCTAAATATCTATATTATGTATACAGTATGTCTTAGCATGCTGTTGCACTCTTATGTTTATGTCTGTGTGACACATCAAAAGTTTTTCCATGTTACACATAAGTGTGCTGGTATCATTATTTTATTGCAATGTAATAAATGTAATTTATACAGTATTATTACCAGCTGATAAGAACACTTACCCTTCTTAGTATTTTTTTCTGGATCCTCCAAGTCAAATAGGTTGCTATTCATATTATCTGTAGAAGAACATTTGTTAGAGGATAGTACTGTATTTTAAGAAGCCAAGCAATAAAACAACACAATGTAAATGCCATTGCCCATCGCCCTACATGATTAAGATTA
Source organism: Dendropsophus ebraccatus (assembly GCF_027789765.1). NCBI lineage: Eukaryota > Metazoa > Chordata > Amphibia > Anura > Hylidae > Dendropsophus > Dendropsophus ebraccatus. The sequence goes on from NC_091462.1 coordinate 53,430,592, forward strand.
GCAAAAAGACAGTAAATAAAATACACCCACCAGATATTGCTTCTGGGTTGTTTAGTCTTTCTCCTTGTAATGTAAGCAGTCTAAAGGTAATAAGGAAGTAAAAGGTAAATATAGATTATATGAAATGGATCTATGGCCAGCAAATTACAGGAGACCAATCACACTGATGTACAATATAACATTTTATATCTGAATGCCTCTGAACTGTCAGCAGGCAAGACACACAATCCCACATTTGGTAGAAATACCCCCTTGTGTAGTATTTGCAGTAAGGTACTTGGTTTGGTCTAAACATGGATGTCTTTAGTTTGGCTAAAAACCTTGGTCATGTTTCAAAGACTATTAAAGGAGTTTTCCTCTCATGGGCTTTTGTTGCAACTCAGCAGAATATTCCATAAATACATGAAAGGTGTGAGATCCTACTGACTACTGCTGTATTCAAGGCTCTTGACCTGTATAAAACCCTTAAATCTCAACTGATTGTGTTCATTGACGTTCACGTTAAATGGACAAATAGGGGTTGCAGGATCAATAGGTGAAGTACTTGGAGGTAAGACCGACACTCCTATCCTGTACCTATACCATAAAGGTCTGAGATAGAAGTACCCATTTAAGGCACTGGAGATTTACTTTAGAGGGTCTTCGGTGATGAATAGACAATCGCCTTCCTTCTGGAGGAGAATACACATACAAAAGAATACTGCCACTCCAGAGTCAATCGATGTCCTCCCTCACAGTCTTAGGGTGCGTTCACACCTACCGCATCCGCAGCTTATTTTTCCGCAGAAATCCGCAGGTCTGGTAGTGCAGATTTCAACCTGCGAGAAATCCACGTATGTGTGCGTTTTGCGGTTTTTCTGCAGCAAGTTTATCGCAACTGAAATGTCCGTTTAGAATGAGAGACATTTTAAACGGACATTTCAGTAGCGATGAACTTGCTGCAGAAAAACCGCAAAACGCACGCATACGCGGATTTCTCGCAGGTTGAAATCTGCACTTCCAGACCTGCGGATTTCCGCAGAAAAATATAAAATTACTAACCGGTAATTTCTTTTCTTTGAGCCTATGACGGCACCCCTGGAGAGGACCGCCTCCTCCCATTGGACAGGAAACAGGACCACTGGGCCTTTAAAAGAAGCATCTCGCCCCATTCACGCCAGTCTGTTAGCAAGAACCTAGGAGCGAAGGCTTAACAAACATACATGTAGAAAAGGACACACAGCAACAAGTGTAACACATGTGTGCAAGGAAAGTGAAAGTATCTCAGAATATATAACTATCTTTCTATGTGCATAACCTTAATTAAGTGTAATAATTTCTAATGGGTGGGTATAGGCGGGGTGCCGTCATAGGCTCAAAGAAAAGAAATTACCGGTTAGTAATTTTATATTTTCTCCTCTCGCCCTATGACGGCACCCCTGGAGAGTAGACTAGGAATATCCGCCTAGGGAGGGACTACCGCCTGTAGTACTCTACGGCCAAAGCTAAGATCCTCCGAAGGAGAAAGTTGTAACCTGTAATGTCTGAAGAATGTATGCGGGGAACTCCAGGTAGCTGCTCTACATATCTCTTCTATAGATACTGTGGCCCTCTCAGCCCATGAAGTAGAGACTGCTCTAGTAGAGTGTGCTGTTATAGAGGTAGGGAGTTCCTTATTACTACTTCTGTAACATTCCTTGATGGCCTGCCTAATCCACCTAGATATAGTCTGTGAGGAGGCTGCCCTACCTCTATTCTTCCCCTGGAAGGCTATCAGGATGTTGTTATCTATTCTCCATTCCCTGGTAACTTCAAGGTAGTGTATTATAGCACGTCTAACGTCTAACGAGTGAAATGAAGCCTCCATATCATTAGATGCATCTACACAAAAGGAAGGAAGGATCACTTCCTGAGATCTGTGAAATTCTGACACTACCTTAGGAAGAAAGGCTGGATCAGGGGAGAGTGTGATTCTATCATCTCTAATAACCATGTAAGGCTGAGTGATGGAGAAAGCTCTGATCTCTCCAACTCTTCTAGCGGAAGTGATTGCTAGAAGGAATGCCACCTTCCAGGAAAGAAATTTGATCTGTATCTCTGCAATTGGCTCGAAAGGGGATGTCGTTAATCCTGAGAGCACCAGATTTAAATCCCATGGCGGCAGCTTGTTTCTTACTGACGGTTGGAGCCTTGCTGCGTTAACGAAGCGCTTGACCCAAGGATGCTCTGCTAATTTAAAGTCATATAGTACACTGAGGGCAGAAATCTGTACCTTAATAGTACTTGGCCTGAGGTGTTTTTTGAGACCTTCTTGTAGGAAATCTAGAACCAGAGGGATGTTGGGTGGTTCCAGGACATTAATGGGATGACCAACAAATCGGAGAAAGGTCCTCCAGGTTCTGAAGTAAATGTCTGAAGTGACCTTTTTCCTGCTAGCCAGCATAGTAGATATTACTTCGTTCGAGAGTCCCCGGTCTCTCAGTAACTGCCTTTCAAAAGCCAGGCTGTCAGATGGAGGCTCTTTATTTCTGGATGGTATACTGGGCCCTGGTTCAGGAGATCCATTCGTTCGGGTAGAACCCAGGGATCCGCCAGAGACATCTTGCGGAGCCAAGTGAACCATACCCTCCTGGGCCAAAATGGAGCAATTAATATTATATGTGCCTTGTCCTGCCTGATCTTCCTGATGACTCGTGGTAGGAGTCGAATAGGCGGGAAGGCGTAGAGTAGACCCTTCTGCCATGACTGTGCCAGAGCGTCCAGTGCTAGTGGTTTGTCCGACTGGCATAGGGAATAGAATGCTTTGGTCTTCTTGTTCTGACGGGAGGCGAACAGGTCTATCTGCGGATAGCCCCATAGAAGGCAAATCTGCTGGAATACCTCGTGATTTAATTCCCACTCCCCCTGGTGCAGTTGATGTCGGCTTAGGAAGTCTGCTCTGCAATTGTCTACCCCCTTGAGATGCAGAGCTGACAGGGAGAGAAGATGAAGTTCTGCCAGCTTGAATATAAAGTGGGAAATCTTCATTAGTTCCACTGACCTGGTGCCCCCCTGGTGGTTTAGGTAGGCTACTGCTGTTGCATTGTCCGTGAGGATTCTTACATTTCTTCCCCTGATGACTGGAAGTGCTTGTGATAGTGCCAGAAACACTGCCCTTAGTTCTCTCACATTTTGTGACTGTCTGGAGTGCTCCGGGTTCCATACCCCCTGAAGAACCAGTGAGTCTGAGTGAGCCCCCCAACCGTACGGGCTTGCGTCTGTAGTTATCGTTAGTAACTCCTGTACGTTCCAAGGCATACCCTTGTTCAAGTTGCGTCGTTCTGTCCACCAAGAGAGCGACCTGAGAGTCTGTGGAGATAAAACAAACACATCGTCTAGATTGTCAGTATCTCTATTCCATACCTCTAATATCTGTAATTGTAAGGTCCTTGAATGATACTGGGCCCATTGAACTGCCGGGATGCAGGAGGTAAAAAGTCCCAACACTGACATTGCTCTCCTAATAGCAACTTCCGGGTGGTCTATTAGTTCCTGGACCTTTTGGATGACCAACAGTATCTTATATTCAGGCAGAAAGGATCTCTGAGCAACCGAATCTAGGCAGATTCCAAGAAATTTACAATACTGTGATGGGGTCTTATTAGATTTTTCATCATTTACTTCCCATCCCAGCCTGGAGAACACCTCTTCCACTATGGAGATGTTTGCTGTCACTGAGGCCATGGACTCACCGACCATAAGAAAATCGTCAAGATATGGGATAATAATAATGTCTCTTTCTCTGACATGGGCCATAACCTCAGCCATAACTTTGGTGAAAATCCTGGGCGCTTGGGAAATACCAAACGGCATGGCCGTGTACTGATAGTGAAACACCGATCCCTCTATATTCACTGCTACTCTCAGGAATTTCTGGTGATCTGGATGAACGGGGATGTGGTAATACGCGTCCCTAAGATCAATTGTGGCCATATAGCAATTATGGGACAAGTTTAGAATAGCCGTGGAGATGGACTCCATTCTAAATTTTTCATAGGAGAGAACCTGGTTAAGGGGTTTGAGATTGATAATGGTCCGAAAGGAGCCATTGGGTTTCTTAACCAAAAAGAGGGACGAATAAAACCCCCTACCTTTCTGGTCTTCCGGTACCGGAACTAAAACCCGTTTCTCTATGAGGGACCTGACCTCAGTCACCATGGCCGTATGTCTCTCAGGATTAGGGGTAACATTAGTAATAATAAATCTTTCTCCTGGGGAGGACACAAAAGAAATCTTAAGTCCAGACTTTATTATGTCACACACAAAGGAACTGTTCGAAATAGCAAACCATTCTGAACAGAAAAATTGTAATCGCCCTCCCACAGGAATCTGGCGTCATTGTGATAGTTTCTTAGAGGTATCCCCTCCTGAAAACATGAGACCTCTACCTTTCTTAGGGGGCCTCCACTCCTTTCTTCCTACTTGGGCGCCACCTCTGCCTCTTCTGCCTCTACCTCTAGAAGGCCTGGATGTTTGTGTAGAGACTAGTGGGAAGCTTTTCTTCTTATCTGAGGCCTTCTCTAGCACCTTCTCTAAGGCCGAGCCAAATAAGAGATTGCCCTCACAAGGGACCGCACAGAGCTTAGCTCTGGATGTAACATCTCCCTTCCAGTCCCTAAGCCATAGGGTCCTCCTCGCAGAATTGGAAAGGGCTGCCGACCTAGCCGATAATCTTAAAGCGTCCGCAGAGGCCTCCGCCATGAAGGAAATTGAACCCTCTATGATGGGAAATTTGTTCAGTAATTCCTCTCTAGTGGCCCCAGATCTAATCTGTTCTTTTAGTTGTGTCACCCAGATTTCTGTGGCCCTAGCTACCGAGGTAGTAGCTATGAGAGGTTTAAATGTGGCAGTTGTTGCTTCCCAATTTTTCCTTAAATAGACCTCTGCTCTTTTATCCATAGGGTCTTTCATGGAAGCGGAATCCTCAAAGGGCAAAGCATCCTTCCTTGTCAATTTTGCCACCGGAGGATCAATTTTTGGCGCTGCCTCCCACGTTAATACCTCTTCAGCGTTAAACGGATATTTTCTCTTATGCTAAGGAAGGAAAAAATCTAAATAAGTACGAGGAACAATATAAGGCATTCTTTGTAAAAAAAAAACCCACAATTTGTGGAACTTACAGCCCGAGGAACAAAGAATTTTCTGTCCGGGCGAGCCCATTCGTTTGCAATCAATGTCTTTAAACTCTGATGTATAGGAAAGACCGGGCGCTGTCTGGGGGCCAGACCCTCGAACATGATGTCCTGAATGGACTTAGGCTGTGGATTGTCCTCTATGGCCATGGTCTGCCTGACAGCCTTTACAATGTTGTCAACCAGCTCAACTGGCATGAGCTTTTTTGCCGTATCCTCCCCTTGGGTTTCTATGGTCTGTAAAAGCTCTCCTGGTTCCTCCAGGCCAGATAGCTGTTCATCCCCTTCAGCCTCTTCCTCCTCCTCATCCTCCACCTCCTCATAGGGAATACTCGGAGCTTCCCCACTAGGACCTGGGATCTCCCTAGGAGGAATCTCCACCACGGGATCTACTGAAGGAAGAGTAGAAGTGGATGTGGAAGGAAGAGAGGCCTGTAATACACAAAAAATCCACCATAAAATATCCTCCTCTCTCTCCCCTTTTTTTTTTTTTTTAAGGAAAAAATAAGAATTAATACACCTACCCGAATTTGCCTCTTAATTAACCCTTTCATACTTCTCAAGAATGCGGGCCCCTGGTCATCCAACACTCTATTCATACAGCCACCACATAAGGTCTTTGTGTAGGAACTACTTAGTCTCTTCTTACATATAGGGCAATCCCTAGGTTTAGCTCTGGCTTTCCTAGCAACCTCCTAGATTAATATACAGAGAGAGAGAGAGAGAAAAAAAAAAACCTACTTTAGACTCTATTAAGAAACAAGTCTCCATTGGGGGGAACCCCTCTTACCCACACCATACCGCAATGGTCTCAGGTTGAGGATTATCCGATGGTTCAGCGCCTTGTGACTCCATGATATTCTTCTTATTGGAATTTTAAGGAGTTGAAAAGAGAAAAAAACCACCAAACAGTGGCTGAGTACACCTGTACTAGCAGCAAGCTTTCCTGGATGTACACTGCCTCAGAGACAGAATCCAGCTTTTATCTCTGGCACCTGCTGACAGAAGACCGGCTGGCTCCGCCCCCTGCCGCGGCGCTGATGTGGCACACCCTCCCGTGTGTGTGGAACTCCCACCCCCGACAGGCCGAAGCCCGGATGCTGCCGGCAAGGCCGCAGGATATCCCACTCACAGGCCCAAGCGCGTGACGTCATCCCAGGGCGCCAGCGTCCTGCGTCGTGACGTAAGCGCGCCACGCACGCAGGACCCAACACCCAGAGGAGACAGCGCAGCTCGGGACTGGAGGCGCCGGGGTCACACGGGGACCCTCTCCAGGAGGTGCTGGGGCGGAGGACAGACTTGGCCGCGGCTCCTACAGCGGAGACTTAAACAGCCGGGATGACGGCAACATAGGTACGCCGGGTGCCCCAGTCTTAAAAACTTCTTTAAAAAGAGAAAAACCAGCGAGCAGGAGGAAATACTCTCCTGCATGTCCTGCTCCCATGGACAGGAAACAGAAACTGGCGTGAATGGGGCGAGATGCTTCTTTTAAAGGCCCAGTGGTCCTGTTTCCTGTCCAATGGGAGGAGGCGGTCCTCTCCAGGGGTGCCGTCATAGGGCGAGAGGAGAAAATAAGCTGCGGATGCGGTAGGTGTGAACGCACCCTTAAGGTCCTATTAAACGCAGCGATTATCTGCCAAACGAGGCAGTCATCGTCCTGTGTAAAAGAGCCAGCAAGCAGCCAACGAGCGAACATTCATAACTAATAGTTCGCTTTAAACCTATAAAAAAATAATCTACCGGTGCCCACACATCTCTCCATGTAATAGAAAACATACAGTAAACACCTGATTAAAGAGAAGGTTTGCATGAACATCACAAGCTAGCCCTGGCTATGCAATCATCGAACCATGTAAAAGGCCATGCGAGCACTCATTTACACCACATCTCTGGCCATGTAAGAAAGCCTTTAGTTTACATCCTGCCATGTGATCAATGCAGCCAAATACTACCAAGTAAATATGATGAGGCCTTTGTATTAGTGTTGAGTAAACTTGTCGAATTGTTTCGGTTTGGCAACGTTATCTGAACCCGAACGCTTGGCACTTGACTGCCAGCAGCTAGAGAAGTTGTATGCTGCCCTAGGGAGTCCTGGAAAACAGGGCGGCATTCAACTTCTCCAGCCACCGGGAGTTAAGTGGCGAACATTTCGGGAGTCAGTCCAGCAAGGTCACTCAACACTACTCTATATATTTAACAGCTCTCCAGGTAAGTGTTACAAATACTGGTAATTTGTACTCACATGTGATTATCCACCAACTGATCATCCCCACTGCTGTCTGTCTTTTCCACATTATCCTGTTCAATGGTTTGTTTGGGAGCCTGTAAAAGAATATTTACAAATTAAAGCTGTTGATAAAAAAAGGCAGCTTTCTTTTTATAAAAAATTTTTTAAAGAAGAGTTTAGGGACAGTCAAAGAACATCTCAAAAAGTGCATACAAAAACATGTCATAAGGTATTTATAAAAAAGAATCATAGTGCATTAAACATGTCAGAACTAGCCAGCTTTCTTACAGAAACAGCACCACACTGCTCCACTGGGTTTCCTCGCAAATACCACACACTAGCGCTGGGTTTACACGGAACGATTATAGTTCGAATTTGCATGATAACTATCGAATTCAAACGATAATCGTACGTGTAAATGCAGCAAACGATCGAACGACGAGCGAGAAATCGTTCATTTTGATCTTTTATGTTGTTCTTAAATCATCGATCGTTGTTTGCAAAAAATTTGCTGATCGTTCCGTGTAAACAGTCGTCGCGCGAAAGTCCGGCCGCATGCCGCTCGCAGCCTGCCCTCCACTCAACCGCAGCCCCCTGCGCCGGGTCGATTGCCACCCCCCCCCCCGCCCCGATCGTCACCCCCGCCGCCGCTCCGATCGCCACCCCCGCTCGCTCCGCTCGCTCCCAACCCCCCTTCCCCCCGCCACTGGTGGCGATCGGGGCGGCGCAGGGGGCTGCGGTTGACCGTGGGGCCAGGCTGCGGATGAGCGGGGGCCGGGCTGCGGGCGGGCGATCGCAAAAAGATTTTTCCATACGATATATCGTACAGTCTAAACGCTGATCGTTATGAAAAAAAATCGTTACTCCGACATCGTTAACCGTACGATTGGGCCAATTATCGTTTTGTGTAAACCCAGCATAGCCCAAATCTATCAATCTCTCTAATGGTGCGTTTACACAGACAGATTTATCTGACAGATCTTTGAAGCCAAAACCAGTAACAGACTATAAACAGTCCCAGGGAAAGACTGGGATTTATCCTCTTTTCAAATCCATTCCTGGCTTTGGCTTCCAAAATCTGTCAGATAAATCTTTCTGTGTAAACGCACCCTAAGACAAATGTTTAGACACAGTTTTGTCAGATGACAGATGTCAATCAATCACAATCCGTTTTGAGAAATCCGAGCTGTGATTGGTTTTCATTTGAAACAAAAATGTTTATTTTTTTCACATACAGATTGATGAAGCTAGCTATATGTAGACAGGTGTGGCTCCTTTTGTAAAAGTAAGCAGCCATGTTTTTTCAACTGACCAATCTCCAGACTTGACAGAGGTGGCGCTATGTACATAATTATATATAAAAAAAAAAAACTTGTTGCTTATTATAGGGGTATTTTGGAGATTAAAAACATTCTTTATATCAACTGGTGCCATTAAAGAGGACCTGTCACCCCCCGTGCCGGGGTGACAGGCTCCCGACCCCCCGTTAGAGCCCCCTATACTCACCTGATCCCGCTTCCTGATCCGGTCGGGTCACGGAGATATGAGCGACTGAAGCCCGGCGCGCGCGCTCACAGGAGAGTCCGATGCCCATAGAGAATGACGGAGCATCGGACTCCCCATTCATTCTCTATGAGCGTCGGACTCTCCTGTGAGCGCGTGCGCGCGCGCCGGGCTTCAGTCGCTCATATCTCCGTGACCCGACCGGATCAAGAAGCGGGACCAGTTGAGTATAGGGGGCTGTAACGGGGTCGGGAGCCTGTCACTCCGGCACGGGGGGGTGACAGGTCTCCTTTAAGTTGTAGATTTGTGAAGAACTTCAATTAAATAGTAGCTATCATTCCACTTTCATGGAAGTGTGTTTCAATGCAGTCTATGGTGCTTCCAGCTGTTCTGTTGACCACTTGCTTTCAAAGAGGATCATGTACCTGGCCGAGTTTTGACAGGTTGTCCTGCTATGTGAGCAGAATATTAGGTTGCCTTGAAAAAGCTCAAGCCTTTCAGCACTTTTCAACTGTTGTATGCCCTAGAGGAAGATGTGTAGTTCTTTCTAACCCATTAGAATTCTACCTGCTGACAACTGTCCATTGCTGTAGCAAATACCCAGAGCAAACTGCTCTGGAAAGTTTCTGACATGAACAGAGGTGGCAGCAGGTAGCACTGTGGCAGATTACACATATTAATTCTAAAGTACATGGAAACCATATTTCCGTGAGATGTTCTCAATACATTCAGTTCTAGCTTTAGGTTTTCTTTTCATTTGAAAAGACAGATCGCACTGGGTTTCAGACCTAACACCCACTGCAATCATTAGTTGTAGCTGGGTGAAGTACCCGGCTGGTTACCCAATCTGATTACAGGTGTCGGACTCTACAGACTAAGGGCCCTTAGGCTGAGTTTTATTGTAGTACTGTTGCGGTACAGCAGAGTCCTCACAGAAATTATGCAGTACTGCAATGAAATGATGCAGTGAGATCGCTGTTCATTTGAAGTGCCTTTACTACGCATAATTAATTGAGTGTCAGGGCCACATGAACAATCTGTGTCGTTTGTGCAACCATTTAAATGTATTGTTATAGGCCGCACATCACCTGTTTAGAGAGATGTGCAGTCCAAAACAATTATTTTGTTTGCTTGTCAGCTGATCGCTGGCCCTTTTACATGGCCCAATTATCGGGTAAATTACCATTCCTAGGAAAGCTCATTAACGATAATCGGCCCATGTAAAAGAGCTTTAAAATAGAGCCTATTTTCTGTAACAAGCTGGATCAAGTGGTCATTTGGAGAGTGAAGTTTGCAGCAGAGTGCTTCGCCCAGCTATAACTAATAGGACCCAGAGCAAGCTAAACTGCTGACAAAGTTTTTACAATAGACACTAAATATAGAAAATAATGACGCAAATTTAAGATTCAGCTAAAGAGAAAACAATACAATAAACCTTCAGGTAGGATGGGGTATATGGAAGCATTTCTTGAAATTCCTCCTGTATTTCAGCCATTAGATGCGCTGTCTTCTTCCAAAAGTGCAAAAGTGTTGTCTGTAAAAACAGAAAACATTTAAATAATGAATAGAGATGAGCAAACCTCGAGTATGTTTAAGTCGATCCGAACCCGAACTTTCGGCATTTGATTAGCGATTGGCTGCTGAACTTGGATAAGGCCCTAAGGCTATGTAAAAAACATGGATATAGTCATTGGCTGTATCCATGTTTTCCAGACAACCTTAGAGCTTTATCCAAATTCAGCAGCCCCAGCTAATCAAATGCCGAACGTTCGGGTTCGGATTGACTCGAACCCGAACACGGTTCGCTCATCTCTAATAATGAACTGTGGTCACATAAAATGAATGGCAGAATCACTTCTTTTTTTTATACGTGTTTTCCAAATGATGAACACGCAGATTTTTTAATTATTATATAAATACAAATTAGAGAGCACTAGGCTGTATTTTACATGATAGAATTGCTGGTAACAAAGTCATAATTGATTCTAGAATTAGGTCAGTGTCATATCGGTAAAGCTACTATTTGGTAACCCTCCAATTAAGTATGTATGTGTTATATGCACAGTCTAGTTCATCCGTGTATTTCTGATGGAGTAAACGATTTAAAAAAAAATGGCACAGATATCAGGGTTTCATTTTCCCCTGGTCCCACCATCAATTCAACCTAGGTGGGTATGAATTAGCTTCACAGAATACTGCCTATGTCCCTTCTTTTCATTGCACTTCTTTAACCCCTTAAGGTCAAAGCCTATTTTCGTTTTTGCGCTTTTGCTTATTCCATTTTAAGTTTAAAAGTCCATAGCGCTTGCATTTTTTCACCTAGAGACGTATATGAGCGCTTATTTTTTGCGAAACCAATTGTACTTTGTAATGACAGGCATTATTTTTCCATAACATATGCTGCGAAACCGGAAAAAAATCATTTGCGCTGTCAAATTGAAAAAAAAAACGAATTTGTTTTGATTTCGGGGAGTTTTGCATTTACGCCGTCCGTCCTATGGTAAAACTGACTTGTTATGCATGTTCCTCAAGTCGTTACGATTACTATGATATATAACATGTATAACTTATATTGTATCTGATGGCCTGTAAAAAATTCAAACCATTGTTAACAAATATACGTTCCTTAAAATCGCTCCATTCCCAGGCTTATAGCGCTTTTATCCTTTGGTCTATGGGGCTGTGTGAGGTGTCAGTTTTTGCGCCATGATGTGTTCTTTCTATCGGTACCTTGATTGCGCATATACGACTTTTTGATCGTTTTTTATTACATTTTTTCTGGATTTGATGCGACCAAAAATGCGCAATTTTGCACTTTGGAATTTTTTTGCGCTGACGCCGTTTACCGTGCGAGATCAGGAATGTGATTAATTAATAGTTCGGGCGATTACGTGTGCGGTGATACTAAATATGTTTATTTATTTATTTATTTATTAATTTATATTTATAAAATGGGAAAAGGGGGGTGATTTGGACTTTTATTAGGGGAGGGGATTTTTTATTAATGAAAACACTTTTTTACTTTTTTTTTTACTGTAACTAGAAGCCCCCCTGGGGGGCTTGTATATAGACAGCACTGATCTCTCATAGAGATCAATGCTGTGTATATACACAGCAAAGATCAATTAGATCGGTCATAGATTACTATGGCCTGCTGCAGGCCATAGCAATCTATTGCCGAGCCGGGATCAGCGTCATTCCGACGCTGAGGCCCGGCACGGGCAGAAGAACGGATCTCCCCCCCCCGCGATCGCATCGCGGGGGGGAGATCCGTCCCACTAGACACCAGGGACGTGAGGTCTGAAGCCTCTAAGTGCAGCTGTCAGGTTTGACAGCTGCACTTAGAGGCTTAATTAGCCGGAGCGGCAACGGGACCCGCGTCGGCTAATAGAGGCACTGCCCGGCTGCACGTGTCAGCCGGGATCAGCGCCGTTCAGAGCGCGGTCCCGGCGGGACCCCGCTCTGAACACCCCAAGCGGCACCATGACGTATCAGATACGTCATGGGTCGCTAAGGGGTTAATGGATGTATCACCAAGATTAGAGCCAGATCTGGAAACATGGCCAAAGGCTTGGTGACACAGGAGTAAAGTAACTTCCTACCCTTGACCTGTACTGAGCATATTCTGTGACCTTTGAAGAGGCCTAGTGATGAGAATGAAAATTGCAATATTTCAGGATTATGTTATAATATACAGCCATGGCCAAATGTTTTGAGAATGACACAAATATTATATTTTCACATGATCTGCTGCCCTTTGGTTTTTATGTGTGTTTGTCAGATGTTTTTATCACATACAGTAATATAATTGCAATCATATTATGAGTAACAAAAGCTTATATTGACAGTTAGAATGAGTTAATGCAGCAATAATATTTGCAGTGTTGACCCCTCTTCTTCAGGACCTCTGCAATTCTCCCTGGCCGCTCTCAATCAACTTCTGGACCAAATCCTGACTGACAGCAGTCCATTCTTGCACAATCAATGCTTGCATTTTGTCAGAATTTGTTGGTTTTTGTTTGTCCACTCGTCTCTTGATGATTGACCACAAGTTCTCAATGGAATTAAGATCTGGGGAGTTTCCAGGCCATGAACCCAAAATCTCTATGTTTTGTTCCCTGAGCCATTTAGTTATCAACTTTGCTTTATGGAAGGTGCTCCATCATGCTGGAAAAGGCATTGTTGATCGCCAAACTGCTCTTGGACGGTTGGGAGAAGTTGCTCTTGAAGGATATTCTGGTACCATTCTTTATTCATGGCTGTGTTTTTAGGCAAGACTGTGAAAGAGCCGATTCCCTTGGCTGAGAAGCAACCCCACACATGAATGGTTTCAGGATGCTGACCTCGTCTTCTCCGAATACGCTGTTTTCCAGATGTCCCAAATTGGAAAGGGGATTCATCAGAGAAAATGACTTTACCCCAGTCCTCAGCAGTCCACTCCCTGTACCTGTTGCAGAATATCAGTCTTTCCCTGATGTTTTTTTCTGGAGAGAAGTGGCTTCTTTGCTGCCCTCCTTGAGACCAGGCCTTGCTCCAAGAGTCTCCCCCTCACAGTGCGTGCAGGTGTTCTTTCTTAAGTGCCATGGAGCCTTTTTGGCCACAATGGAACCTCTCTCCTTGAAGTTCTAGATGATGCAATAGATTGTTGACTGAGGTTCAATCTTTCTAGCTGCGATACTCTTCCCTGTTAGGACATTTTTGTGCAGTGCAATGATGACTGCACGTGTTTCTTTAGAGATAAGCATGGTTAACAGAAGAGAAACAATGATGCCAAGCACCAGCCTCCTTTTAAAGTGTCCAGTGGTGTCATTCTTACTTAATCATGACAGATTGATCTCCAGCCCTGTCCTCATCAACACCCACACCTGTGTTAATAGAGCAATCACTGAAACGATGTTAGCTGGTTCTTTTAAGGCAGGGCTGCAATGATGTTGAAATATGTTTTGGGAGATAAAGTTCATTTTCTAGGCAAATATTGACTTTGCAAGTAATTGCTGTTAAGCTGATCACTGTTTATAACATTCTGGAGTATATGAAAATTGCCATTTTAAAAACTGTAGCAGTAGACTTTGTAAAAATTATTATTTGTATCATTCTCAAAACTTTTGGCCATGACTGTAAATAGTAAGATGGAAAATTAAAAGAAAATACCAAAATTCTTAAAAATTAGGTTTAAAATAAAAACATAATTTCCTGATGGCACATTTCCTTTAAAATGTTGTTCCTTTCATACCTGATAGGAAGCAAGTGAATGTGATAGCAGGTTGCAGCGGCTAGCTCCGAGGAGATCTACTTTCTGGCACACATCCATTTTTGTCTTGTCGAAATGGCTCTTAGTATTTCTTACTTGTAGTTGCACCTGGGAAAAATGATCATTACTTTGACGCCAGATCTTCTTAGGATGAATACTGGCATGTGTTACAAAGTTTCTGAAATGTTGTAATAAGCTTTGATATACTTGATTTCTGTGACAGCTGCATAGTATTATTTAGTTGTGAAGTGACAGTGTCTCTATAGGCAGTCACATCTGTAAACACCCAACAACCATATACACACTCTGGTCACAGTCAATGGTGCACCTAAAGGTCCCCATTCACTTCATACTGATGTCAACCAAACCCAGGGTTACCCAGACTCCACTGACAGACGGTAGATGGTGTCAGTGGAGGTAGGGGTTGGGAATGATGGAATTTCACTGCCCCAGATAAGCTGTTGCCAGAGAACATGCATAGAACAGGAGTGATAACTGTCGGACAAAAGTTCTTGAAGGTATATAGCCACCTTTAAGGGTTATTACACTCAAACATAAGTTTTTGTATATTGCTGCCTATGGTGAAGGGACTTGTTTACATCAGCCATCTCTGAAGCGAGGGGGGGGGGGGGGGGGGGGAGAAAAGCTCGCACATAGTATTTTGTGTCTTCAGCAGAAAGCAGCAGCTGAGAACTGGGGGAAGGAGTCTAAAAAGATAGTAACAAGTATGGAATAAATTATTTACCTCACTATGGGCAGCAACATATAAAAAGTTATATTTGAGTGGAATGCCCCTTTGAGGCCTGCGCTACCCTGTGACTTTTTGTAGCATTACAAGATTGATTTTAACTATCAAGCTACAGCTGCAGCAAAAGCAACACACTGGACTGCATGCTATTTTGCAGACAACAGCTATCACTTAATAGTTAAAGGGGTTGTTGGGGTAGGACTCCCCTAAGCTGTATATCAAGTACTAAGCTAAAATAATAACACATTGCCACTCCTGTCCCTGTTGTGCCAGGTTCAAGGACATGGCGTGGCAAGTGTGTTCAGCCATTCAGCGGCTGTAGCGGTGTCCCTCCTGAGCCATTGATTGGATGAGTGGGCCCGGTATGTCCCAACCCTAAACTCGCAAGCAGCCACACAATTGGGACTAAAGCGGTATTGTACCAATGGCAGCACAGGAGCAATGGAGGTAAATGTTATTTTTTTCACTCACCCGTCCGCGGGAATACAGCTTGGAAGAGTCCTGCCCAGACAACCTGTTTGAAATCAATCTTAGGGTATAAACCCACACACCGTATACACAGCGTATTTACTGCTGCGATACGCAGCGAATACGCAGCAAAAACGCAACAAATACGCAACAAAAACGCAGCAGATTAGATCTAAATAACTGAACTCAGCATTAAATCTTCACCATCAAACTGCTGCGTATTTGCTGCATATTTGTTGCGTATTTGTTGCGTATTTGCTGCGTATACGGTGTGTGGGTTTGTACCCTTAGAGTGCTACAAAAAGTTGCAAAAGCAACAGGACCCAGAAATTGAACAGTTATTTAGATTAACAATGACCAATCGTTCAGCTGCAATCAGAACATTACTAACTGCAAGTAAAAGGCCCCATTCACTCACTGAGGACTTGCAAAATTAACAGCAAATTTTAGTGACCTAAATTTGGGATTGCTGTTGCAGATTTAAATTGTAATTTGTGGATCCACAAAAAATAATAAATATATGTGTTATGTCAATATGTTATTGACTGAAAAACAATAATCAGATTGATTTTTTTCCAGAATGAATGGGCATAAAACAACTCCCTCACATGCATTATATGCATTGTATTTCGGAAGCAACACTTTTATACTTTTCTGACCTTTCTAAATTTCTCCATCTGTTTGTAGGTGTCAGGGTCTAACTCTTGGGAGACATCCTTCATCCACAGCAGGGCTCCTCTGTATTCAGTCCGCGCCTTTTCCATTTGGTTGATGGTCAGTAATGTGTCTGAGACTGCTCGGTTAGTAAAGGTGGCCATTTCTTGCTGAAGCCGTGAAAGTGGTGCACACAGGGCTAATCTGAAAAAACAAACAAAAAATGTATACAAAATATGGCATAAGTCTAAAAGTAACAGCAAATATAATACAATAGACATGTGAGGGAATATACTTAAACATACAAAAGTTGAGAATGGTGGACCACTTGAAATATCTAGAGGTCTTCATTATGAGTAAAGCCATATGTACTGGCTCTGAACATAGAACCACTACTACGTCACTTCAAGAAGAAATTTAGGCTGTGGTCCTCTCTGCTCTTGTTGATGGCTGGGCAAATCAATTTAAGTAAAGCGACTCTGTACCCACAATCTGACCACCCTAACCACTTCTACCTTCGGATAGCTGCATTTAATCCAAGATCTGTCCTGTGGTCCGTTCGGCAGGTGATGCAGTTATTGTCCTAAAAAAATACTTTTAAACTTTAAAGAGGACCTGTCACCCCCGGTGACGGGGTGACAGGCTCCTGACCCCCCGTTAGAGCCCCCTATACTCACGTGATCCCGCCGGGTCCCGCTTCTGGAGATGGTCGGGTCACGGAGATACCGGCGCCCGAAGCCTGGCGCGCTCGCTCCTCAGATGAGTCCAACACTCATAGAGAATGACAGGAGAGTCCAGCGCTCCGTCATTCTCTATGAGCGTCGGACTCATCTCTCAGCGCGCGCGCTGGGCTGCAGCGGCTGAGATCTCCGTGACCCGACCATCTCCAGAAGCGGGACCCGGCGGGATCAGGTGAGTATAGGGGGCTCTAACGGGGGGTCGGGAGCCTGTCACCCCGGCACAGGGGGTGACAGGTTCCCTTTAAGCCCGTGCCAAACAGGAGTATCTGTGCCCTAACTTTGCACCACCCCTCCGTCCCTCCTCCCCACCCTCTTCATCATTAGGAATGCCAATGAAACATTTTCTCCATGCTGAACATTGCACAGGTCCTTAATGATCCAGCCCATGTGCTGGGCTGCCACAGGTGGGGAATAGGAGGCAATCTGCCTGGAGCATTCCTAATGATGAGGATGGTGGGGAGGAGGGACAGAGAGGATGTGCAAAGTTAGGGCACAGATACTCCTGTTTGGCACGGGGCTTCAAGTTTAAAAGTATTTTTTTGGGACAATAACTGCATCACCTGCCGAACGGACCCCAGGACAGATCTTGGATTAAAAGCAGCTATCCGAAGGTAGAAGTGGTTTGGGGGGGTTAGATTGTGGGTACAGAGTTACTTTAAAATGGTTGCATTACCTAAGTGTCTGTATATACTTTAGCATGTGTTTGTACCAATCCGCAACATTTTCTTCTCTGATTTGGACACCAACATGATTAGGTTTATCTGGGGTACCTCTAGATCTAAATTACAGTAGGCCAAACTTCAATACGCCAAAGATGGTGCTGGTATGTACTATTTAGTGGGATAGCTTTAATATCTAGGCCTCTGGACACAGGCCCAAACTCCCGGCTTCTCTGAAATATACATTTGACTTCAACAAGCCATTGACCCTATGGTTCTTACTTTAGTCTCCCACCTTCCCTCACATTCCATTACCCCTGCTCATTAAGAAAATATGGTTAGCATCCAAATAATCATGGACTTTAAAAGTCTCTCTTAAGTCGACTATTTGGTTTATTCAGACCCCCCCCCCCCCCACACACACACACACACACACACGTTACTGGCATCTTCAGGGAGACCATTATTTCTCAGACTTATATGTAAAGGACTCCCTGGTATTTTTCTCCACAATGCAGTAAACTCACAGTTCCCTGCTCCTTCCAAATGAATTTCTTCCTTTCCCCTAATAGGTATCATAAGATTTTAAGGCCCTGGTGGCCTAGTGTACTCTCTATACTCCTATCTTATCAGAGCCAAGAACCAACTACCTACATTGGAAAAATGGAAATCTCTTATTCCTGACCTGGATGCCAAAGGTTGTGGGTCCCTCCTTAAGTCCAATAGATTTGTCTCCCCTTCTACTGACACCAGTACGCCTCCAACACATGGGCCACAAAGTATGGCCATTTTATTCCAGAAACAGAATTTCTTTTGTCCTCAGTTTGGGTGTGGTTTTGCAGCTCAGTTCAATTGAAGTGAAAGGATTGTAATACCAGATAAAACCTGAAGACACGGGTGGTGCTTTTTTTAGTAGCTCTGTTTTTTTTCTAATCCTAGATATCCCCTTAAAGGCTAGCAATGCTTGTTCTACGGCAGATTGGGCTGTTCTGACCTGCATATGTCCCTTTGTAATAGAGGATGACTGGTTGAAAACTGACAGCAGGAAAAAGATGCCCAAACGACCCAAAAAACGCTTCTGCTGCTCAGGCACATGACTGATCAAGGTTCAGTAGATCTGCGTCAATCACCTGAGATCAGAGCTCCTTTGCAAGAAACCAGGGCATTCAGATATGGCCCAAAGTCTAAGTAAATTTTTCCCATAATGCTAACATGTTAGATCCCTCTGTTGCCTGAGCCCAGAGGGTCCAATGGTCCCCTAACAGTTTCTGTTTACACACTTTGAGCAATGACGCACCATTCTGGCACATAACTGCTGTAGCCAATCATTCTCCTCAGTAGTCACATGGCCTACTTATTGCCATCATTTCTATGGCTTCACAAATACTGGAACACTAGTGGTAAGTATTCAGTTTTTTGTTTTGTTTGGTTATTTTACTAGAATTTGCAAAGTTTTATGACTAAACTATTCTTAAAGAGTGAATAAGGATAATAGTATACCTCTGGCCTGCAGATGAGCACAAAGCATTGCCAGTAACTTTCATCATTTTCCCAGCTCGGGTGCTGTTTTGTTGAGCATGTACTTTCAAGTGCAAACCAAAATCATTTTCTTCTAAGGACAGTGCTAGAAAAGACAAGACAGCATTTAAAGGGATTGCCTGGGAAAAAAAAATTTATAGCGTATTTAATAAGGGTACTATTACACGGAATGAAAATCGTCCGAATATCGTTCCGTGTAATAAAGACAACGATCAGTCGATGATCGTTGTCATCGGCTGATCGTTGATATGACCTTTAATTGTCGAGCGCCGACCGTGCATCGCTACGTGTAATAGCGGTGCCCAGCCGGCGCTGACGATTAGCAAAGAAGAATACATTACCTATCCAGGCTGCAGGGCTCCTCTTGCTCTGTGCTTCTCCCCGCTTCAGAGCGGCTTGTCTCAGCTGACAGGCCGCTCAGCCATCACTGGCTGGGACGGCTGCGGCCAGTGATTGGCTGAGCAGCCTGTCAGCTGAGACAGGCTGTTCTGAAGCTGGAGCGCGCGGACCTGGGGAGAAGCACAGAGCAAGAGGAGCCCTGCAGCCTGGACAGGTAATGTATAAAGTTTAAACGTGGGCTGCAAGGACATCGGTAACAATGTCCCTGCAGCCCTTGTTAAACGATTATCGGGCCGTGTAATAGGCCCAGTAAACAAGCGCCGATCTAGCAAATCGGCGTTCGTTTACATTATCGGGCCTTAATCGGCCCGTGTAATAGTACCCCAAGACAGGCTTTTAATGGTTGATTTCTGGAGTCCTGACAACCATCACCCCTGCCAATCTTTAATCTATAGAAGAGAATAGTAGCCGAGGCTGCAGTATACTGTTTTCACTAAAATGTGAATTATCTATACATACCGTTGAGCGCTTGATGATATTTTTCAATTATTTTAAGCAATTCTGATCCTGTCGTTTGAATTGAATGAAATATCTGGAAATTATAAAGAAATGCTTATATTAAAACTACAAAGACACAAAACCCCAGTACATAACAAAAGAACATATATTACATTAGGCAGAAACCATAGGAGACATCTAGTACACAGAAGCGGAACGTGGGGAGAAAATTATTCAGCATTATGAAAATGTCTTCATGACGTTAAATAGGTTTGAGTAAACTAAGTCCAAAGTCATATTATTTGATATATTGAGTGGAAAGCGCTCTCTAGCAACATGTCTATTAAAATGCCTTATTTACTTAATCAGTATATGGTATTTATTCTTGTCACAGTTACATTATAAGATGAAGCGCACCTATTGTTTCAAACGATTTTTATAAAACTGTATGATTTTCAAAGACGAATGCTTTAGAGTGGCGACAAGGTGATTCTAGTGCTCTCACTGTTCCTGAGACATCCCTCCGTTCTTTCCATTTTAGGGTTGAGAAGGAAGCCTCTGTTTACTTTTCAGGAACAGTGTGGTTCCTCTTTAACAGACAGATTTGAAGAGGATTGAGGTGACATTGTAATATGTGCAATGTTTCTTGTATCTTATTTAATAGATGTATCTATTTTTCGTATTACATGGCTGGATACATTCCAGACAGACCTGCTATGTCAAAACAAACAGCATGGATAAGTGAAAATAAGCAGAATTTTTAATAAAACCCTATAGAGAAAATTATTTTACACCATGCTAATTACAAAGCAAGAATAAAAATGTGAATTCAAATTGTGTCCATAACCTTAAAGGGAACCAATCAGGGCATATACGGGTATATAGCTAAAAATCATACCTAATACAACCTCCTACAATCATTGCTAACATATATTTCATCTGTTCGCCCAGGCCAGCTATCGTCCGACAAAATACTTTTATTACGTCCTGCACAGTATGCAAATGATGTTCAACTGGTCATCTGGGCTTTCAAGTAGTCACTGTGAGTAGACTGAAATCAGTTGTAATCACACCTCTCTGAACATGATTCAAATGCAGTCAGCACTAAGACTAATGTCTCATGCCTTAATGAGTCTTGGAAGCACTGTGGTCCTACTGACAGATTATGTATAACTATAATCATTCACTACCTCAAGTTTGGCATCCAGCTCGGCGTCTGATGCAACCACATGTTCATCCTCTTTCTTCCCTGTAACCTTGATTAACACTTGTTTTGTTTCCCAAAACTTCTTCTGCATGCGGCTGACCATTGATCGGTCCTCTCCTGCCCATAGCTGCCCGCTGCTGTACATGGAAGAGCTGCAAGGAATCAGAGAGCGAGTTATATCTTCCTCCCCAGGGCATCTCTTTCTGCTTACATTAAGACCACTGAACACTGCATGCACTCCTGTCTTTCTGATGTCACCAAGTAACCTTCATGAATAAATAAGAAGCTCATCAAGTAGCAGATTGTGGTCAGAGGCAAATAAATAAAACATGTGACAGTTTACTCTTGTAATGCAATGTGATCAGGAGCCACAATAAGCTCTGCTAAATGGGTATTATATCTAGAAATGACCTGGGAGAAAGGCAATGAAAGATAATTGCTCAGTGTATTTATAAGAATATGATCTGTAGTACACAGCTGTAAAATATGATTACCAGTCACTATACATATACCTGTTAAAGGGAAAGATGCATCTAAGCTGCTGATATCACCTTAAAGCACATGGGGCGCTGAGGATTAAGGGAAGACATCACTATACTGTCTATGCTTAGCGGCCCTTTCCTGTCAGAACAGCACATCAGAGGATGCAGTGAAATTGACGACTGCAACATAGAGCAGCTGACACTGGGCGGCCGGACAGCAGCAGCGGCAGAGTGGGACAGATAAGAATACGGCACTAATATATGTCCCCCTGCAGCTGCATAAATTAATAGTTTATACTACACAACCTCTTTAAAGAAGCCTAATCCCTGGCCCCTCTGTGACGTCATCAGAAGGGAGCGGGGACTAACCCTCCAGATTGGCATCACAGGGAGGGCGAGGAACATGACACCGATGTAGACGGGGCTTTACGGGCGTGAAAGCCGTAAAGCCTTGCCCAGATGGCACTGTTCAGCAAGGATCACATACATTTTTGACCGGAGAGACCACCAAGAGATCTTTTATAGAGTAAGATATGGAATATCCAGAATATAAGCTTTAATGACACAACCCCATTAAACAATTCAAGAATGGGCATATATCAATAAATAAATACACTACATAGCTGTTTAGTTCTTTGCCACATACATCTAAATTATACCCATCTCTAATGCAAACTTCTGGCAAGTCACAGTTTAGATTGGGGTTAGTCTGGTGCTGAGGCCACCACAGCTTTCTATGACTGTAATATGTTCACTCTAATCTCCAAGAGGAGTTGAGCAGAAACAGAGAGTGTAACTCTAAGGCTGGGTTCACACTACGTTTTAGCAATCAGTTTTTTTCCATCTGTTTTTACAAAAAACGGATGAAAAACGGATGGAAAAAACTGATTTGTGTGTGTGCATCCGTTTTGATCCATTTTTCCATTGAATTCCATGATAAAAAAAAAAACAGATCAAAATGGATCCGTTTTTATTAACGGACACAAAAATGAGGTTGACTACATTTTTGTGTACGTTAAAAAAAACTGATCCCTTTTGATCTGTTTTTTCTTATAATGGAATTCAATGGAAAAACTGGTCAAAACGGATGCACACACATGCATCCGTTTTTTATCCTTTTTTTTTTTGCAAAAAAACTGATGAAAAAAAACGGATTGCAAAAACGTAGTGTGAACCCAGCCTAAGCCAAGCACCTCAGCCTATTCTATTTGGGCAATTGGTGGAGGTCAGAAGTTTGTAAAAAAGATAGGCGTCCTTTGAGCCCACCCTAAGGGCACACTTGCACATAGGATATCTTACAGCTAAATGTTTGTTCATTCTGATCCCTCCATGCATATGCCACGTGTTAAGGTGAGCAGACATTCGGCACCATATTACAGTGCTTCTAGTACAGAACAGCTCTATAATACAGCATACAATGGAGCATGCCACAATTTTATTTTTCTGTCAGATTTTGCAGACATAACAGAAAAAAACTCTATGGGAGTGATATTCTAGTACTGGCGCTTCATACAGTAAAGTGCACCTATTAATAGATGTGGCACGTCTACAAATCTGCAGACAAAAAATGAAATTGATCTGTGGTAAGATTCATGTAATTTTCGGTCTGAAGTAATAATGGATTTCTTGTAGTGATGCTGGACCCCTCCTCCTGGATAACCCTGAAGAAAGAAGTAAGAAAAGGCACAATGTCTAGGGGAAACATGCTGTGCTCTACAAATGACTTTTCTACACCATAAAACTGGTGGAAACAGTTTCATACATTCTTCCGTCCCTCATCTGCAAAACATTCTGTGTACATTATTACTGAAGGTTTTGATGCTATATAAATACAAGCTAAATCTAAAGTTTCTACTCAAAAGAAATCAAACAGCAAAGTTAGGCAAAAAAAAAAAGGAGAATCCCACCTGAACATGGCTTTTAAAGATACCCCTTGATTAAAAAAAATAATAATAATAATTGATTTTTTTGCCCATATATTGCACACTCACCATCACTATTCCTACAGTGTTATCTGTTTAATTCCAGCTCTGCTGCAACATTTTACTACTGTATCCAAGTCAAGTGACTTCTGATTAGCCACCATCTTTTCTTTTATATTTTAAACTGCATCCTCTCCCTTTACAAATCTCCTATCAATCTACTGACACATCAGCACAGCATCACATGGACAGCTAGAGCCAGTACAATCTTTCTTCCTGCTGGGAGGACATTGTAATAATTTTCATCTCTATATACCTGTAAATTAGCTAAGAGACATAACCAGGAATCTGAGCCGTGATTGGTTGCTATGAGTAAGAGCTTGTGTGTAATTGTCCATGCTGCTCCGTCATATAGGAAATTCTGCAGAATAAGATTGTGACCCCCATTGAGAGTCCAGAAACACATGTAATTTCCAATGGGTCACCATGAGATCACATGACCAAAATGAAAGGAAGGATTCAAGGAGTTTTTAGACAGAAGGAAACAACTAAATTAGGTAATACTAGCTGAAATTTTTTATGCTAACTAGCTGCATAGTGAATAATAAAAAAAACTATAGTCTTAAAGTGATTGTTCAATGAAAAGTTATTTACTCCCTATCCATGAAACCAGCAATCTCGAGAACAAGGAAATGACTCTACGAGATGAATAGAGGAGAGGGAGAGAAAAAAGTAAGGCAGCAGCACCTCGTGTACAAACAAGTCAGATTACTATGCAGAGAGCTCATGGGGTGCTCACCTTTAAGCCACTTGGGCTTTATGCATATCACCCAAGTGGGTATCAGATTTTTAAAATGGCAAGATGCTGATATTTCCAGTGGAGAATTAGGGGCTGCAAGCCAACTATGAAAGTCTGAACAGGATACTCCCAGGTAGGGGCCCATAGAGAAATGCAAAAAACAGGGTGCAACAGCAAAAAGTGTGACTAATCCAGAACGGTCAGCGCTGCCCAAAGAACTCCAACAGTTGAAAACAGATAAAAAGTTTACAGGTACTTTTACAGTACATGTACTGCTATTCTGATGAAGATGACCTGATCCGTGTAACATGTAAATTGTGAAACATGTAAATGTAAAAACTTTAAACTTTTTATCTGTTTTCAACAGTTGGAGGTCTTTGGGCAGCGCTAACCATTAGGGATTAGTCACACTTTTTGCTTTTGCAACCCGTTTTTTTGCATTTCTAAAAGCTGAATGGAACAGCTGTCATACATGGCCACTGCCTCTCTCTATGGGTGCTGTTGGAGATAGCAGAGTGCTGTACTTGGCTAACCTAGGTGTCTGCCATAATAAATGGAGAGGGAGTCATGCATGCCCACTGCTACTTTATTAACCTGGGAGAGTTGGGTTTCTATTCTAGATGGTTATTAAATAAGGAAAATAACGAACCCTCAAGGAAAACATATGAGTTTGTATGTTCTCTGGGTGCTCTGGTTTACTCTAACACTCTAGATGCAGTCTGATAGGTTAACAGGCGCCTGAGGTCTGAGTACTGATGTGGACAATACTTTTACAGGTACTACCCTACCTAAACATTGTATGGACCAAGTACAACCCCCTTCTGGGCAACAACATTCTCTAACGGCAGTGCTGTAAAAAACAATATAAAAATCAGAAATAGTTGGAGAAACATGACAAAGAGATGAGAAGAGAAGGTGTTGACTAATCCATACTGTCTTAATCCGACTGAGCAAAATGACTGACCCATGAAGTTCACCCTCACAACTTACAGAACCTAAAAGATCTTATACTAGAGTAGCCCATACAGCTTCAATTGTTGTTGGTCAATAGCTATGTCTCCCATTCATCTAAACTATCTTTTAAAATATCCAAAGCACTCCTTTTTCCAACACAAAGCTACTTTCACATTGATTAAAATACTTAACAGGGAATCTGTCACGACTCTGACCCAAACCAAGGTGCTGACAGTGTGCTGTAGGTGGTATAACATCAGTTAGCCGGTTACCTGTGGCTATTCTGTCGTAGGAGGGGTGGCTGTATAATTTTGATTTTCCAACTGTAATCAAGAGTCAAAGAGGAGCCGTGGTGAGACGCTGGCACGCCTCACCACTCCCTCCTCCATGAATATTCTGAACTGCCCAGCCTCCTGCATGATTACGCCATCCTTCTGGTCTGTGCATGCACCGCTGAGCCATGCAGTACATGTACAGACCAGTAAGATGAAGTGATCATGCAGGAGGCAGGGCAGTTCAGAACATTGGTGGAGAAGAAGGAGGAGGAAGGAGTGCGACACAAGCGCCTCACTTCAACTCCTCTTTGGCTCTTGGTTGCAGTTGGAAATTCAATAGACAGAATAGACACATGTAAATCAAAAAATAGAGGTTCATGGTGGCACTACTAATCCCAGCCCTACAATGGCAAATGTGGAGCAGCAATCAAACGGCGGTGCTAGTTCAAATCAGATAAGACAGTGCAATATCATAAAAAAGGAGAGAGAAATTGAACTGCACTCACCGTAGAAAATGTCTTTATCTTTATTTTTCCATCATTGTTAAAAACACTGAACAAAAAGTGCTGGACAAGGTGCAGATAGTGCGGCGGCAGACGCCATGGAGGTAAGGTGACAGGCTGTTTCACGCCTCTTTTCCGGCGCTTCTACGGACCACCCTCCTTTCCACGTCATCACGTTATTTAAATATCTTAATTTACTACGACGTCAGAATCATGTGACAGTGATTAGTGAAAACAAACAAGTATACATAATATTTATAAAACCACAGATCCATTGTAGATATTGCACATCGATACTACAGGAGGTTACGATCTACTCTTTCATTTAGACCTCCGGGGCCCTCCGCCTCTGTACGTATGATCCACAGTAGTTCAGTTCTTAAAAGCGAGCGTTGTCTGTCTTGCCCTATCTTACCGGGGACTCTTTCTATGCCGGCCTATCTTAGAACTGAAAAATCATTATCATGGCTCTCCTTCATATGATTAATTAGTCTTGTAGCTCCTATACCCGTTTTCAGGGAGTAAATATGCTCCCTGAAACGGGTACACATGGCTCTTCTAGTTTGGCCGATGTAAAATCGGCCACACGGACAGAGGATACAGTATACCACAAAGGTGGTTTTGCAACAGATGAAGTCCTTTATGGTAATATCAACACCATTTAGGCAGAGGTATCTGCCTTTTATCATAGCTGGGCACCACTTACAGGAACCGCACTTATAGTTCCCTACTAAGTCATTTTTTAACCAGATATCTTTTTTAGAAGTAAATTTACTCCGGACTAGATTGTCCTTTAAATTTGTACTTCTTCTAAAGGTGACATACGGTTTTTTATTTACCCATTCCCCCAACGTGGGATCTCCTTCCAACATACCCCAATATTTATTTATTACGCTGCGGATTTGGGGGGCCATAGGTGATAATTTGAAAGAAAACGCAAATCTATCACTCTTCTCTTTCTTTTTTCTGTTAGTTGCTCCTTTTAACAATGTGAGTCTATTCTTTAATTTGGCTTTATTACATGCTTCATCTAACAGCGATTTAGGATATCCTCTCTGGAGCAGGCGTTGAGTAAGATCGTCCGCCTGCCGCAGAAAGGACTCCATATCGCTGTTGATGCGGCGCAATCTCAAGTATTGGCCGTAAGGGACTGCCTTCTTTGTAGACTCCGTATGATAGCTGTTGTAATGAAGTAATGTATTGGAGGATGTCGGTTTACGGTAGCCTTCTGTTTTAAGACCCCCGTTGTCCTTACGCACCAGAACATCCAGGAATTCTAATTGGTCAGTATCTGTTTTAGAAGTGAATAGCATGTTCATATCATTTGTGGTATTAAGCATTTCCACAAATAATTCAAAATCTTGTGCTGAACCCAACCAGATTATGAACACATCGTCCACATAGCGTACGTATTTGTATATATATTTACCAAACCTGTTAGTGGAAGAGAAAATATACTTCATTTCAAAAGCAGCCAAAAACAGATTTGCTACACTACAGGCCACCGGAGTGCCCATGGCAACTCCGGAGACCTGTAGGTACCACGTTCCGTCAAACTGGAAGACATTATTAGATAGAATAAGATCTAGTGCTTCACAGACAAATTGTATATACTCAATACTTTTATCCGTTTTTTCCAGTAACATTCGTATATTGTTTATTGCCAAGGCTTGGGGAATGCGAGTATATAGCGACTCGACATCTATCGAGGCTAAAAGAGAAGATTCCCCACATGCACAGTCCCCCAACACGTCCAAAAATTGATTTGTGTCTATAACCAAGGAAGGAACATTTTCTAGCAAGGGGCTAAGTAGCCAATCAATATAACGGGACAAAGGCTCTAATATAGAGCCCACCCCAGACACTATCGGACGTCCTGGGGGACTGCGCATGCTTTTGTGGATCTTAGGCAAAAAGTACCAACAAGGGGGTTTTGGAGCAGGTGGTAGCAACTTACGAGCTGTACCTTCCGAAATGACCTTTCTCTCCACATATAACCTAAGAAATGTTTGCAGTTTACCGCTAATCTTACTGGTGGGATCTGCAGACAAACGTTGATAATTTGTGGTGTTACTTAATTGTCGCAATGCTTCATTTACATAATATTCCGTTGTCATCAACACAATCCCACCCCCCTTGTCTGCACCTTTTATTACTATATCCTCCCGTTTTTTTAAAACTTGTAGTGCTTTCCATTCCTCTCTGTTTAGATTATGTGGAATATCAGGGTATATCAAAGCTTTTATATCTGCTATTACTCTTTTATGGAAAACATCTAAGGTGCTACCTGATAACAAGGGGGGGGGGAGAAAGTGGATTTGACTCCTCGTGTGAATACTTCATTGGTATCTGGTGCGTCAGAAATTTTGGATACATTTTCACCTGCCAACTCTGCCAACATAATTACACAATCTTTCTCTTGTTCGCTCTCTATTTCAGGTGCAATAAACCCCAAAGGGCCAATAGTGGACTGCACCTCTCCCACTAGATTCTCTCTAGGAGTACCTGTTTTACAAGAAAAAAACTTTTTTAGGTTAAGTTTGCGTATTGATTGAAAGAGATCTCTTTCAAATGCCGTAAAATCAAAGGGCTCCGGAACGCAAAAGTTCAAGCCCTTTGATAGGACGGCAGTCATGGCATTGTCCAAAGGAATATTGGTTAAATTAACAATATTAATGGGGTTATACTCATATGTCAATTCCTCCACGACACATTTTTTCTCTTCCCCCTTTGTCCCCCATACTGTCTTTTTCTTCTTTCTTCCTCCCCTTCGGGTTTTGCACCTAAAGGGGGATTTTGGGAATTTTGATGGTTTCCTCCTGATGGCGGGTTGCGTTGGGTTGTTCCTGGATCCGAGACACTAGAGTCCGAGTCTGTTGTCCAGAATTCACTACGTGATTTGTTATTGGATTTATTTCTCCGTTGTTTCCTATTGGTCCTCTTCTTTTCAAATATTCTGTCCATATCGTAGTCTGTTTTGTCTCTTAAATATTTGTCTCTTTTTTGTTCCTTTATAGTGACTTGCAGGGTCATAAGCCGTTTCTCCAGTTTTGTAAAAAAGACTTTGTTGTTCCTCTGTCATTCGTGTTTTTAATTCCATTTTTGCTCGACTTAAATCATTGGTTATTGTGATGTACTCCTTCTCATTCCTTGTTTTGACCAGTATCATAATTTTCATTGAATGTTCCAGATGTAATTTGGTCCATTCAGCCATGAATTCTGAATCCTCTGTGAACTGTGAGGCTTCTTTATAGCATCTCAAACCTCTTGGGACTCTGTTACATTCCATATAGGACCTGAGGGAGTGAATTGTCCAAAAAAGACGTATCTCCTTCTCCGCCAGAGTCTGTATCTTGTATTCTAGTTGTTTTGTGCTCATAAGCTGCAATGGATCACTGAGATCACATGTTTTAAAAAAATCATTGGCGTCTGCTCGCCCTGCACCTAAAACTATGTCCATATTGGTAACAGCTGCTGGTTCCTCCATTGGAGTTTCTTGTATCTCCATGTTTAATAAACCAAATAGGGCTCTTGTACACTGGATAATTAATGTGTGCTCAACCAAAAAGATAAAGTCAATAGTAAATCAAAAAATAGAGGTTCATGGTGGCATGGTGGCACTAATTTTTGGACGTGTTGGGGGACTGTGCATGTGGGGAATCTTCTCTTTTAGCCTCGATAGATGTCGAGTCGCTATATACTCGCATTCCCCAAGCCTTGGCAATAAACAATATACGAATGTTACTGGAAAAAACGGATAAAAGTATTGAGTATATACAATTTGTCTGTGAAGCACTAGATCTTATTCTATCTAATAATGTCTTCCAGTTTGACGGAACGTGGTACCTACAGGTCTCCGGAGTTGCCATGGGCACTCCGGTGGCCTGTAGTGTAGCAAATCTGTTTTTGGCTGCTTTTGAAATTAAGTATATTTTCTCTTCCACTAACAGGTTTGGTAAATATATATACAAATACGTACGCTATGTGGACGATGTGTTCATAATCTGGTTGGGTTCAGCACAAGATTTTGAATTATTTGTGGAAATGCTTAATACCACAAATGATATGAACATGCTATTCACTTCTAAAACAGATACTGACCAATTAGAATTCCTGGATGTTCTGGTGCGTAAGGACAACGGGGGTCTTAAAACAGAAGGCTACCGTAAACCGACATCCTCCAATACATTACTTCATTACAACAGCTATCATACGGAGTCTACAAAGAAGGCAGTCCCTTACGGCCAATACTTGAGATTGCGCCGCATCAACAGCGATATGGAGTCCTTTCTGCGGCAGGCGGACGATCTTACTCAACGCCTGCTCCAGAGAGGATATCCTAAATCGCTGTTAGATGAAGCATGTAATAAAGCCAAATTAAAGAATAGACTCACATTGTTAAAAGGAGCAACTAACAGAAAAAAGAAAGAGAAGAGTGATAGATTTGCGTTTTCTTTCAAATTATCACCTATGGCCCCCCAAATCCGCAGCGTAATAAATAAATATTGGGGTATGTTGGAAGGAGATCCCACGTTGGGGGAATGGGTAAATAAAAAACCGTATGTCACCTTTAGAAGAAGTACAAATTTAAAGGACAATCTAGTCCGGAGTAAATTTACTTCTAAAAAAGATATCTGGTTAAAAAATGACTTAGTAGGGAACTATAAGTGCGGTTCCTGTAAGTGGTGCCCAGCTATGATAAAAGGCAGATACCTCTGCCTAAATGGTGTTGATATTACCATAAAGGACTTCATCTGTTGCAAAACCACCTTTGTGGTATACTGTATCCTCTGTCCGTGTGGCCGATTTTACATCGGCCAAACTAGAAGAGCCATGTGTACCCGTTTCAGGGAGCATATTTACTCCCTGAAAACGGGTATAGGAGCTACAAGACTAATTAATCATATGAAGGAGAGCCATGATAATGATTTTTCAGTTCTAAGATAGGCCGGCATAGAAAGAGTCCCCGGTAAGATAGGGCAAGACAGACAACGCTCGCTTTTAAGAACTGAACTACTGTGGATCATACGTACAGAGGCGGAGGGCCCCGGAGGTCTAAATGAAAGAGTAGATCGTAACCTCCTGTAGTATCGATGTGCAATATCTACAATGGATCTGTGGTTTTATAAATATTATGTATACTTGTTTGTTTTCACTAATCACTGTCACATGATTCTGACGTCGTAGTAAATTAAGATATTTAAATAACGTGATGACGTGGAAAGGAGGGTGGTCCGTAGAAGCGCCGGAAAAGAGGCGTGAAACAGCCTGTCACCTTACCTCCATGGCGTCTGCCGCCGCACTATCTGCACCTTGTCCAGCACTTTTTGTCCAGTGTTTTTAACAATGATGGAAAAATAAAGATAAAGACATTTTCTACGGTGAGTGCAGTTCAATTTCTCTCTCCTTTTTTATGAGAATAGACACATGTAGCTACACCCTGGTCTTGTGATAATCGTTTAGTGTAATAGCAGACAATGATTAAACGACCAACGAGAAATTGTTGGTCGTTTGAGAGAATTTGGACCTCTTTTTATCATTTGCATGGAATAAGACGTTGTTCGCAATAGCGACGACAAGACGACCGCAAGAACAATCATGTAATTGGGTGAACGATTTCAGGTAGTTGCCATAGCGATTGTTGGAGATTGTTTATGGTAAATTGTTGAAAAATCACTTAGTGTAATAGTACCCTTACTCTCGCGCTCTCCCATTTTGCTCTATAAATTATACAATATTATTCTTGTGCTCGTTGCAGTCTGCCACAAAAAATTTCCTACAAGTAGATGAAGGACATACAACAGATGCAGTGACCCATAAATCTACAGAGACATGTGGAGTGCAAGACGGATGAGATTCTTAGAAGTACAAACCTTTATATGTGTATATATATATTTCCAAAGTCCAACAAATCCTGTTACAATGGATTTAACTATTTATATTTTTCTTGACATTCCTTGTAACTGTGCTTGTCCTTGAATTGATATTGCTGAATTCACCTTAAAGTGCTGCAGACACAAAAAATATTTTCAATTAGATTTATAGCTTTTAGCCTACAACACATTGGTAGTTATGAACAATTTAGGGACCCGGCTTATTTAAAGCATACAGAGTAACTTTAACCCCTAGACGACCCAGGACGTAGAGTTACGTCATGGAAGTCTGTCCCCAGACGACCCTGGACGTAACTCTACGTCCTGGATGTTTCTCCCGCTATGAAGCGCGCTCCGGAGCGGAGCGCGCTTCATAGGAGGTGGGGGCCGGCTGCTCACTGAGCAGCCGGGACCTCACCGGTAATGACACGCTGAAGCGGTCGCGCTGCCGCGTGTCATTAACCCCTTAAACGCCGCAATTGCGGCGCGACCATGGCGTTTAAGTGTAAGTGACAGGGGGAGTCCCCTGTCACTTACCGATCGGGACCCCCGCAGTGTGACTGCGGGGGTCCCGATTGTTGAAACGGACCGCCGGAGGTCTCTCACCTTCCTTCGTGCGGTCCGATCGGCGATCTGCTGCACTAAGCCTGCACAGGCAGGCTCAATGAGCAGATCGCCGATAACACTGATCAATGCTATGCCTATGGCATAGCAATCATCAGTGTAGAAATCAAAGTAGTGTATGTACAATTCCCCAAAGGGACTTCAAATGTGTAAAAAAAAAAAAAAAAGTTCAAAACACTATTACACTACCCCAAAACCCCTCCCCCAATAAAAGTTGAAATAACCCCCCCTATCCTATTATATAAATAAAACATATAAAAATAAATAAATAGATAAACATATAATATACCGTAGCGTGCGTAATTGTCCGATTAAAATATAACAAGCGTCATTGTGATCGGTGAACGGCGTACACGAAAAGAGGGGAAAAAATGCGCAGATTACCGATTTTATGTTACATTATATATTTTAAAAAAAATCAATAAAAAGTGATCAAAACGTCCGATCTTCACAAATATGGTATTAATAAAAACGAGATCATGGCAGAAAAAATGACACCCCATACAGCCCCGTAGGTGAAAAAATAAAACTGTTATAAGCGTCACAATAGGCCCATTTTATTAATATTTAATTGCAAAAAAAAAGGATTTCATAAAAAAAATATATATATATATAACATTAGATAATCTGTGTAACCTGCATATGGTTGTGTTCGGACTGACCTATAGAATAAAAGTATCATGTCGCTGTTACCATGAAGTGTATTACGCAGACACAGGAACCCCCCAAACGTTACCATATTGCATTCTTTTTTACGATTTCACCTATTTATATCTTCATAAATAATTTATTTGGAATTCCATCATACATGTTATGGTAAAATGAAAGACGCCATCACACAGTACAACTACTCCTGTAAAAAACAAGCACTTACATGGCTTGTAGATAGAAAACTAAGAATGCTAGAGCTCTTAGAAGGGGGGGGAGGGAAAAACGAAAACACTAAGATCAAAATTTGCGCGGTCCACTGGGTCATTTTGGGCCTGGTCCTCAAAGGGTTAAAGCAGACCTGTCACTCTATTTTTATTATTATGTAACTTAGATCCAAAAGTTCAGGGGATGCTCCCCCTGGATGCAAAAGCCAAGCCATGAAAATCCTAGCACTTCCCTACAACACCCCTGTGCTCTCTTCTTCTAGTTGTTCGACTTACATCCACTAGGCTTTACACAGCTTTGTGGGAGGACCTAGTGTGAAATCCAACCAAACCTCTAATCATTTGCATATCTGTATGTGACATACCTGCATAACTAAATGCACAACTTCCCCAGTGGAGAAGCTCTGGGGATGTCAAATCCCCTATGGCTGCTGTCCAGTTTCCTCTAGAGCTAAAAGTCTTGACATGCAGATTAAACTTCTGCTCCCTAGTGTACAGCTGGTCCTAAAAAAGGTGTCCGCACCTAGGATGTTACCAGATGTATCTATCAACAGAGTGATCAGGTTTTTTATTGCAAATACAAAACAAAACAGAACAGAACCTGAACACTCTGACTGATTCAACCAAGGGACAATACCCAGAAATTACCTGCAGATAACTTGAGTACCTGTGGTTGTATTTAGAGCTGATGCTACCCAAGCCACTCACACTGATTACACGCCGGGGCCATCCCACCTGCTTGAAAAATTTTTTATCAAATCTCTCAGAAATACACAGCAAAAACTGTATACATTACATGAGGTATTTGTTGCAGAATCACTGTGGATCTTCCCCCTTGATCACAAACCCACAATATAATGAGTGGCTGCAAAGACATCTATAATGATGAGCCATACTACCCATGGTCTATTCTGTACTCCTTGGGGGGAATTTATATAGACCAGCGTACAAGTACGTTGGTCTTATATTCAGCCCCGCCCCCTTTTCACCAGCAGAATTCACTAAGAGGTGTAGATTTGGATCATGTCACACCCCCTCAAGCTCCCCAGCCTGCCCATCGAGCGAGCGGGGCATACAGCAGGCGTACGCTAGGGAGAAGGGGTGATTCTGCACCCTCTCCCTGGCGTACGCCTCGGGCGGACTGTTCCTATAGCTAAGTTTTGATTGCCCCCCCCCAGACTGACCACTAAGCCGTCAAGTCTAGTCATAACTTCGTAGCTGTAAGCGCTGATCAGGAGTGCTTGCAGTTAAAGGGACATTTGCAGAACCGCTTGGCCACCTTGTGCTGCAAATGATGACAGCTCAGGGGGCCCAGTGTATTGCAGAAGCTGGCCAGGGGGCCCCCTGATGCAGCGGGCCCCATAGCAGTTGCTATAGCTGCTATGATGGTAGTTACGCCTCTGCATACATGTATTCGGCATCTCTCTGCTTTGTGAGGGCTCCAGCAATAAAAGCCATGTTTGCTATGGGTCCAGTATATGGATCCTGAACACGCAGAGAACTAGGAGGGGTCAGGGTCGTATTCACACTGTACAGGTCTGCACACCAGGACTATGCACACTACAGCCATATTCACTTCTAGCTGAGTCCTTGCAATAAAGGTGACTGTGTGTTGGGGGGAAGGGAACCCTTCCTCCATCACAGCCCGCAGCTCTCCTCAGTTGCCATGACAACCATCCCGGGTACCAGCCTTGGACATGGTTGGCAGCGCACTGGCAGCAATGAAACGTCCAGAGGAACAGGCGACAGGGATCTTACCGGGGCGGTCTCCAGGCGAGAGAGGCTGAGCTCCTGCGATAACACAACACCGGTCCAAGAGCAGTCATACGGGATGAAGGAGAGCGCCGGGAAGCCGAGTACGCATGCGCCCCAGTTCCCAGTCGGCCACCGTCCAGTAACAGGAAGTGTCTGAGCTCTAGTCCATAGCAACCCGGAGCTGTGAGGGAGGGCGGGTAACCAAGGGGCCTCAGGGCTATGAAATCGTCTCCATACAGTGAGGAAACCTGTCTGATATGTACATATGGGTCTCATCCCTGGAGTAAGCCCACGCTAGCTTGTTGTGTCCTCTAGTGGGTCTACTACAAGGCAGTTAATATGGGTGGATCGGTCACGCAGCGCCATTCCTGTCACATCACTAATAAACGTTCTGGAATGGCGTTACTATAGCGCAGCGGTCAACCCTGCAGCCCTCTAGCTGATGCAGGACTACAATTCCCAGCATGCCCGGCCAGTCAAAGCTTTGGTTATCGTGGTGTAACGACAATTGTAGTTTCACTACAACTGGAGGAGCGCAGGTTCCCCATCTCTACTACAACTGTGAGGCACACGCTACCAGCAATGACATACAACGCCGACCAATCACACTCCCTCCTAGCTGTGAGCGGAAGTCACGTGTGATACCGCCGGAAGTAGCTGCCGAGCCTAGGTTCTCATGACAACCGGATAAATGCTCCTCTGCTGCAGCGTGTGATCGGGTATAGGGCAGACGCCGCACCATGGACGGGCCCCGGGTGAGCGCTATATCTGCCCCATAGAGCGGCGGCTGCTCTCTGTACTGCTATAGTAGGGGGCGGGCCCGTACAGGAGTAGCCGGCACTCAGCTGGTTACAGTCCCCCATTATAAAATAGTATAATAGAAGCTCCTTATTGATCCTGCCAGACTAGAGCAATTCCAGTCAGGTATTTCCTATTGATATCTGGTTGTAGGAAATCTATACATAAAAGACAATGGTAATTGTGTCCGCCATCTTGTATACTGTCCATCTACCATGGTCTAGTGCTTCCCATCTGGACTTATTACGTTACAGTAGATCAGAAGAATACAGTGATGGCCATGACACAGCTTTCTCTGAAACAGAAGAGGAATTTTATCTAAAGGGATGTCCTAGTATATTTAAAAGCTATACTGCAGTCTGCTAGGGCTGTAAATGATAAATCAGAGCATACTTACCTCCCCATGTCCGGCACTGGTGCACTGGTCCACCATATTCCCGTTGTTTACTTCCCCTGATAACATTATGTTCCAGCTCATCTGAAGAGGTTCTGAGCAGCTTGCATCTTCACTGATTGGCCGCAGTGGGTGTGGAACAACATCAGGGGGGCAGGGACAGTGCCGCATCAGTGTAAGCAAGCACTGGTATTAGGGTGGACCAGAGCGCTCACCCAGTTTGCTGTAGTATATGTATTATTACACTCATATTCACTATTGCTGCAGTGTCATTTGTTTTATCCCAGCTCTGTTGCATCCATACAGTGTTCTCACAGTGTAAGACACCGGATGTTCCTTGACCTGGATGCTGTTCCATGACATCCCTTTAAATAAAATTCCTCTTCTGTTGTAGAGAAAGCTGTGTCATGGCCATCACTACATACATCACTGTAGTCTTCTGATCTACTGTAATGTAATAAGTCCAAATGAGAAGCACTAGACTAGATCATGGTAGATGGACAGTATACAAGATGGCGGGTGCATCCGTGCATGCCCGCATCCGAATTCCCCCCTGTTCAAAATGGAGCTTGCAACTGGAGCCGCAGGCTCCACTATGTGAACTGACAGGGTTTTCTGCGGACGCTATTTACTAAATAGCGGCCACAGAAAATTGACATGTCAGTTTACACTCTGCAGAAAATTGACATGTCAGTATATACTTTGGCTGGGATTCTATGCTTTCACATACAACGTGTGTGCTGTATAAATCATGATCGTTGTTGCTACAGCCGGGATTTCTACAACAAATACGTTGTGTGAACATAGCGTAATACTCTATTAGGGTCATGTGACTTCTGATCAGCCACCATCTTCAGGCTTTGTTCACACTGGGTATTTATGCTCAGTATTTTGCATCCAAAACCAGGAGTGGATTGAAAACACAGAAAGGCTATGTTCCGATGCTGTTGAAATTTAGAGGATGGACGCCATTTAAAGGCAAATAACGACGGTTTTTTTTTTTTGTTTGTTTTTTTTTAATTGTCATTAAATAAAGTCCATCCACTCAATTTCAACAGTCGTTTGTGTTTTCAATCCACTCCTGGTATTGGTTGCAAAATACTGTGTGGGAACATAGCCTAAAACTTCATTCTCTCCCTTTTAAATCTGCTGTAATTCCCATAATGCACTACATGGGCAGCTACAGATAGTACTATCTCTGCCTTCTGGGAGGACAGTGTAATAATTCTCATCTCGATATTTATCTCTAAATATGCCAAGAGGCTGCCCATATACACTCACCGGCCACTTTATTAGGTACACCTGTCCAACTGCACGTTACCACTTAATTTCTAATCAGCCAATCACATGGCGGCAACTCAGTGCATTTAGGCATGTAGACATGGTCAAGACAATCTCCTGCAGTTCAAACCGAGCATCAGTATGGGGAAGAAAGGTGATTTGAGTGCCTTTGAACAAGGCATGGTTGTTGGTGCCAGAAGGGCTGGTCTGAGTATTTCAGAAACTGCTGATCTACTGGGATTTTCACGCACAACCATCTCTAGGGTTTACAGAGAATGGTCCGAAAAAGAAAAAACATCCAGTGAGCGGCAGTTCTGTGGGCGGAAATGCCTTGTTGATGCCAGAGGTCAGAGGAGAATGGGCAGACTAGTTCAAGCTGATAGAAAGGCAACAGTGACTCAAATAGCCAACCGTTACAACCAAGGTAGGCAGAAGAGCATCTCTGAACGCACAGTACGTCGAATTTTGAGGCAGATGGGCTACAGCAGCAGAAGACCACACCAGGTGCCACTCCTTTCAGCTAAGAACAGGAAACTGAGGCTACAATTTGCACAAGCTCATCGAAATTGGACAGTAGAAGATTGGAAAAACGTTGCCTGGTCTGATGAGTCTCGATTTCTGCTGCGACATTTGGATGGTAGGGTCAGAATTTGGCGTCAACAACATGAAAGCATGGATCCATGCTGCCTTGTATCAACGGTTCAGGCTGGTGGTGGTGTCATGGTGTGGGGAATATTTTCTTGGCACTCTTTGGGCCCCTTGGTCCCAATTGAGCATCGTTGTAACGCCACAGCCTACCTGAGTATTGTTGCTGACCATGTCCATCCCTTTATGACCACAATGTACCCAACATCTGATGGCTACTTTCAGCAGGATAATGCGCCATGTCATAAAGCTAGAATCATCTCAGACTGGTTTCTTGAACATGACAATGAGTTCACTGTACTCAAATGGCCTCCACAGTCACCAGATCTCAATCCAATAGAGCATCTTTGGGATGTGGTGGAACGGGAGATTCGCATCATGGATGTGCAGCCGACAAATCTGCGGCAACTGTGTGATGCCATCATGTCAATATGGACCAAAATCTCTGAGGAATGCTTCCAGCACCTTGTTGTATCTATGCCACAAAGAATTGAGGCAGTTCTGAAGGCAAAAGGGGCTCTAACCCATTACTAGCATGGTGTACCTATTAAAGTTGCCGGTGAGTGTACAGTCAGGGAGGCTGAACTGCAATCAAATATAACGGTGTGACAGGGGCTGTATAATCATCATCAGTAAAAGTGATGGGAATTTCTGGCCAGGTTCATGCAGCTTCCTACATATAGGAAGTTCTGCTGGCTGAGATGGTGACCCATAAAGTGCCCAGGGCACATATAGTTTCTACAGGGGAGGGGGGTCATCCTGAGATCACATAATGTAACTGGAGGATAAGATTCTAGGAATTTTAAGTAAAAAAAAATAAATATATATATATATATATATATATATATATATATATATTAGCTGACTAGCTGTGTAATGAATTAAAAATCTGGGAATCTTTAATTGGAAAATGCCCTTTAAAGGTAATTTGCATTACCTTACACAAGTTTAAATTTGGTCTTAAAACACTAATGATTGATCGATCTAACCAATACCTAGAAGTCACAATGATAGTAGAGTATGTAAAACTATCAGGAAGGCAAACCATTATAGACCATTCCCAGGATCAGCTTTGTGCACTTTTACAGGAGTTTCCTTGCTCATTTTTCTGCTTCTGATCTGCTAAAATTCTATATTATAGAGCATCTCTGTGCCGTAGACAAATAGGTATAAATTTAAAAGGGAACTATGAGCAGGTTAGACGAATCTAACCTGCTGATAGCCCCCTATAGCGCCCGGGACGCTGAGGAGGAAGGTTTGCCTCTTACTTTCCTCCTCAGTGTCGGTCCCATGCTGTTAGTTGGCGTAATCTTTAGCCCAGAGCACTGTTAGAAGTACTGCCGTCATCCGGCCTTTCTTGTTTCATTGATTATTATGACACATACCTTCCTCCTCAGTGTGCCGGGGGCTATCAGCAGGTTAGATTCGTCTATAGGGGGCTATCAGCAGTTAGATTTGTCTAAACTGCTGATAGTTTCCCTTTGAAAAGGACCTGTTAGCTGGGACGTTGTAGCGGAGCCCGCCCGACCCCCCGGTGGAGCCCGGAATACGTAACCCTCGGGAGGGTTACGTATACCGGGCTTCACCGGGGTATTGGGCGGGCTCCGCCACGGCATCCTGGCTGACAGGTTCCCTTTAAAGAGAAACTGACAGTTCCTGTGGTCCATGTGCGAGGCACCAGCGACCTGACAGGTTCTCCTCCTTTGTAAGTGATGCTTCAAATAGACATAAAATAACATTTAATACCATATACAAGTGACCACTATCATGAATAGCTTATACAAGTGACCACTATCAAGTCATGGGGGAGTGGACGTGGCAGCCCCAGTCGTACAGCCGCAGCCTCCTCACACTAGTCAGGCTTTGTCACTTGCATGATCGCAGGGCTTCTTACTGCACTCAAGCTGTCAGTCAAGCCCATCTGAGTGGAAGGAGGATGCTGTGAGTGTGAGTGGGAGCTGCTGTGTCTCCTTACTTTAGAGGTAATATCTACATTATATTCTTGAGCTAAGTAGTCCTCTCTAGGCATCAGCATGCCCAGTTTGTAGGCTTACAACGGTGAAATACAAAGGAGTAGAAAGCTACAAACTACAGATTTGGAATCAGCATTGTTTATCCTACTAACAGATGACTGTAGTTGAGAGTTTTGAGGAGGGTGGGTTGGAGGTGACTTCCCTTTAATTTGTTCAGGAGAACCAAGCAGTGTTTTCCCATAGGAAATAATGTAATTGTGTTTTATTGGTTCCAGCACCCACCAATAATTACCTACAATACTCATTATTCATTGAAATGTGCCCAGTATAATCACTAGAGGACAGCACAGACCAACGCTATACTGCACAGTAATATGTGACATTATAATTTACTATACAGTAATGGAGAGGATGGGAAACACAAGGGCTGACAGAGACTGCAGGGAGCAGGAAGGAATGAGCAGGGCAGATGTGGGCACATACATGCATCGCTTTCTGTCTGGGGAGAGAGGGGTTACAGCTATGAAGAGATTAACTCCACAGTCCTGTCCCCTGGCTCTGCTATGATTTGGAAGTAGGGATGGTCCGAACCGAGTTCGTACGGAGTTCGTATGAACCCGAACCATCCGCAATGATTACCGCTGTCTGCCCGCTCCGTGCAGCGGGCGGATCCAGCGGGAGGAACGCCTGGAAAACTGGGATATAGCCATAGGCTGTATCCCAGTTTTCTAGGCGGTCCTCCCGCTGTATCCGCTCGTTGCACAGAGCGGCCAGACAGCGGTAATCCGATGCCGAGCGTTCGGGTTCAGCCGAACCCGAACCTCGGCGGGTTCGGACCATCCCTATTTGGAAGGTGAGGAAGACTTCCTGGGTCAGAGTACAGTGCTGTAGACCCCGCTATGTACGCCATGTACATCCAGTACAGGGAGCTCTTAAACCAAAGCAATGCCCTTAAACCAAGTCACAATTTTTAAAAACTCTGAGCTCTTAAACCAAGTTATTCTTCAACCAAGGTACCACTGTATATAAACCAGACTTTTCTAATATATCATGATGCAGTGCCACTACCAGCATGTCTTTTATATAGATGTGACGGTGCTTCTTCTCTTATACATTTAGCTTAGAGTTATTTTCAACAACTTCCCTCCATGTAATAACCTATTGTAAATCACGTTATTTACTTAAAATGAATCCTTTCCTAAGAAATAAGCCTCCAAGTCTTGGCCACTAGGTGTCTCACCTCCCTGCAGTTTGCCTGTTGTTATGCTTAGGAACAATCCATGTATTAGTGGAGTGGTTAGAATAGTCCCCAGCCCTTTAGTAGCTCTTGTGTTGTATTGTATTTATTGCTTCTTACACTCACTGTCAGGTCTGGCAGCTACTACTGTAAATTGTTTTACAATTGACATTTATTAAGTCTTATTAAGATGAAAGTATCAAATGAGCTTAGACACCTATTAGTTTCCTAGTAATGTGCATAAGGTAACATACCCTTACAGTCTAATATGGTCCACATGCTGTTGTGTCACCTGTAGCCAAGTCTCTGCGTTGTATAAAGGCTGTGACCCGTTCACGAAGGACAGAAGGTTCTAACCTTTATAATCCGAGAGTTTATCTGGAGGGATATTTCTGTGGGGGAATTAAGGAGATCTGCGTTAGCGGTGTTGTGTAAAGGACCTGTCCGGCATCCTGCATGAACACTGACTTTTGACTATGGCAAAAAGGCAGGTGGTAAGTATGTATATTTTGTCTGGTAGCTATCACACAGATGTGGTAGTCCCAGCACTCCCAGTATCCTGATATTACATTCTTTGTTGTTGTGAAATAATAGTTGTATAAGTAAAACCTGTCACTGTCACACATTGAAAGCACAGAGGTTGATGATATGTTGTGTGATAAGGCAGGTATTGTACTTGTATAGTGTGACTACAATACAGTATTGCATTGATTTGTGTATTAGTGTCTTACATCAGATGTCAGTGGTGACTGAGGCCGTACTTACATTCAGTAGCAGATTAGACTGGATATATGACAGGGACGGTAGGGAATCCCTTTGTGTTCAGGGCATGGACACACAACTGGTGATCTTTCAGTGCCCTTTTAATCTCTCCAGTAACTTCAGTTTACTATGTGTGCAGTGTGGGGAAGCCATGTCAGTATGCTTTTGTACATATAAAATACTTTCTCCTAACATATAATATTTTTTCCCCCCTATTCTAGGCACCACCACGTGCTCTCCCACCAATGCCAAGGTAAATAGAATTTTATATCTCTTGATGCTCTCTTGATGTATTGGCCCTGATTTTGTTTAACTTTATTTTATTTTTTATTTTTTTTATGCATTTTCTTGGACATTCTTTTGGCATTTAAGCACATATCAAGGTATGTAGATAATTTGTTGAATTTACACACAGTATGAGGCTGGGTTCACACTACGTATATTTCAGTCAGTATTGTGGCCCTCATATTGCAACCAAAACCAGGGGTGGATTAAAAACACAGAAAGGATCTGTTCACACAATGTTGAAATTAAGTGGATGGCCGTCATTTAATGGCAAATATTTGCTGTTATTTTAAAACAACGGCCATTGTATTAAAATAATGGCAGTTATTTACTGTTATATGGCAGCCATCCGCTCAATTTCAACATTGTGTGGACAGAGCCTTTCTGTGTTTTCAATCCACTCCTGGTTTTGGTTGCAATATGAGGACCACAATACTGACTGAAATATACGTAGTGTGAACCCAGCCTAAATATGTTTAATTACGTTTGTTCCTAAATAGAGATGAGCGAACCGGGTTCGGGTTCAAGTCGATCCAAACCCGAACGTTCGGTATTTGATTATCTGGGGCTGCTGAACTTGGATAAAGCTCTAAGGTTGTCTGGAAAACATGGATACAGCCAGTGACTATATCCATGATTTCCACATAGCCTTAGAGCTTTATCCAAGTTCAGCAGCCACCGCTAATCAAATGCCGAAAGTTCGGGTTCGGATCGTCTCGAGCATGCTCCAGGTTCGCTCATCTCTATTCCTAAACTGACATTTTTTTTTCCAGAGAATGAAATTCCGATCAGCCGCCCAAAAAAGAAAAAGTCCAAGCCATCCAGTGGGGCATTAGGTAAATGCAGTGTTTAACTCCTGCCTAGTTTTTCAGATAATATTTTCATGTATATAGAAATACTTATTTTTACTGTGTGTTTACGTGCTACAGAATCCTTACATGTCCCTGACATTGTAAAAATATTTTGGCATGCTGCAGAAAAATCACTTACAATATAGGATACCACCAGCAAGTATAGTCCATTATGCCTTTGGTAGAGAGTTGCATGCCAGAAGACTAACAGAACACAACAATCTCTAAACGCTCAGGGAGATCAGCAAAAAAAAAATTTAATGGAGTACTTATTCAAGAGCCTCCAGTGATACATTGCCCGCTATTTTTTATTGCCCCAATTAGCCAGAATCCTACTTCACACTGATGAGGGGCAATACCCCGAAACAACTGTCTGTGGATAGATGCCTGACCTTAGTAAACCCTTGTCACATCGCAATACTCGCAACTGAGTTAGACTTTGATGCAAAAGGGGCCACCCTGGTATGTTCCTATTTGTGTCCCAATACTCGCAACCGAGTGGGACTTAAGGGGTTATGTATCAGGGTGGTTTGGTGAATTCTCCACTGGGAGGCACCCCTTGGCAACAGGTTTAATTTATTAGAGGGATATCTGGCTATTCTTGTGTTTTGAGACTTGCACCTAAGGCTTCATGGACCCCTTTCTTGCACAGTTCAGACCAGCACCATTCTCCAGCTGTAGCCAGAGTGCTTCTCTCTTTGGTTTCCTGTGATCTGTTTTTCTGCATGAGACACGCTCCATAGACAATGGAGCTCATTCTGTGCAGTGAGATCACAGGGAACTGGAGAGAGAAGCACTCAGCCACATGTCTCTCCCGACTATATTCAGATATTAATGAAGATCAGAACACTATGACCTTTACCTATT
This sequence comes from Dendropsophus ebraccatus, assembly GCF_027789765.1. Lineage (NCBI taxonomy): Eukaryota > Metazoa > Chordata > Amphibia > Anura > Hylidae > Dendropsophus > Dendropsophus ebraccatus. Next base: position 53,474,730 of record NC_091462.1, read on the forward strand.
AAAATGTTGGACATGTCTCTGCAACATTGCAAAATAATTTTTATAATGACAGGAATTATAGTCATTAGACAGCTTTTTCCCCATCAGTGTCCAGTCGCTCCTCACAACCAAAGATTGGATAACGGTGGAAATGACCACAGCGGGAGAGTTCTGTGGAGGAGCCGTATTCTGATCCAATAGGGCTTGTGCACAGAACTTCCTCTAGCGTGGTTGTATCAAAGGTTACCTGATCTTCTGGTAGCTGGAGTGACAGCACGCCAATTGTGAAAAGCTGACCAAGTAGTGGTATCCTTCAAGATTAAAGAGGATTTATAAATATAGTTCCTTAGACCTTGTTTTTAGAGGTACATAAATGTACTGTAAATGTCATTCTACTACCTGTATCTGCATGCGTGGGACATGTTCAGTGACTGCATCACCTGCACAGAAGAGTGTGTAGCTAGGGGCGGTGGGGAAAATGACATGAGTGGAGCCATGGCTGTGCACTGTCTATGTAGCCTGTACATGGGCAGCTGAGAGCCTTTTAACTAAGCTTTGCATGGACAGGCAAAAATATAACGTCAGGATAAAAAGATGAGGGAAAAATATTGGTGTTTCCTAGCAAAATAAACCACTGTTAATACCTATAAGACTGGGTTCACGTTCTTCTGTTTTTGTGCATCTTTATCAAATTTGAAGGGGAAAAATAATGCATTTAAAAATTGCATGCACTTTTACCATTAATCTTTGCAGTTCGATGTTGTAGTTTGGTAACACTACAGTTTAACAGGTAAAATGCATTATTTTTTAAGAAAAATCTTTCAACTGATAAGATTACGGCTTTAAAAACTTTATTGCAGCACAGCTGTCATGCACTTAAAAAATTCATGTGATGATTTAATGCAGTTTTTATCTCTGACTTTCAAAACGTATGTGAACCCCGGCTTGTGGGTATTAGCAGGATGTTCTATTGCTAGAATCACAGTAATCCTCCAAACAGAAACCCTTTCATTTTAATTAACATGGCTTTAAAAGCCAAACTAAAATCAGTTGTCATGGGACCCATCATAGATGAATGGTTTATAAAAATGTGCCTCAAGTGTTTAGAAGGTGAAAGCTATGAAAGAACGCTATAGACAACAAAGCTTTCTTATGATCAGTGCATCTTATGAATTGTAATATATAGATTGAGCTGATGGTGCAGGGATCCCATAAAACCTTGGAGAATATCAGTTGTGACTGCACAGAGAGCATCTCTTAGAGCAGTGCATCTCAATTCCAGTCCTCGGGCCTCACCAACAGGTCATGTTTTGAGGATTTCCTTAGTATTGCACAGGTAATATAATTTATACTCAGTGCATCCGGTATTATCACAGGTGTTCTTTGTATGGGATATCGTCAAAACATGACCTGTTGGTGAGGCCTGAGGACTGGAATTGAGAAGCACTGTCTTAGAGAGTGTATATCTTTCATAAAGAGGTGAACGCTGCCAGATACATATGATCACATCACCTAGGACAACAATATCAGTCATGATGAAATCTATTTCCTGCACGCAGCACTCCGTGGGAAACTTACCTTCTTGCACCATATGGTTTTTTAAGTTTTCTTTGGTAAAACCTCAGTATAGATACTATTTACTTAAGTGGCAGCACTGATTGGCTGATGGGGAGCGAGGGAAGCCTCACATACAGCGGCGGCACCAAGCAGTTAATGTGTGCTCCGGGCCAGGGGCTGTGGACGGCGGGGGTTAAAGGGGCCGGATTACGTATCCACAGTGCAATGAAAATTTTGCTGCGGATATGTAACCCCATAGACCTTTATACTACCAGGATCCACAGCGGATTTCACTGAAAAATCGCAGCGTGAAATCCGCTGTGGATCCAGTATGTGTGAAGCTACCCTTATAGTTACTTTTCTTGATTCTGTATATCTAGCAATTACTAATGCTTTATTATAGGTGTTTTACTCTTACTAACAGCTTAGTTATATTATCCAGCATTGACATGCTTTGCAAGTAGATATTCATTTTGAGAAATGTTTTTAATAGTTTGTTGTTTTTGTAGAGGATATTGTACAGGACACAGTTTTTAAAAACTCAGAAAGTAAAGAACCTCTTACACCAGAAAGGCGGAAAAGGAAAAAAAAGAAGTCTGCAGGTAAACTGAACTGTATAAAGTTACCAGATACCAGAACATGTCATTTGAATTTTCCATTTTAAACCTTTTAGCTAAGGGCCAGTTCACACTGAGGAATCAGTGCTGATTCCTCACTGAAAATTCCGCCGGAAAATATAGTGCAGAGCCAAATTCCATTGAGTTCAATGGAATTTGCGCTCTGCAATTCACACAGTAGAATTTACACATTGAATTTTTTGCGGCTGATCCGCCTTCCGCCAGAAGAATTGACATGTCAATTCTTCTGGCGGATTCCACTGGAAGAATCCCATTGAAATGAATTAAAGTGACTCTGTACCCACAATCTGACCCCCCCAAAACCGACTGTACCGTCAGACAGCTGCTTTTAATCCGAGATCTGTCCTGGGGTCCGTTCGGCAGGTGATGCAGTTATTGGCGTGGCCTACAGCTCATGTGCAGCGTTCACACAGGTGATGAACAGGAGAAATTGTTCTAGGGGCATTCCTAATAATGAAGAGGGCGGGCAGGAGGGAGGGAGAGGTGTCGCAATCCTAGAGCACGGGTACTCTAGGCCACGCCAATTTGACACAGGGTTTGGTGGGGTCAGATTGTGGGTAAAGAGTCGCTGCTCTAAAATTTTTCAACGCAGAATTGGGGAAAAAAGAATTAATTTGATTAAATGAAAAATTAATTTGTGTGGAATTCCGCCAGAGGTGATTATGGGCAGAACGCTTTCCTTGTGGAATACCGTAAGAACACGTTTTGTCCGGAACACTTTCCTCGCTGATGTGCTGGTGTGAACTGGCCTTTATATTGGTTTTTATTTTAATCTCTTGTCCAACAACATCTTGTTAAAGATGAAAACATTTTTCTTTCAAATCAACTGGTTACCAGATATTTGTAATTTAGTTCTATTAAAAAAGATCTCGATCTTTCCAGTACTTGCTGCTGTATGTCCTCCAGGTAGTAGTGTATTCTTTCCAATCTGACACAGTTCTCTCTGCTGCCACCTCTGTCCATGACAGGAACTGTCCAGAGTTGTAGCAAACCTCTCCTGCTCTCCAGACTGGAAAGAAAACACCACTTCCAGCAGGACATACAGCAACTGATAAGTACTGGGAGACTTTTTTAATAGAAGTACTGGAGAAGTGCTGGAGTGCTGGATATTTCAGCTATTGGATGTGCTATAAATTAGTAGGGGTACACAGGCCTTTCCCACAGTGGCTGTCTCTTAGCAGCGGCTATCAGCAGACTTGTGGTGCGGGGGACCATTTAGAACTGGACTACATCTAGTTGACAATTGTGCCTTATGCCTTGTGTATGTCTTATGTCAGAGAACCCCACAATTTTAAGCCATGTCAAATTGTGAATGATGGTCAGGAGCCACATTATACTCAGAAACAGAGCATTACTTGTAGCGAGATTTACAAACGTTGTTGATATGAATATATTATTTGACACTGGTATTATTATCATTATTACTATTTGTTAAACTTCTTCCTACAATTCAGATTTTTAATATTGCTTTTCCTTTCATTGTAGAAGTTGAAACTTCTTTCACTCAGCAGAACCTAAATACTTCAGTTATCCAGAATGGTAATGATGTAGACTCCCAGCCTTCTGATGAGGGGACTGTCCGTAAACCTCGTAGAAGAGCAAAGTAAGGTTTACTGTAGTGTAATACAATATGTGGCTAAATATAAATACTACGTAGATGGGCTTAAAGAGGACCTGCCACCCCTTGTGCCGGGGTGACAGGCTCCTGATCCCGCCGGGTCCCGCTTTTGGATCCGGTCGGGTCACGGAGATATCAGCTCCCGAAGCCCGGCGCGCGCTGACAGGAGAGTCCGGCGCTCGTAGAGAATGAATGGGGAGTCCGATGCTCTGTCATTCTCTATGGGCATCGGACTCTCCTGTCCAAAGCCCGGCGCGTGCACTGACAGGAGAGTCCGATGCCCATAGAGAATGACGGAGCATCGGACTCCCCATTCATTCTCTACGAGCGCCGGACTCTCCTGTCAGCACGCGCGCCGGGCTTCGGGAGCTGATATCTCCGTGACCCGACCGGATCCAAAAGCGGGACCCGGCGGAGAGTATAGGGGGCTGTAACGGGGGGTCGGGAGCCTGTCACCCCGGCACGGGGGGGTGACAGGTCTCCTTTAAAGTTATGAAATCTTCTAAAAAAAATATTTTCTCATCCGAACCATATTTAGCAAAAGGCTTTTACGGCTGAACTATAAAATACATTCTGAACCATTTGCATTCAATTCTTCTTCATAAAACTTTTCTACTAGGAAAACTAGGCCTGCAGAGCATGGATTTCCTAATGACTTGGGCGTAGAAGAAGAAGACATCATTACTGATGGGCAGATAAAACTCCCAGAACAGCATCCTGCTTTCATAGTTCCCTCCTTAACAAGCCAACCTGTGGGCAAATTATTTGTAGAGAAAAACAGTAAGTTATATTAAAAAGTACATTTCTTCGAAAGAAGATCTGTTAGGGAAATAAATGTGAAATATATTCTGAAATCCTCTTCTGATATCACTGTGAGCCAGAACCTGTTATATGTGGCAATTTCTGATCTTACACTGCAGCGCTTTACTAAACTGCAGGATCTCTGACTGTCAAAACTCATTTTTTCTTTTGTTTACAGAAACACATTTTAGATATCACAGTAACTTTCCCAGGGACAGACACCAACAATGGAGGACTCTAGTATAAGTTTTTTTTATATATCATTCTTGATTTGGGGAATAGCTATACCTCCTGATTCTTAGGTCTAAAAAAAGTCCATTACCACTGTACCAATCAACTAATCACTGGATAAGAAGTAGCATAGCCTCCTACATGTGATCTAATAGACAGTAGAGACCAGTATTATTACTTAACTTAAAGGGAAACAGCAGGTTTAGAAGCAGCTAACCTGCTGATATGTCCCTATAGTGCATAGGGTGCTTTTTACCTTCAACCTCAGTGCTGTTTTTGTGATATTAGTTTATTCCCTATGCTAATAGGGCATTTTGGTGCATTGGGGGCTGGGCTACTGCCATCTAAAGAATATCAGCAAAGTGGGCAGGCCAGCCGGGGTTGTTCAGTGCACTAGGGGTGGTAGTCCCATCCTCAGTGCACCAAAATGACTTAGCTTAGGTAATAAACTGCTAATATCATGGAAACAGCACTTCTTCTTCAGTGCCCCTTGCGCTGTAGGGACATATTAGCATGTTAGATTCTTCTAACTGCTGATAGTTTCTCTTTAAAGGGGTAGTGCGGCGCTAAAAAAATTATTCACAGAATAACACACATTACAAAGTTATACAACTTTGTAATGTATGTTATATCTGTGAATCGCCCCCTTCCCCGTGTCCCCCCCCCCACCCACCCGTGTACCCGGAAGTGTGTGGTGCATTATACATTACCTGATCCGTGTCGAGCCCGTCCGCCATCTTGTGCCAAACGTCATCTTCGGACGGAAGGCCGAATCCCTGCCGCCGTCCCCCCTCTGCCGCGTCATAACTGTGCTCAGCCACGATTGGCTGAGCACAGTTATGCTCAGCCAATCGTGGCTGAGCAGCTGATGACGCGGCCGCGTCCGTCCAAAGATGACGTTTGGCACAAGATGGCGGACGGGCTCGACACGAATCAGGTAATGTATAATGCACCACACACTTCCGGGTACACGGGCAGGGGTGGTGGGACACAGGGAAGGGGGCGATTCACAGACATAACATACATTACAAAGTTGTATAACTTTGTAATGTGTGTTATTCTGTGAATAATTTTTTAGCGCCACACTACCCCTTAAATACAGCATGTGGCCTCCTTACCTGTATGTCTTTGCAGTTTCATAAATAATAAGCAGTGAAATCTCGTTCACTCCAAAAGTGAATAGGAAAAGTCGTCTTCTAAGAGACCTGTTTTCTCAAAGAAGATGGCTAACATGTAAAATGGTGTGACTAAATCTGTCAGAAAAAATCTGTTCTAGAGGGTGGTCTTTTGGAGAGATTTCACTGTTCTGTATGTTCTGTCCATGTTTGCTTAGGATTTCTCTTTTCACACTCCAAAATGACAGTGAAGTTAGGTTGTGAGCCGCACTGGACCATTATGATAATCTCTGAACAGTGGTGCGTAATATGTCAACATTATATAAATTAGTATATAAAATGCATAAGAATGCAGAATTGGATCAGAGTGCCCCTTTAGTCCTGCCTTGTAACATTTATAGGAAAGATCAACACATTACCTGGTGTGTACTGCAGAAAGATAAGGTCCTTCAACGTGTAAAGATTTCCAGCTGTCTGCAGCCACAAACCTGCATTGATCAGCAAGAATGGCATTAGTTTGCAGTGCCTTTATGTGGCACTTCTTATAGAGCAGCCGGGCAGCACAAACGATCCCTGTATTGTTCATGCGGCCATTTAAATGTATTACTATTACGCGCACATCTCTTTTTACACAGTCACATGTGCAGCTGGTAATCATTGATTTATACACCTGATCAAAAGATGCGATCAGCTGATGAGCTGGTGTTGTTTATCTCTTTTTTTTTTTTTTTTTGATTATAAATTTTTATTCAATAGTTTTTTCAGATATATTTACATACAGACAATAAGCCTACAATCTTCGGCTTCCACTTAGTACACATTTTGTTAAACATAACAAGTACCAAATACCAAGTAATACATAACAAATAACAAGTAACCATTAACAAGTAACTAGTAACAAAAAGTACAGTCTTGTCAATACAAAAAGATCGGTCTCGGATTGGTGTTCATGTCATCCCGTGTCATGTATGTTGCCCTGTTTTTAAGATTAAGGATGTCGTTGTCGACTGTGGAGATGTCATAGTAGTAGATAAGGGAGTGTGTTGTTTATCTCTTTGGCTGACACTTTTACACTGGTTGATCATTGGCCGAATGAGCGTTGTTAGCAACACTCATTGCCTATAATTGGCCCGTCAAAGGGGCCCCCAAGCAGTGTTCACTCCCCACCTAGACACACTCAATCTTATCCAGTCTCCTCGGACATACGTATGTAAAACATCCATATAGAGCACTGCCACCATCTAGTACGGACCTTAAAGGGGTTATCCAGCGGTACAAAAACATGGCTACTTTCCCCCTCTCTTGTCTCCAGTTCAGGTGTGGTTTGCAATTAAGCTCCATTTACTTCAATGGAACTGAGTTTGAAACCCCACCCAATCTTGAGACAAGAGAGGGGGAAAGTAGCCACGTTTTTGTAGCACTGGATAACCCCTTAAAGGGGTATTCCCCCCAAAATTATTTTTGCATTAATACATTGCCCACCCCTAGCTTTCCATCTTTCCAATATAAAGCTATTATGGATTCTGCACAGTTTTGCTGTTATCCAGCTGCATTCACCCCCACCAAATGCATAGAATCATCAGACCTCAGTCCACACCGACACGCTCCCTGCTCCTGGCCCGCACCCTCCAAGACGGCATCACGTGTCCTCCATCTCTTCAATGGGCGGGTTAGCGCTTCTCACCCAGTCCACTGAAGGGAGGGAGGACACTGAGACAGTGACTGCTGCTGATGATGATCACTGTCTCCCTCTCTGACAGCAGCTCCCCCGTCCCCCTGCATTTCACAACCCGGTGGCCGTCCATCCCGAATTCACCTCCAGGTGGCCGCCCCCCATCTCATCCCGCGGCATGTCCACCCCCCGCCCCCCTCACATCTAACCTCCCGGAGCCGGCTGTGCCCACCCCGCATCTCATCCCCCCCAGTGGCCGCCCGCAGCACGTCCACCCCCCGCCCCCCTCGCATATGACCTCCCGGTGGCCGCCTGCGGCAACGTTCACTGCCCCGCCCCCCTCGCATATCACCTCCCGCCACCCCCCAACCCCCAGATCTCACCTCCCGGTGGCCGCCCGTGGCACGTCCACCCACCGCCCCCCTCGCATATCACCTCCTTGGGGCCGCCCGCGGCAACGTCCGCCACTCCCCACCCCCCCGCATCTCACCGTGACGGCCGCGGCAACGTCCACCACCTCCCACCCCCCGGATGTCACCTCCCGGTGCCGGCAACGTCCACCACCCCCCGGATCTCAGGTGAGATATGGCGGGGGGACATCATGTTCGTGTGATGCCAGTCTGTGGAACTACCGCTCCCAGCCATCCCATAAGTGTCTTCCACTCTGCCATATCCTAGGACAGAGTGGAAGACACTTGGCTGGGAGCAGTAGTTCCTCAGACTGGCTTCACACGAACATGATGTCCCCCGCTGTATCTTACCTCTTGGTGGCCGCCCGCGGATGGGGGTGGGGGGGGGGTTGTTGAGATGCGGCGGCGTGCCACCAGTAGGTGAGATCTGGGGGGTGGTGGACGTTGCCGGCACCAGGAGGTGAGATCCGGGGGGTGGCGGGTGGTGGATGTTGCCGGCACCGGGAGGTGAGATCCGGGGGGTGGCGGGTGGTGGACGTTGCCGGCACCGGGAGGTGAGATCTGTGGGGTGGGAGATGGTGGACGTTGCCGGTACCTGAGGTGAGATCCGGGGGGTGGTGGACGTTGCCGGCACCGGGAGGTGACATGCAGGGGGGGGGGGGACGGGTGCCACGGGCAGCCACCGGGAGATGATATGCAAGGGGGGCGGGGGGTGGACGTGTCGCGGGCGGCCACCGGGGGGATGAGATACAGCAGGGGACATCATGTTCGTGTAATGCCAGTCTGTGGAACTACTGCTCCCAGCCATCCCATAAGTGTCTTCCACTCTGTCCTAGATTACAGGGGATGATATGGCATCCCCTGTGGAAGTGGAAGACACTAATGGGATGGCTGGGAGCAGTAGTTCCACAGACTGGCATCACACTAATATGACGTCCCCCCGCTGTATCTCATCTGCTGCTGGGATTTGGGAGGGGGGGGCAGGGGGTGGATGTGACGCGGGCGGCCACCGGGGGATGAGATAGAGCGGGGGACATCATGTTTGCGTGATGCCAGTCTGTGGAACTACTGCTCCCAGCCATCCCATAAGTGTCTTCCACTGTGCCCTATGTGTTGCATCATCCCCTGTAATCTAGGACAGAGTGGAAGACACTTATGGGATGGCTGGGAGCAGTAGTTCCACAGACTGTCATAAGGATCATCAGGCAGAAGCATTGCATGATGGGAAATGTAGTTTCCTTTCTTGGATATAGATCGCTGTTAGAAAAACTTGTAACTCAGGAACGGCAGAAGCTAGAAAGACGGGAGACTGCTCAAAATACTCAGGGAGGCTTGGTGAGTAAGGCCAGCTAGGTTTGGAAGAATTACATTTTTTTTGCTCTTGGGGGGAATACCCCTTTAAACTCAAAACTGCTGGTGGTGTCAGATGCAGGAGCAGGCAGCTACTGGGAATATGTGCTGCACAACACATCCTGCTTGCAGTGGCAGCACAGTTTCAATATAAGGCAATATGGGCATGGTGACAGCAGTGGGTTATGCTGCAGACCTCATAGAACAGCACCTGAAATTTGGGACTGTCTTGCTGGATCTGGGTTCATTGAGAGCTATGCATGGCACATATATTTATTCTTTTGCTGTACAGGGACAAAACTTGTAAATGATGATGTGAGTTCTATCGGTGTTTGAGGCTTTTTTCTATTGTCTTTTATTTTAAATTTCAGGAAAATTTCAAGCTGCTGATCTTCGTTCTGGTATCGTCAAAACCACAGAACATGTGGATGATTTTCTAGATATTAAACCTACATGGAGCAGTATGGATGTGTCACTCACTGTGCACCGCAGCTTTAGGTACGCACACAAGCTTGTATACAACATGGAGATGTTTTTGATTCACTATCCATTCGTTTCTAATAGTCTCCTCTATTTTTAGGGTGATAGGGCTGTTCTGCAGTGGATTCCTATCTGGATACACAGTATGGAACATTGTGGTGATTTATGTTCTTGCCGGGAGTCAATTTACTACTCTACCGACGTTGCTTGAAATATACAAAGTTTTGGCATATCCATCTCAGTGTTTCTTGTACTTCCTGTTGGCGCTTAGCACAGTTTCTGCCTTTGACAGGTACTTTATTAAATAGATCCTTTGTAGTTAGCTTTACTTATATTGCAAATGATTTAGTAGTTTTCCTTGTTTCTAGGATTGACCTGGCCAGTGTGTCAAATGCGTTTCGTGGTCTTGTTACATTGGACCCAGCTGCTGTGGCATCATTTTGTAAGTAAAATTTGGAATAAAGTACATTTTTAAGGCTGTGTTCCTACATGCATCTAAAACCACACCCCCTACGCTCTCCAATGGTCACACAATCTTGCTTAAACTCAAAAAACACAGAAAAATGCAACAGCTCACCGCAACAGCAGGATACAGACCCACCATAGACATGAAAATAGTTAAAAGCAGCCCCCCAACTGCCAAAAAAAAACTCCCACAAAAATAATGAGTCTCTTGGTTATTGTTTGCAAACAGTGTAAACTGCCCCACCACAGTAAGGTGGACTCATATCGAGGCAGACCCTACACTGTACCATGACCTCTCCATGGCGTGTAATACGCCTATGCTCTGGGCATGCAAGATCTGTGTAATACCTGCAAAAAAATTGCACCACCTGGGTGGGACAGGTGGAGTGCTCGACCAAGTAGAGGCAGCCACTTACCCAACTGGAACACAGAAAAAAAGGACAAAATTGGTCGGCTCTCCTAGAACATATACAGTCCATATGCTCATTCTATATCATGGACAAAACTGTAAGGGACTCCTAGCATCATAATTCTTTCTAATACAGTGAGCTCCCGAATGGCTAGCGCAGTATGCTACTGAACTGAACTGACACGGCTGTGTCAGTTCTGTAGCATAGTGCAACAGAGCACTATAGAGCAGCTGAACCCGTGAGAAAAATTGTGTGCATATACCCTTACTAAGTTATAACAAGCTGATTGGTGGGGGTCTGACCACTGTGAGTTCATCAAGCCCTACAATGGATGGAGTGCACTGCGCTGCACATGAGAAGCCACCACTCCGTTCATTCTCTATTGGACCGTCAAACATTTCTGAGTTCAGCACTAAGAACAAATGAAGCGATGAATGCACATGTGTGATGCACTGGGGATGTGTGTGGGGATGATTATATTTCTATTATTGGCGTTGGTGGGGGTCCCAGCAGTCAGACCTCCACTGAATAGCGTGTTATCTTCTATCACAAGGAAAGAGACTTACTTAATGAGATGGGAATATCACTTTAACCCCTTCAAGACCGAGCCCATTGATGCACAGATGTTCGGGTCGAATTAATGCAATGTTCCTCCCCGCCTTCTAAGAGCCATAGCGCTTTTATTTTTCCACCTACAGGGCTGGTTGGGGTGTCATTTTTTGTGCCGTGATCTCTAGTTTTTATTAATATCATATTGGTGTAAAAGAAAAATTTTGATTGCTTTTTATTAATTTTGTTCTGATATATAATTTTTTTAAAAATCAGCAATCCTGGTGTGTGTGTTATTTTCCTTTTACGTGCTCACTGTACAGGAACAATAATGCTATATTTTAATAGATCAGAAAATTCCACATGCTACGATATATAATATGTTAATTTTTTATTTTTATTTTTTTTAATATTTTTATTTTCATAATTGGCAAGGGGGTATTTTAAACTTTTATTGAGGGTTTATATTATAAGGGGTTTTTATAACTTTTAAAAAGGTTTTTTTTTTAATTACACTTTTTTTTAACACTCTTAAACACTTTAAAACACGCAATCAATAGATTGCATATACTGATCTATGCTATGCCATAGCATAGCATAGATCAGTGTTATAGGCGATCAATGCCAATCCAACAGGATGGAGGTAAGTAACTTACCCCGCCCGCCGGTCCAAGCGATAAGGGACCATGTTGCAGGGGTCCCCGTCACTCAGTGACAGGAGCATGTCCTGTTACGGAGTACCTTAAACGCCGTGATCACTAAAGATTGCGACGTTTAAGGGGTTAATGACAGGCAGCTGCAGGATCACAGCTGCCTGTCATTATGCTGGGATCCCCGGACACTGATGTGCAGCAGTCCTGCACACATCTACAGCCCCTTCAGTCAGGAGTGTGCATATACGTTCCTGCTGCACTTGGTATGTGCAGCAGGAAAGTATATCTATTGCTGACATTAGGAGGTTAAATACACTTGCAGTATCCTTACTAGTAAGGATCTGTAACAAATTTAGCCTTCAGTAATTATCTGCAGATAGTTGTTATTCTGAGTTAGCCTTTTCCATTGTTTTTGTAAACCTATAGTAGACACTGGTAAAAGAATAAAACAGTAACTGTCCTTTTATGCAGTAACTTTATATGATGGCTATGATGTTTTTGTGGTTTCCTCCTAAATAAAACACTCTCTTTTTTCAGTGTATTTTGTCGCTCTCTTTCTTGCCTTGAGTCAGCAAATGACAAGCGACAGGATAAACTTCTACACACCTCCAACCCAGAATGGCAGCTTGTGGTAAGATCCTTCTCACTCTGATAACAAGTAAACCCTAAAGGGAATGTTTTTATTTTAAACATATTTTTTAAGAATTTTTGGTGTTTTTTTCCGAATTTTCAATTTTTCTATCTACATTATAAAATAATCCTAAAATCTTTCCGTTTACATTCCCACCACTGGGCATAAAATTAAGCTGAGACTTCCTGGTCGATCTGTAGTGATATGTGATGGCTGCAGTTGTGTGATCTGTACAGCATTGCAGCAACATGTGACACCAGTAGATAGATAGCATCAATGCAAGACAATAGCAGCTTCCTGTGGAATGTTGTCTTCAAAAGTCGCAGAGTATGCTCAGTAATGTTTCACATTCATCTCAAGGGAACAGACTCATCTATGAATAGATTGTCATCTATGTCCATGAGTCTTGCTGTAAAGCATGTCACTAAATGCCGTTAAAAATAGCTCAGTCAAGTTGGCAGTCCCCATAACAATGTACAAAAAGCTCTGAGCTACGCCAGTCCTGGCTGCTATAAGCCGCTGTGCCCGATCGCTGTGCCTTGCTAATTAATCATTTAAAGCGAGTCTGTACCCACAATCTGACCCCCGCAAACCACTTGTACCTTCGGATAGCTGCTTTTAATCCAAGATCTGTCCTGGGGTCCGTTCGGCAGGGTATGCAGTTATTGTCCTACAAACAACTTTTAATCTTGCAGCGCTGTGTCTAACGGCCGGGGCTTACATTTGTATATGCATTAGGCTGGCAGAGAGGTTGTGCCAGCCTAATGCATATACTAATGTAAGCCCCGGCCGTTAGACACAGCGCTTCCGGATTAAAAGTTGTTTTTCTGACAATAACTGCATCCCCTGCCGAAAGGACCCCAGGACAGATCTTGGATTAAAAGCAGCTATGCCTCAGTGCCTGAGCCTGACTCAGTGCTCAATTAGTATGTTCTCCAGCAGCCCCATAGTAATTGAGCACTGATCTCATAGATCAATACAGTACATATGTACTGCATTGATCTCTAGTAGAGATCAGTGTAGTTAGCATAGAAGTCCGCTAGGGGGATTTAAAATTACAGTTAACAAAAAAAAAAGTATTTTTATTAACCAAAAAAATACCATCCAATAATAAAATATTAAATACACCCCCCCCCCCCATTTCCATTCTGCCGCAAGCAGAATCGTCCGAACTATAAAATTTTCACACTTATAGCACTGAAGGCCGGCCCGCCTCCAGTGCTTCAGCCCAGGCCGGTGCTCCGTAATAGACCAGCGCCGTACGGGGTAACCGGGCCAAGGCTCAAAAAAGGGACTGCAGCACCGCCTTCCCCACGTTGGCGCCAGTCTATTTATGTGCAAAAATATATGTACACACTCTAACACCTTATTAACTAATTGGCACCCTGCTATTGCACCTGTTCGACAGCCACCTAATGCTGCAATCTTTAATTTTTTTTGTAGTCTGTAGTACAAATAAATACGGATGGATAAAATGCCTCTATTATTTTCTTTATATTTCCAGGCAAGAAGCTACAGAGAGTCAGATTCTTCAGCCTTGGGTTGTTATCAATTTGGTTGTAACTTTGCTGGTTGGCCTTTCCTGGCTATTCTTATCATGCCGGCCAGACCTAGATCACAGTGAAGGTACTGTCTCTTTAATATATCTAAGGAACAAGTTATCTACTTGTGATGTTTCTGTGCTGCATTTATGAAGGCAAGAACATTTCTGGTCTGTAACGAGAAATGCAACATACCTTGTGCAACATACCTTCATTTAGAATAGAGTCATGGCATCGGTCACACCAAGGGTGTTTATAATATCTGTAGCTCGTCGCAAAGGTTCATTCATAATAGAGCAGCAAGAGATCCAGAAACCGTGTAGTGGGAGGGAAGGAGGGTGATGGTTATTGTTTTTCAGTCTATTTTAGGGCTTTTTGAAAGGGGTATTCCAGCAGCAGGTGACAGCATATCTTGCTAATTGATTGTAGGCCCAGAAAACATATTATATAGTATTATGATGTCATATTTTCTATATGTTTTTGGTTTCTTACTGAATGCATTTTCATTTTTATTCTTAGAATCCATGTTTATCCCAGAAGACTACCCAGATATGGAGAAGGGGATGAAAATCCAAGCGTGACTTGTGTTCTGACACACAAATGATGCCTTTGTTTTTATATCTTTTGTATACCTCTTTTATACACCTTTTATATTCTGTTTGTATTATTTTATACTTTTAGAAAATAATATATTTTTTTTCAAATGTACATTCAGAATTGTAAATTAAACATATTTCTTTAATGATGTTGTTTTTAATATAAATTCATATACATTTAATATAAATCTACAGGTTAGTAATTCTTATTTGCCAAAATGTAAAAGAGGTATTTGAATCCATTAAGATATAAATGCATAGTAGTGAATAGGCGGCACTCACCATATAAACTTGCATGTTTTTTTATTAGACTATCATGATGCTTATATAGCACACATGTGAATCACAATACAACACTGCATCCCAGTTCAACATTTAAAGTGAAGGTTGCAGCAAGGTTGTATCGGTTTTTTGTCCACTTTAAGTTGGCTGCATGTTGCTATTTTACTGGCTAACCCATTAACTGTGAACAAGTCTATTGTATTGTATATAAACCAGACTTTCTCAACTCGAGTTCCACTGGCCAATTCATGCTGATGCTGGAGCCTCACTGACAAACACATAACGCTGTGCAGCACTTACATTGTTCTAAACAAGCTTCAACCAAATACCACCACGCAGTGGACATAATATACCGTAGCAGCACCAAACCAACACTGCAGTGCAGCACAGCATACTTCTCCACCAGCAACAAAGCCACACCACAGGGCAGCAATAAATACTTCATCAACTACAAACCAACATCACAGTGTAGCAGTCCTGTCTCCATTCCCACCTGTCAGTTTTCACCCTTTCCTATCCCTCTCCCACAAAAAGCAGCTTTGGTGGACAGTAGGAAAGACGCTGGAAGTAAAGGATTGGGGACAGGAGCTCTTCTCACCTCTGCTGCAGCTACTCTGTAGTTTTCCTGCACTCTCTGCAATTAGCTGTACTGAGTGGTTGAAGAGTCTGTAAGCTCATCCTAATGTGACCATGGCATCAACACAAGTCCTTTACCTATTCTGAACATGGAAAATACACAGAAAACGCAGGGCTGGTATTACCAGTGCAGTAAGAGGCTACACCTCACAGTCTGGTTTAAGAAAGGATAAGTTGAAAGGCTGCCAGGGATTCTTAAAAATGGGACACAGGCTACCCAGTTTCGTCATAATTTTTTTTTTCTTTCCAGTTATCATGCTGTAAAACAAAGCTATACTTATCTAAAATCCAGGTCCAGTCTCCTGAAGGCAGCTTTTTAGTCTTGTCCTGGTTGAAAAAAAGAGACTTAAGGTGACTCTGTACCCACAATCTGACCCCGCCCCCCCCAAACCACTTGTACCTTCGAATAGCTGCTTTTAATCCAAGACCTGTCCTGGGGTCCGTTCAGCAGGTGATGCAGTTATTGTCCTAAAAAACAACTTTTAAACTTAAAGCCCTGTGTCAAACGGGAGTATCTGTGCCCTAACTTTGCACCACCCCTCCGTCCCTCCTCCCCACCCTCTTCATCATAAGGAATGCCACTGAAACATTTTCTCCATGCTGAACATTGCACAGGTCCTTAACGATCCAGCCCATGTGCTGGGCGGACACAGGTGGGGAAAAGGAGGCAATCTGCCTGGAGTATTCCTAATGATGAAGAGGGTGGGGAGGAGGGACGGAGGGGTGGTGCAAAGTTAGGGCACAGATACTCCAGTTTGGTACGCGCTTTGAGTTTAAGAGTATTTTTTTAGGACAATAACTGCATCACCTGCCGAACGGACCCCAGGACAGATCTTGAATTAAAAGCAGCTATCCGAAGGTACAAGTGGTTTGGGGGTTCAGATTGTGGGTACAGAGTCGCTTTAACACCTGCCAGTACAGTGTCATGGCTCAGTGTGTCAGTCAATTAAATTCCTGCTTTCTCTGTGTGCGTGGATGACAGGGACACAGGGACTTTCTGTGTTTACTCTCAAAAAAAAAAAAGTCTAAACACAGGAAGTGCTGTGTTTTCCATAACAAAAAGTTTTGAAAGTTTCCAAACTTCACCCAAAAGTAGATTCTGCAAATCCAATACAGGTAATATTATTAACTCTGTTCTTCTTGCTCTCAACTCCTAAGCAGGTGCAGTTCCTTTTCAACTTTCAGTTTTGCTGCACATATCCCATTGTGCACTGGTGTGATATTAAACCACCCACTTGCTTTGGATGTGCTGTCTCCTCATTTTTGGATGATTTTACCAGCCTTGGGCCAGGTTTGGTGGTTATTACCTGTGCTGTTGTATACATACATGGTTATCCCATTGCTAATATACAGGATAATATAAATATATATATATATATATATATTGTAGACAGGTCACAGGAGATGTGTTCGAGGGGGTGTACATCTCACCTAGGTTGAGGCGCACGGTGAGATGGTAAGTCCAGGAGGGATCTGTTGCTCAGCAGTGCTATGCTGCTGAGTTATTATTTATTTTTACCGGGCCTGGATTTACATGGAATGGCAGGTAGGTTTTGGTAGTGGGACTTGCCATTCCCTCCCCCCGATCCAGTTTGGGTTTTGCCATCAGGTGAGCAATCAGCCTGAGAAGGTAAGAGCTCCACAGAGATGCAGGTGAGGGCTCTCAGCCAGGAGTGAACAGCCTGGATGCTGTGTTTGGTGGGAGCTTGGGAATACAGCCGCTGCTGAAGCTTATTCACACCGTGCGATACCGCTGATTGAAGTGTCAGACAGGTGACCTGCTTGTTAGTAAGTGCCTAGACGGGCAAGACCTTTTTGTTTTGTTCTTAAAAGCACGGGGTTGCTGTATTTATGTTTTCTGGACTGTTTATGCTGCAAATAAACGCCAAGCTGTTATTTTACGTTTTAAGTCCAAGTCTGCTGTGAACTGTGTCCAAACACACCATCCCCCGGGAAGATCCCTACAATTGGTGCTGCGGAGCGGGCAAAACGGTTGCTAGGGGCAACGGTGTGCATCAACTTGGCTACAGCTGCTTATGTCCTGGGTGAAGGCTGCTGCTTCACTCCAAAAACAGACAAGCAACATGGAGGAGATGATGAAGCAGCTAATGCAAGTGAGTTTGCAACAACAACAGGCTCAGGCAGCTGCTAAACAGGATCAGGCGGCCGCTAACCTTCGCAATGAGCAGGCTAATCGGCAGCAACAACAGGCTCTGACAGACGCTAACCTTCGCCATGAGCAGGCTAATCGGCAGCAACAACAGGCTCTGACAGAGGCTAATCTGCGCCATGAACAGGCAATGGCTGCACATCAGCAAGCGATGGCTCAACAACAGAAACTTATTGAGCACCTGATAGCAAAGCAAGAGGCGTCTGCAGGTGCTAATCCCCAGCTGGTGGCAGCAGCCGCGCCAGAGACTTTGTCTGTGAGAAGAGCTGTGCAACGGGCGCTGCAAAAGATGACTGCTGATGACGATGTTGAGGCCTACTTAACTGTCTTTGAGCATGTGGCTGAGCGAGAAAAGCTACCCTCCACTGAGTGGGCAGAGGTCATTGCTCCCTATTTAACAGGCGAACCTCAAAAGGCCTACTATGACCTTAGTGAGCAAGAGGTCAAGGACTACCCTCGGCTAAGAGCAGAGATACTTGCCCGACTAGGAGTTACTGCTGCTGTCCGTGCCCGGAGGGTCCGCAACTGGAGCTACAGTCTGGACAAGTCAGCGAGGTCCCAGATGTATGACCTGATTCATCTGGCAAGAAAATGGTTGGAGCCAGACACCTCTACTCCTGCACAGATCCTAGAGAGGGTCGTGATGGATCGCTACCTCCGCGCACTTCCTGCTGATCTGCAACGCTTGGTGGGACAAGGCGACCCTAAGAGTGCCGACGAACTTGTCAACCTTGTGGAGAGGTTCCAGGCGACTGAGGACTACCTCCGTGATGTTCCTGCAGCACCTTCACCTCCCCGGAGTGCCAGACCTGTGCCGTCAGCTGGTAAAAGACTTCCATCTATTGGGGGAGTGTGGAAGGGTGCTTATAGAGGGAAGAGCGCTCAGGAGGTGTCTCAGGGGCAAAAGACTGGTGATGGTCCCCGGTGGCTAAGTGGCCCTAAAAAGGACTCCCTGCCAAGGAGACCAGGCCCTATCCAGTGCTGGAGATGCCATGAAACGGGACATATGTCTGCCTATTGCCCTCTTACCACTGAGCCCATGGAGTGTGACGCTAGCCGGCGTCAGTCGCTATTTGCGGAACCGTCTTTTGTTGCGGTCACTGGACTAGAGACTGAACCGCAAGTCTGCCACATAACTGTCAATGACTTCCCTGTTAAGGCGTTGCTGGACTCAGGAAGCCTTGTCACCTTGGTGCATGCCAGTCTGGTGACTGGGGACTTTGTGTCCAACAAACATATGAGTGTGGTGTGCATACATGGTGATACAAAGGTTTACCCTATAGTACTGGCTAATGTCGGGACTGAACTAGGCGCTGTACAATATGAAGTGGGTGTAGTTAAAAACCTTATTCATAATGTAATATTGGGGCGTGATTTTCCATTGTTCTGGGCTCTATGGGGAAAACAACAATCCCCTGAAAGGAGTGAGGAGACCTCTAAGTCTATTGAGTTACCCACTGTAAATGATAAAAATGTACAGGATGAAAATGATGCTTTTCCTTTGCAGGTCCTGGCTGGTGAGGAAGAGGCTCCTCCCACTGACCAGAATGTTCCAGACTTAGAGGCGTCTAGGGATAATTTTGGTACTGCACAATTACAGGACCCCACTCTCAGAAATGCGAGAGAGCAGGTCACTGTTATGAATGGGGTACCTCAGGAACCAGAAGCTGAGAAAAAGTTTCCACATTTTTCTGTGACTAACGATCTCTACTATAGAGTCACTAAAATTAATGATGAGGTTGTGGAACAGCTTCTGGTGCCTAAGTCGTACCGGCGTCAGGTACTCGACATGGCCCATAATCATGTCCTTGGGGGCCACTTGGGGATGGATAAAACGCAGGAGAGAGTCCTCCAGAGGTTTTATTGGCCTGCGATTTATGCTGACATAAAAAAATACTGTGAGTCATGCCCCACATGTCAGCTTAGCGCTCCAGTGTCGCATTTCCGCAGTCCTTTGGTCCCACTCCCCATCATAGAGGTACCTTTTGACCGGATCGCAATGGACTTGGTGGGTCCCATTGTAAAGTCGGCTAGGGGACACCAGTACATTCTAGTTGTATTAGACTACACGACCCGCTATCCTGAGGCTGTACCCCTAAGAAACACTGCCTCTAAAACAATTGCACGGGAATTGTTTTATATGTTTTCCAGGGTGGGGATCCCCAAGGAAATCTTGACTGACCAAGGTACACCATTTATGTCAAAGGTGATGCATGCAAGAGCTATGCAAACTGTTTAAAATCTCACACCTACGTACCTCTGTATATCACCCACAGACAGACAGGTTAGTGGAGAGGTTTAATAAAACCCTGAAACATATGTTAAAGAAAGTGGTGGAAAAGGATGGTCGTGATTGGGATCACTTACTACCTTACCTGATGTTTTCTGTTAGGGAAGTGCCCCAATCATCCACAGGGTTCTCTCCCTTCGAATTGGTCTATGGTCGTCACCCTAGGGGTTTATTGGATATAGCGAAAGAGACATGGGAAAGTGAGTCCACCCCATACAAGAGTGTTATAGAGCATGTAGCACAAATGCAGGACCGTATAGCCACTGTAATGCCCCTAGTAAGGGAACACCTCCAGAGGGCGCAAGAGGGCCAAAGCAGAATTTACAATCGTTCTGCAAGAATCAGGACATTTAGCCCAGGTGACCGGGTATTCATACTTGTTCCCACAGTAGAAAACAAATTCTTAGCAAAGTGGCAGGGTCCCTATGAAATTGTAGAGAAGGTCAGTGAGGTCAACTACAAGATACACCAACCAGGTAGAAGGAAGCCTTTTCAAGTTTATCACATAAACTTGATCAAGCCCTGGAAAGACAGGGAATCCTTGGTGGCGACAAAGCCTGTTGGTCATCTGTCACCACCAATCCCTCCGGTCAAGACTGGTGACACCCTATCAGTGTCACAGAAGCAGGAAGCTAAGGAGTTCCTGCAGAAAAATAAAGACAAGTTTTCTGACCTCCCAGGGCGTACGCATCTCATTAGTCATCATATTGAAACTGAGCCTAGAAGCAGAGTAAACCTTAAGCCCTATAGCAGGGGTCCTCAACTGGCGGACCGCGGTCCGAACCCGGACCGCGGAGGCCAGCTGTCCGGACCCCTGGTCAGACCTCCTAAGCGCCCCGGATCCGGTCCGTCCCGCTCCCCACCGCACTGCCTCCCGTCCCATAGGCGTACTGTCCTTAGATGTCAGTACGCCTGTGGGGCTGGGGGCAGTGTCGGTCCGGCCCCCGGCTGATACGCGCTCTCTGGGGATGTCCCGGGGATTCCCCAGCAGAGCGCGCACCACAGACCTCAGTGTACGCTGCCGGCCTGTCCTTCCCGGAAGTGCAGGCCGGCGGCGTACGCTGAGGTCACTGATGCGCGCTCTGCTGGGGAATCCCCGGGACATCCCTACAGAGCGCGTATCAGCCGGGGGCCGGACCGACGGGAAGAGAAGAAGACAGCCGCAGCGGGGAACGAGGTGCTAGGTGAGTTGTTTTTGTTATTTTTTTTTTTCTGTCTGGGGGGCATCTACAAGGGGAGAGCGCACAGGTGGACTATATACTACAGGGGGGACTTCACAGGGGGCTATATACTACTGAGGGGGCTATATACTACTGGGGGGAGCACACAGGGGGCTATATACTACAGGGGGGACCTCACAGGGGGCTATATACTACTGAGGGGGCTATATACTACTGGGGGGAGCGCACAGGGGGCTATATACTACAGGGGGGACCATACAGGGGGCTATATACTACTGAGGGGGCTATATACTACTGGGGGGAGCGCACAGGGGGCTATATACTACAGGGGGGACCTCACAGGGGGCTATATACTACTGAGGGGGCTATATACTACTGGGGGGAGCGCACAGGGGGCTATATACTACAGGGGGGACCTCACAGGGGCTATATACTACAGGGGGAAAGCACAAGGGGGGCTATATACTACTGGGGGGGACCTCACAGGGGGCTATATACTACTGGGGGGAGAGCACAGGGGCGCTATATACTACTGGGGGGAGCTCACAGGGGGCTATATACTACAGGGGGACAGCGCACGGGGGGGCTATATACTACAGGGGGAGCTCACAGGGGGGCTATATACTACTTGGGGGGAGCTCACGGGGGCTATATACTACTGGGGGGAGCTCACAGGGGGCTATATACTACAGGGGGAGAGCACAGGGGGACTATATACTACTGGGGGGAGCTCACAGGGGGCTATATACTACTGGGGGACAGTGCATAGGGGGCTATATACTACAGGGGGAAAGCGCACAGGGGGGCTATATACTACTGGGGGGAGCTCACAGGGGGCTATATTCTACAGGGGGAGAGCGCACGGGGAGGCTATATACTACTGGGGAGAGCTCACAGGGGGCTATATACTACAGGGGGAGAGCGCACAGGGGGGCTATATACTACTGGGGGAGCAACAGGGGGCTATATACTACTGAGGGAGAGCGCACAGGGGGGGGCTATACACTACTGGGGGAGCAACAGGGGGGCTATATACTACCAGGGCAGTCACCCCCTTTGTACCTAATATCAAAGGCCTGGTGAGAGAGAAAAAAATGCCAGTTTTCCCGCTAATAAGGCTAGGTTCACACTGCATTTTCAGCATCAGTTTAACGCATCCGTTTTTTGCAAAAAAAACGTATGAAAAACGGATTGCAAAAAACTGATTCATTTGTGTGCATCCGTTTTTCCATTGACTTCCATTAAAAAAAAAAACGGATCTGTTTTTTTTGGCGGACCAAAACGGACCAAAAAACGTTGCTGACCCTATTTTTCTGGACGTTAAAAAAAACGGATCCGTTAAACGGATGCTGAAAACGCAGTGTGAACCTAGCCTAAGCAGCAATTCTGTATATAAATAGTTGAACGTTTGTGACAAAGTAGCAAAACACGTTTCCTACTGATGTTCAGCTCGGACCTTCACCTGACAATAGACCCCGGTAAGTGGACCTTCACTAAAAGTTGTTGAGTACCCCTGCCCTATAGGATACCAGAAGCACGGAGGGAGGCGGTATCATCCGAGGTAAAACGTATGCTTGACCTAGGAGTCATTGAGGTGTCCCAGAGCGAGTGGTCCAGCCCGATTGTGTTAATCCCAAAGCCCAATGGAACTTGGAGGTTCTGTAATGACTTTAGAAAGTTAAATGAGATTTCCAAGTTCGATGCCTACCCCATGCCCAGGGTAGATGAGTTGATAGAAAGGATGGGTAATGCCAGGTACATAACTACCCTCGATCTCACTAAGAGCTACTGGCAGATCCCCCTCACTCCTGAGGCTAGAGAGAAGACTGCATTCTCCACCCCTGATGGGCTCTTCCAATACGTAGTGATGCCATTCGGGTTACATGGAGCCCCTGCCACTTTTCAGAGGTTGATGGACTTGATTTTGCGACCACATCGTGATTACTCCGCTGCCTACCTCGATGATGTGGTCATTTTTAGCCCGGATTGGGAAAGTCACCTCTGTAAGGTCCAGGCGGTGTTAGATGCCATAAGTGATGCGGGGTTAACCATCAATGCAGAGAAGTGTGCACTAGCCTTAGAGGAGGCCAAATACTTGGGCTACATTATTGGGAGGGGGTTAGTGAAACCACAACTAAATAAAATTGAGGCAATACAGAATTGGCCTCAACCCCTCACAAAGAAACAGGTCAGAGCTTTCCTGGGTATTACGGGCTATTACCGAAGGTTTGTGCCGAATTTTGCTTCAGTTGCATCCCCACTAACTGACCTGACAAAGGGTGCGAAGTCCGCAATGGTGACATGGACTCCAGAGGCCGAGAAGGCTTTTCAAAGCCTTAAGTCTGCCCTGTGCCAACAGCCTGTGCTAGTTACCCCTGACTTTAGGCGAGAGTTTCTAGTACCGACAGATGCCTCTAACACAGGGTTAGGTGCTGTCCTCTCACAGGTCGTGCATGGCGAGGAGCACCCGGTGATGTACTTGAGTAGAAAGCTATCCCCGGCCGAGAAAAACTACGCCATTGTTGAGCGAGAATGTCTGGCAGTGAAGTGGGCCCTAGAGTCCCTGAGGTACTACTTACTAGGCAGGAGATTCAAGTTAGTGACAGACCATGCCCCCCTAAAGTGGATGAAGCTAAACAAGGAGAAAAACGCAAGGGTGACTAGATGGTTTCTGTCCCTACAAAACTTCAATTTCACTGTGGAACACAGGCCAGGGAAATTACAGGCGAATGCTGATGCCCTATCAAGGGTACACTGTCTGTGGGGACAATACGCTCAGCCCTCCGGTCTGAAAAAGAGGGGGGGATATGTAGACAGGTCACAGGAGATGTGTTCGAGGGGGTGTACATCTCACCTAGGTTGATGCGCACGGTGAGATGGTAAGTCCAGGAGGGATCTGTTGCTCAGCAGTGCTATGCTGCTGAGTTATTATTTATTTTTACCGGGCCTGGATTTACATGGAATGGCAGGTAGGTTTTGGTAGTGGGACTTGCCATTCCCTCCCCCCGATCCAGTTTGGGTTTTGCCATCAGGTGAGCAATCAGCCTGAGAAAGTAAGAGCTCCACAGAGATGCAGGTGAGGGCTCTCAGCCAGGAGTGAACAGCCTGGATGCTGTGTTTGGTGGGAGCTTGGGAATACAGCCGCTGCTGAAGCTTATTCACACCGTGCGATACCGCTGATTGAAGTGTCAGACAGGTGACCTGCTTGTTAGTGTAGAATCCTGTTTCTGCTACCTCTCCTAGCCTATGATCTCTTGCCAATAAGGCGCCAAGGCTTTAAAAGGAATAAGGGTTTAATACAATAAAGGTAAAATACACAATAACAAACAGAATGAATAGCTAATAGCAAAACCTTCCTTCAATGTCCTATACTGGAAAAATACAAGCATTAATACAAAGCATACAACCCTAAGTGCTATCCACCATTCAAAAAGGTCCTATATTTATATGGAAAGAACCCACATCCACACCAACACACACCCACAGTTCCACCCCTGACTCCGGTAACATCCGTCCTTCTTTATGACAGTTTCTCCAATCAGCGGGCAGTAATGCGATCTCCCACATTCTGGTGGGCTGCTTGTCATCCTCCTGCAGATGGCGCTCTCGCTCTTTAAATCAGTCCTTGTTGATCCTCTGGGACTAAGCTGCATTGTCCCTCAGGGGTGATAACAGCTGCCTTTGATCCATTGTTCCCAGCTCCGCAGGGCTGTTTATCTGCCTTACGCAGGGGCAGTAAATGGTCCCAGTAACAATAGAGCTCCAGGATGACTTGCAGGTTATCCCCGGGTGTGATGTTTATAACAACAGTCCATTCGATAGCATCTGTTTAACCACAAACAACAGTCCATTCAATAGCATCTTGATAGGAATCGTTTAACCACAACAGCTCCGTACACACCCAGGGGCTACTCCAGGTTTATGACAGGAGCCCTCTGTAGAATGGTAGCTTTCCCCCAGAATCTCAGTCCATGATACCATATATTAAATTAAGTTTATTATCCTTATATGGGGCATCTTCCATGTTGGCTCCAACAGTTAGTAAGTGCCTAGACGGGCAAGACCTTTTTGTTTTGTTCTTAAAAGCACGGGGTTGCTGTATTTATGTTTTCTGGACTGTTTATGCTGCAAATAAACGCCAAGCTGTTATTTTACAAGTCCAAGTCTGCTGTGAACTGTGTCCAAACACACCATCCCCCGGGAAGATCCCTACAATATATATATATCTAATTTAACATAAGAAAAGGGTCTGGATATTTGGCTGTGGATTGAATAAAGGAGCAGGACAACACATCACATTGCTGCTACCTATAGTAAATACAAGTAACGTAAATGCTGAAGACACTCCAGCAAATAATTCAGACCCCTACCATCTAATATTGGTGACCTGTTTGTAAGGCTGGATAGCTCTTGAAAGTGTCACTGTCGTTATAACTTTCAAAATCTAAATCAGCAGCATACACAAGTTTGGAGAACACAGCACATGGCACCCATGGTTGATACTAAAGCTTGTTCAGCTACATTAAAAACCAACATCAGAAGTTAGAATATAATTGCTTCATGTACCACGTGCAGGTCTCTGATACACATGAGTTGCTGGCGACCATCACTGCCGCAAAGCCTGTGCCTAAAGGAGGGAGCACCCCAGTGTCGCAGAAGCAAGCCCCCGGGGCCAGAGCCGCTCCACCCCGCAGGCACGGCTTGCAGAGGCAATGGCTGGCAGCCAGCACCTAGTGTGCATCTAAAAGCCCACTCCCAGCTAGACTGGGAAAGAGGAGGTACTTACCATGCACATCACTTCCTACTAATTGGTCACCTATGGGTAGGAGGAGTGCAAAAGCACAAGAAAAAGGGACAGAATACATAAAATGCACAAGCCTGGAGAACACAGAAATGGCTGCACATCACACCCACGGTTGATACTAAAGCTTGTTCAGCTACATTAAAAACCAACATCTGAAGTTAGTATATAATTTGATCAAACCATATTGCCTTATGTACCACATGGTACACGAGGCAATATGGTCTGATCAAATTATATACTAATTGGCCGTGTCTGCTCTGGCCCCAGGGGCTTGGTTCTGTGACACTGGGGTGGCTGGACCACTGGGCTGCTCCCCTCTGTGGGCACTGGCTTTGCAGCAGTAGTGGTCGCTGGCGAACGCTGCAGCATGGCTAGAGTAAGGACTCATGTGTATCAGAAGACCTGCATGTGGTACATAAGGCAATATGGTTTGATCAAATTATATACTAACTTCTGATGTTGGTTTTTAATGTAGCTGAACAAGCTTTAGTATGAACCATGGGTGCGATGTGCAGCCATTTCTGTGTTCTCCAGGCTTGTGCATTGTAAATCAGCAGCATGCATGTTGCAGTTTACATTTGTTATTTTTTTTCCGTTATCATGCTGTAAAACAAAGCTATACTTATCAGAAATCCAGGTCCAGGCTCCTAAAGGCAGCTTTTTAGTCTTGTGCTGGTTGACTAAACACATGAAGTCAGAATGTCAATGTGTCAATCAATCACATTACTGCTTTCTCTGTAAACCCGTGCTCGGTAATAGACCAACGCTATGTGCGGGAATCAATATTGGGGTATGGAAAATGTATTGGGTAACTTGAAAATTTTTTAACAGGGAGAGATACAATAGGAACACAAATAGTGCAAGATGCTCCTTTGTAAAAAAAAAAAAAAAGAAAAAAAAGATGCCAGCTGTTTTTCCTCTTTGATGGAGATGCAGCGGTGAACCAAGCACAAACCTTTATGTATTTTTGCAGTGTCCAATGGTGTATGACTTCTAAATCCCCATGTGCATGATCTCACTAAATCTCCCACCTTGTTTCTGCTAAACCTCCATGATATCCCCCCCAGGGGGGCTTCTAGTATATTTTTAAAAGTAAAAAAAAAAACCCTACCCTAATAAAAGTTTGAATCACCCCCCTTTTCCCATGTGATAAATAAAAATAATATAAAAAAATAAACATGTTTGGTATCGCCGCCTGCGTAATCGCCCGAACTATTAATTAATCACATTCCTAATCTCGCACAGCATAAGCGCAAAAAAATCCCAAAGTGCAAATTTGCGCATTTTTGGTCACATCAAATCCAGAAAAATTGTAATAAAAAGCGATCAAAAAGTCGCATATGTGCAATCAAGGTACCGATAGAAAGAACACATCATGGCGCAAAAAATGACACCTCACACAGCCCCATAGACCAAAGGATAAAAGCGCTATAAGCCTGGGAATAGAGCGATTTTAAGGAACATATTTTTGTTAACAATGGTTTGAATTTTTTACAAGCCATCACATAATATAAAAGTTATACATGTTACATATCTTTGTAAACGTAACGACTTGAGGAACATG
Source organism: Dendropsophus ebraccatus (assembly GCF_027789765.1). Classification (NCBI taxonomy): domain Eukaryota; kingdom Metazoa; phylum Chordata; class Amphibia; order Anura; family Hylidae; genus Dendropsophus; species Dendropsophus ebraccatus. The sequence goes on from NC_091462.1 coordinate 53,502,353, forward strand.
TATAACAAATCAGTTTTACCCCAGGGCGAACAGCGCAAAAACACATACCCCCCAAACAAAACGCGTTTTTTTTTTTTTTTCAATTTCACCACATTGAATTTTTTTTCTGGTTTTGCAGTGTACTGTATAAAAAAATTCAGCCTGTCATTGCAAAGTACAATTAGTGGCGCAAAGAATAAGGGCTCATGTGGGTCTCTAGGTGAAATATGCAAGTGCTATGGCCTTTTAAGCACAAGGCGGAAAAAACGGAAGTGCAAAAATGCAAGTTGGCTCTGTCCTTACGGGGGTTAGGTGAGAATCAATGGGTAAAAACGAAACGCAATACCCACAAGTCGTTTTTTGCTAATGTATTTTTTTAGTGCAGTAACGTTTTTCAAGTTTTGTGAAATTGCAGCTGGACTTCAGTTTTTTTTCCCCTGTAGACTTCTATAAGGGGGTAAAAACAGCATGCCTATAGGCATATTCAAGTTTTTTTCCCCAATGATTCAATAGAAAACCTGGAATCACATGATAAAGAATCAAATGACATAAACACATATAGTTGTTTACACTAAAATGAAAAAATAATGGCAAAATAAATACACCAAATGCGGAAAAACTGCTGGCAGTTTTTTGTGGTGTTTTTTGCAGCCAAAAAAAAACCCCTCAGTGCAATATTTGTGTTTGCGGGAAACCAAAGGATCCTAGCACCATTGGAAATATAACTAAACGTTTACTGAATTCAGATCATAGAAGATGCATGTGATAAATGATTGATATTGTTATTGTGCTTAATGAGGTATGTTTGTTTCTCAGTTTTAAATATGTTGTTCTCTATAAGCCATGTTTTATTGACTGTACAGTATATGACAGGCTAATATTGTTACTACTGTATTTTTGTAATACCAAATAAATTGTTTCCTTCTATGTTTTGTTACTTTGAGATAATAAAAACTTTTTTGTAAATAATGATGACGCTTCATGATGGCATATTTTTTAGGGACAATTTGTAGCTTTTATTGGTGTTTTTCTAAGATGATCTTGCAAAATGATATGTATAGGGTTTTCAGATTTGCTTTTATAAAAACCTTTTTCTATAGTTTCAGTAAATGTACTTCTCTGATCACTTCTATAATATATTGGAAGACTTCTGTATTGCAATGTATTATGTCTGTGGTGAGACCTATGGCTGCCATGGAAATCGAAGGGTTTACATTGTGGTGATACCTGTATAATAAAGCTAGCACTTACAGCTGATACACCTGGCATAGTTCCTGTGCCTTCCCCATCAGTGTTTTTTTTAAAGCATACCTGTTATTATGCAGGTTTTCCAGACTGTCGTGCAGCCGCTCACTGGAAGCCACGAATATGTGCTTGCTGGGTGAGTTCCATGCATGAGCCCTACTGAATCAGAATAGGGCTCATACACTGAACTCGCCCTGTATGGAAGTATCCATGGTTATCAGGTTTTCTTCTGACAGGAGCGATTGCCCGCTGATTAGGAAAACATACATAATAACAGATGCAATTTATAAGAGGGGCTGCCTCTCCTTTCCTGAAGTTTACTGGAGTTTGCTCCTCCAGAACCTGTGCAGTAGGGCCTTAAAGCAACTCTGTACCCACAATCTGTCCCCCCCCCCAAACCACTTGTACCTTCAGATAGCTGCTTCCAATCCAAGATCTGTTGTTTTTTAGGACAATAACTGAATCACCTTCCGAACGGACCCCAGGACAGATCTTGGATTAAAAGCAGCAGGGGGGGGGGGGGGGTCAGATTGTGGGTACAGAGTTACTTTAAGTGTGATGTCAGGAGACAATCAGCAAGTATTTAATTATGACCTTAAAGGGGATTCCCATCTTTAGTTAATAAGTCATATATTAGTGTTTCTCAATGTGTCTATGCCTAGTACCCTGTAATCAAGTCATATAAAAAGTACTATAAACAGACAATCTGCCTTTGATTAAACAGGATGTGAATTTCAGGCTGCCTGGGATAATCTATAGACAATATAACTAGGGAGATGCAGTTCATGGTTTTCTGTTTTTAAATGTATTTTCAGGTGTGAAAAGTAATAACATACAACAACCTTCGGATCACATTTAATTTTCTGATCAAGCATGCATACAAATAAAACCAGTATTTTCTATACATATGCTTTTCATTACAATACACCAGATGTACAATAAAACAAACAAAAAAAACACATTACAAACAGGAGTATAGTTCATATTTTTTTTAAAGCTTATGGATATAAGGCACAAAAGGACTAGTGGTTTCCCTTCACTTCAAACAAGAACACATTATTTTTTGGTATCACATTTCACATTCATTTATCCAGTTAATCAGTTCTGACCAAATTCTCAACCCTGTTCCATCTGCATTTTTGTTTTAACTCAAGAGTGGGGATGGTCCGAACAGAGTTCGGTTCGGGTTCATATAAACCCAAACTCTTGGCAATGATTCCTGCTGTCTGCCCGCTCCGTGGAGAGGGTGGATACAGCCGGAGGACCGCCTGGAAAACTGGGATACAGCCATAGCCATAGGCTGTATCCCAGTTTTCCAGGCAGTCCTCCTGCTGTATCCACCCGCTGCACGGAGCGGGCAGACAGCGGGAATCTGATGCCGAGCGTTCGGATTTATATGAACCCGAACCTCGGCAGTTTCCGACCATCCCTACTCAAGAGATATGGGAGTTCACTAACTTAACAGAAAATGCTTTGGCTATGTTCCCACTTTGGTAACATATCAGGGGAATGTGGCTCTCTTTTAAAAAGGATGGCAGCTAATAAAGATCATCCTTAGTAGCCATCTGTTTAACATGACAGCCCCGTTTCCCTGATATGTTCACGAAATAGGAACATACAGTAGCCTAATATGCACAGTGTAAACCTGGCCTAAAAGTATAATGCTTAAATGCCATTGACACCTTGGAAACTTTTGCTTTGTACTTATAATGGAGTACAAAACATTTCCTCCATGTGGCTTCATTAAAAATGTTTACTTATGTATGTACCTTACTTGAGTAAGTATCTTCTACAGCCAATTATATCTCTAATACTGAGTTAGCAGAAACCCTGACAGACTTCTCTTTCTGTGAATAGCAGCTAAATGGTAGGAAATGTATAATAAAGACTACTGAGAATGTCACAATCGCTATCAGTTTTTACCTTGTTTGCAGTCATGAAAACATTTTTTCATGTATCCAGAATTTTGAGGATCTGCCACAACTGTATCTAGTATATGACTAAGTTCCCACTACATAAAAGTACGGCCCTTGTTGCCATTGGCAACAACGGGCGTACTTAATGAAGTGTGGAACATTGCCTCTTGTTCTATGGGATCCCGGACGGAGCGTATACACATTGTATACGCTTCGGCCAGGATCCCATGCACAAAGAACTATGAATTGTTCAGGTCCTGTCTATTGTGTCTATGGCTTGCTGTAATGTAATGTACAAAAAATTATGATTACAAACTAGAAACAGATTTAAAAACATAACACATTCCAGTACCTGACTCTGATGAGTAATAAAAATTCTAGTGTTAAATGACTTTTAATTAAATGAATAGAGCAGCAGCATGTATGAGCGGCCAATAATTCATAAATTCTATATGGGGCAATGTTCAGAAGTTGCATATACACACTGTTGCTCCATTCATTCAAGGGTTACCTTTTGATTTTGGGTAATCCCACCTTTAGGCTATGTTCACACTGCGTATGAGTCCGGCCGCATTTCGTACGCCGCCGTACATGTGTGTCTGAAACTACGGGCGTGGGAAAAATAGACATGCGGCCGGATGCATACGAACCGCGAACATACGCCCGTAGTACAGTTATGCTTCCCTAGCTTGTTTCGAAGCGATCTGAAACAGGTCATTTACTTGGAAATCTTCGCCCAGCCCAATAAAACTCACAGAACCTTTTGGATCGAAAAATCAAGTTCGATTTGGCTGAAATAAGTACTTCGTACGGGACCGCATGGAAATCCACGGCCGTGAGTTTCAAAATTTCCGTCCTCAAACAATGGTCTTGTTCATTTTTTCACTGCGCCGTATACGATCCGGCCGTAAGCTCATACGTAGTGTGCACTGTGCGGGCGTATATCGTATACTTTCAACAAACGCATCAACCTCAAAACTACCTGCGTATATTCGCAGTTCGCACTATGGATGGAATCATACGCAGTGTGAACATAGCCTAAAGAAGATATTAGGATTAAATTGATTTTCAGCTTCCAGTTACACTGACAATAGATATTTTGTGAATAGCGGAAAAAAGAAACACAGTATACAGGAAAGGTACATAGCTGTTCATTATAAAATGACTATTTTTTATTTACAGAAGACTGGACAATCCCTTTAATAATCTGTAAACTGAATCAATAAGTTCTGATCCAGAGGTATGTAGCCAGGAGTCTGTATGGAAGTCTCAAGCAACCACAGGTTATGGTCCTGAGATCTGTATATTTGCAAATAGTATGTTAGAAATATCCAGTTTAGGGTGCCTTCACACACACCGAATCAGCAGCAGATCCGCAGCAGATTTGATGGTGCAGATTTGATGCTGTGTTCAGTTATTTAGATCAAATCAGCTGCAGATCTGCAGCAGAAAATCCGCTGCGATACGGTGTGTGTGAAGCTACCCTTAATGTCAGTTCTTCCCGAAAAATGCTGCTCACAGGAGCCCTGCTGCTGAAGGGCAAGGGGGCTCGGCTACCCACTGTTGTTCCTTTAAAAAAAGGAATATTAATGCTAATTTTCCTTGTATGTAGGTTGGAACACTGTAATAAACTAGACACCCCTGATATCACTAGATGTAAACTGCAGCTGAGCTTAAAGGATTTTTCTTATTAAAGTCATCAATGGGACAGGTAAGGGGATCCTGTGTCTCTTTGGTTGAACAGAATTGGGGCAGAGATATATGCTGCTTCTCCATTCAGTTCTATGGGACTATACTCAGTGCTAACTCAGAGCTGGACTTTAGCTAGTAAAGGGGGTGGGGGTCCAAATAAGAACAAAGAGGGGATAATACAAGGGATTTTCATAACCAGAAACTAAAATCCCAACCATTGGGCCCTTTCTAAACAACAGAACTGAATCCAGCAAAACTTATAAAGTTATTCACATTTATCCAGAAAACAAATATGCAGGTTTTTTTCTTTTTTAGCAGTTCTACATGGATTCCTCTACTAAAGTCATAGTATTCACAAGATCAAAAGGGTTCTGCTGGCCTGTGCGTATCCTTTAAAATAACCTAAGAGCCTCTACTGAGCAGTGTCATGTCACTATACTCCACCTGCGGGATCTCAGCATCATGTAACCCCATGTAAGGCTTCACCAAGCTTCACAGGCTGAAAATGGCATTAAAGCGACTCTGTACCCACACTCTGTCCCTCCCAAACCGCTTGTACCTTCGGATAGCTGCTTTTAATCCAAGATCTGTCCTGGGGTCCGTTCGGCAGGTGATGTAGTTATTGTCCTAAAAAGCAACTTTTAAACTTGCAGCCCTGTGTCAAACGGCCGTGGCCAACAATATCTCTGCCCTAACTTTGCACCGCCTCTCCGTCCCTTCTCCCCACCTTCTTCGTCATAAGGAATGCCCCTAGAACATTTTCTCCTGTCTGAACATTGCACAGGTGCCATAACTATCCAGCCCATGTGCCGTCCTCTCACAGGTGATGAATAGTAGAAAATCTGCCTGGAGCATTCCTAATGATGAGGAGGGCGGGGAGGAGGGACAGAGAGGTTGTGCCAGCCTAATGCATACACAATCTAGGCCTCGACCGTTTGGCACAGGGCTGCCAGTTTAAAAGTTGTTTTTTAGGACAATAACTGCATCACCTGCCGAACGGACCCCAGGACAGATCTTGGATTAAAAGCAGCTAACCGAAGGTACAAGTGGTTTGGAGGGGGGGGGGGGGGGTCAGATTGTGGGTACAGAGTTGCTTTAAACAACGTCCGTTCCGCTGTTTTTACAACGTGGGAAAATAGCCTAAAGAGAGAAAAAGAATGTGAAAAGAAAATCATTCCATGCATCCACTGGTTTCTCTCTGAAAAACCACACAGCTTTAGCCACATGCCAGGTGGTCAAACAAATCTTCATACAGGTCTTGTACATCTATTAGTAATAATACCAATATCTTGGAATGAGTGCCCTAAAATTAGTGCCCTAAAATTTTTTACATGGCATATATACTAGATTAAATGTCTTTTTAGAGCTCCCAATCCCTAAAAGATAGATTTGGTTTCCGATATATATATATAAATAAATAAATCATACATATATATAATTAGTATTTAGCTGTTGGCTAAAATGTTGGCTTATTCCTGGGATAAGATGACAGCTTACAAGCACACGCACACTAAGGAAACTGAGCTTGATATCTGTATTTGCATTGGCACCTCCTAATACTTAACACTGTCCATGTCTGATTCTGTGTGAACATGCCCCAAAGCGACATAGAGATCCCAAAAAGCATTTATACAAGGGTAAAGTGACTGTACAGAGATCCTGCATATTGTCACAAAACAACCACAAAATGTTTGGTATTTTATTGGCTGTGTGGATGGGTGTATATACACTTTCATCAGCTGTGTCACCCAATCTCCCCATACATAAATATTCAGCTTTGTCACATTTTCATGTGTTTTGCTTGGATAGAGGAGAGAAGCCATACACATTGGACAGGTGACCCGTTCTGGCAAACAAGGTGTGTTAGAACAACTTTTGACCAACTTGTATGGCGGCGTTTATTCTGCTACAGTTCTTTTCAAGTTAATTTACCGAATCTTGATTTTTAATAAATACCTGTCATCAAAAATAACTTTTGATAATGTCATAAGGCATGTCAAAAATTATTGATCACAGCAGATCTCACTGCTGACACTGGCTGTAATTAGAAATTATAGCTGGGGAGAGCATGATGGCAGCGCAATCCACTTCCTGGCCGGATACTGATTTTGGTGACAGGTAAGATTTATATTACCTGCCAATAGATTGAACATCTGCTGAAAGAACCCAGCCTTACAATATGGCTGTCCATGGAATACCTGAATGGCCTAAAGCTGCCAAAAGAAGTGCTGCTGAATATTAATGGGTCTCTGTATCTAGAGCTAGGGACAAATACACAGATAAGAGGTAGAAAATGGAGTTAACATAAAATATATGCTTTGTCCCTTGACGCCTAAAAGCACCTACAACCTAAAAACATAATTCTGGCTAATCCAAATACCCACTTGTCATACAAGGGGGCAGGAAAATATAGTGATGACTCTGTGCAGTGATACTTATTGGTTGTCAGGGAAAGAAATGTAAAAGATATTGCCTTTCATCTTACTTCCAGCAGCACAGAAAGGAAAGGCCGCAGTACACTGTGAAGACACTGAAAACAGCACCATAAAGTGTGCAATAATGGTGGTGTATAGCTTTATCATGTGATCCCACTGAGAACTCCATTTTAATACAATAGTAGACAGCACAATCTTCCACAATACAATGCTTTTGGTATATGTGAAGGTGCTGCACACATAAATTCCCTTTTTAAGGGCATGTTCACACACACACTGTACGCTGCAGATTTTATGTGGAATAAGTCAATACACGTAAATAGCAGAACACATCAGATTCGCAGTGTATATAGTATGTGTGAACTAGAGAAGAGCGAACTTACAGTAAGTTTGGCCAAATCCAAACCTGATGGCTCTGCCTAGGGCTTTCTGGGAAACAAGGATACAATCCTAGCAGAACTATGGCTGTATCTATGTTTTCCAGGCAGCCCTAGGGATGCATCCGTCTTTTCTAAGTAGCAGGATGCAGGTAGCGATCAGGTTCAGGTTCGGCTGAACTTACTGTAAGTTCGCTCATCTTTAGTGTACGTACTTGTCACATCATCTGACAACAGGTTTACATAGGAAGCGTATAGATTTTACTCAGTAATTGTTCAGCATTCAGAGGGATCATTTCTGCCTAATACTATCCTGTCAGGCAACATACAAATATACAGTTTAGCACAACCTTCTCAGATCTGCTTTAGACATGACATAAGTAACATGATTGGATGTCGTGGGCAATCTTACTAGTTAAAAAAATCTCCCTATATATTTCCCTAGTAGTAAAAGTCTCCAGATTCAACAAGTGCTTATATACATATACCTCAGACAAAGCCATTTTCAGGTGACAGCAGTGTGATATCATCTACATGGAGTCCAGGACTCCATAGTGACTTGTTGGTCACAATTACATCACAACTGACAGATTATTCCAGCATAATTTTCCTTTACATTCTTTGATAACCGATATGATTAATCATGTAACTATTTGCTAACGATTTTGCAAAAAAAAAAAAAGAGCAAATGCGTTCAATCTATATAATATATGTCACTGATAAAAAGGGGAGATTTATATGAAAATGGGTCATTCAATTGAGAGAGCATGGTGCAAGTATTTACCTGCTGAGATGATCATAAGCAACCATTGCAATTATTAATACAGTGGTACCTCAGTTCTTGAAATTAATTGGTTCAGGAAGGCAGTTTGAGAACCAAGCAGTGTCTTCCAATAGGAAATAATGTAAATGTGTTTAATTGGTTCCAGCACCAACCAATAATTACCTAGAATACTCATTCATTACATTGATAAGTGCCCAATGTAATCACTACAGTACAGGACGGAACATCACTATACTGTACAGGACATTCCATTACAGAACAGCAATATACTGTACAGGACATTCCATTACAGAACAGCACTATATACATTCAAGAAAACCAGCAATTATAGTACAGTAGTCACCAACTCCTCCACAACTCCTTTACTGTATAGGTTCTCCCCCATCGCAGCACTGTAACAAATGGGAGATGGTGGTGCACTGACTGTACTACTACTGTACTATATATGCACTCCGCCAGTCTTATACAGTACAGGATGGGAGATTGTGGCGCACTGACTGTACTACTACTGTACTGTATATGCACTCCAGCAGTCTTATACAGTACAGGATGGGAGATTGTGGCGCACTGACTGTACTACTACTGTAATGTATATGCAACCCAGCAGTCTTGTACACTACTGTACAGGATGGGATATGGTGGTGCACTGACTGTACTACTACTGTACTGTATATGCACTCCAGCAATCTTATACAGTACTGGATGCGAGATGGTGGTGCACTGACTGTACTACTACTGTACTGTATATGCACTCCAGCAGTCTTATACAGTACAGGATAGGAGATGGTGGTGCACTGACTGTACTAGTACTGTACTGTATATGCACTCCAGCAGTCTTATACAGTACAGGATAGGAGATGGTGGTGCACTGACTGTACTAGTACTGTACTGTATATGCACTCCAGCAATCTTATACAGTACTGTACAGGATGGGAGATGGTGGTGCACTGACTGTAGTACTACTGTACTGTATATGCACTCCAGCAATCTTATACAGTACTGTACAGGATGGGAGATGGTGGAGCACTGGCTATACTACTACTGTACTGTACATGCACTCCAGCAGTCTTATACAGTACATGATGGGAGATGGTGGTGCACTGACTGTACTACTACTGTACTGTATATGAACTCCAGCAGTCTTATACAGTACAGGATGGGAGTTGGTGGTGCACTGACTGTACTACTACTGTACTGTATATGCACCCCAGCAGTCTTATACAGCACAGTAACAGATGGGAGATGGTGGTGCACTGACTGTACTACTACTGTACTGTTTGTGCACTCCAGCAATCTTATACAGCACAGTACTGCACTCACCAGTGCTAAACTCACCAGTTACAACCCACATTTCATGCTTGCAAAAACACTTAGATACTGAGCAAAGTTTGAATTCTGAACGTTACTTCCAGGTAATTTTTCATTTGAACACCGAGATATTACTGTACTTTAAAAGTTTGAGAAGCAAAGCAAACTTTCCTTGAAAATACTGTTTGAGTTCTGAGCAGTTTGAGAACCAAGGTACCACTGTACAGTATGTGTAAAAGCACATATAGTTAATGGCAACTTTTTTACGCAACCTTAAAAGTAATCTGTCAGCTCTATATCATGCTCTCAGCTCCAGACAGGCAAATAGCTGATAGCTTTTTTTTACATTAGCTGATGGCTGTTTGCAAAGTTGTAAAATTAACTTTTACTTTTAAGGTATTATTTATCTCCCAGTCAGCCATCTGCCCATGTCTGCAGCTCTAGGCATGATGTAAAGCTGACAGGTTCCCTTTAAGGTCACTACCTTGACGAGTTTGACCATCAGCATAAGGTGTATGGGGCTCTCCCGCCGACAGATGATGTCAGTGGGAAAAATCACACATAACCTCTTTGTTCTAGGAGAGATAAGCTGCAGCCAGAGCTCCCTTTCAAATATGATTATTTGTACATGGACTGCACCATTGTTTAAATATTCAGTTTAGAAGTGCTCTATGGTGCATTGAAATATGTTACAAAATTAAACACTTTACAGTTCCTTCAATATATTTACATAAAGGCTTAGCTTCCCCTCCTATGAAACTGTACTTACAAATCAGGTATTACTATGCCTACACGCAATAAGAATCGAAAATCGAGGATGAACATGCAATGCGGGGATGAACCGACCAGTGCTTCACTTTATCAATGCATACATGTAGGCATCAATAGTATATTAAAATACCTGACAATGTTTGGTTTTTCATACAAAACAGAAATACAAAGCGCTAAAATAAAAAAAAAATCAATCTTTGCAATACAAAAATAGCTAAATAATCATAAAGGTAAAAATAATACTTACTGAGTGATAAACTCAATGGCACAGTCATTGTCAGCAACACAATGATCACTAAACAATTAAAACCCTACATTTATGGCAGAAAGAACGTAAGTGGTGATTAGTGTAAATTCTGTGCACGACTTATCGATTCTCTGCAGTTTATAAGTGCAATATCTGCATATTCACATTATGCTCTCTGAGCATAAACCAAAAAAATACACACGTGTATATATAATTATATAAAAAGAAACTGAAGCCCTTACACTGCCTAGTAATACATATCATAAGGCAAACAAGGAGATTCCTTTTTCTTTAGTAAACGGTTTCAATGAAATGTCCATTCTTTAGCTTCATCTGTAGTTTTGTAAGAGTATTTCTTCATAATCAGTGGAAATGAACCAACTGAACTGTGCTTCCGATGTGGTGCCAGAGAGGGCAGCAGTGAGGGTATGGCGTCTTGTGTCTGCTCCCTTACCTAGGAAATTAGCACATACATACCATATGCCTCATTATACTCCTTTTCTATATGGTTATGGTAATTCAGGACAGAAGGCGGATTTGCCCCAATCAAAACAGTCAGACAAGAGATATAACTTATTACAATGCAAGGTAGGGTTATTATCCAAAGACTAAACATACTTTAACTGGTATGTTTTTTTTCCTATGCAGCAAACATAATCTAAGCCTCACCTCCACATGCTGTAGATGTTTCTTTGCCAGTGTATCTGGTAACTGTATCTAAGTAACACTAATATGAGGTCTCTAGAATTATACCATGAGAGTATAGTAGTTTAAGGATACCTATGATTCCACTTGCGCAACAGAAAAATCTTTCAAAAGTCCATCAAAAATCTTTCAAGAGTCCATTCTTAAAGGGAACCTGTCACCCCCCGTGCCGGGGTGACAGGCTCCCAACCCTCCGTTAGAGCCCCCTATACTCACCTAATCCCGCCGGGTCCCGCTTCTGGAGGTGGTCGGGTGATGAAGATCTCAGCCGCTGCAGCCCGACGCGCGCGGTGAGAGATGAGTCCACCACCCATAGAGAATGACAGGAGAGTCCAGCGCTCCATCATTCTCTATGGGTGTTGGACTCATCTCTCAGCGCGCGCGCCGGGCTGCAGCGGCTGAGATCTTCATCACCCGACAACCTCCAGAAGCGGGACCTGGCGAGATTAGGTGAGTATAGGGGGCTCTAACGGGGGGTCGGGAGCCTGTCACCCCGGCACGGGGGTGACAGGTTCCCTTTAAAGTATGTGGTGTATGGAACGACCAGAAGCACTATAGCTTGTATTATAAGTGTACGCTTTAAGAGCAGACTACGTACCTGCTAGAATTTTGAAAGAGCCTCCTGTCGCACTAACAGTATGATAGGCACCATTTAGAGAACTCCCAGTGCTTCTACTATGTCATCTATTTCATCCCAGCTCTGCTTGATCCATACATTTCATTACTGTGCAGGACTATGTGATTTCAATCTGCATTCTCTCCCAAATTTGCCATCACTTTCACATTGCATTAGTACAGCATCACATGGGCAGCCAGAGCCGCCAGAGCCAATAGCATTCTGCATTCTCTCCCTTTCAAATCTGCATCAAATGAGAAGCAAGAAGCACCAGAACCAGTAGCATCTCTACCTGCTGGAAGGACTGTTTAATAATCCTCAACCCTTGAAAAAAGCTAAGAGACCATAAGTACACAGTCAGGGAGGCGGACCTGTCATCAGATCCGTTATAACTGTCTGCATAATCATCATCAGTAATTCTAATGGGAATTCCAGGAACAAAAAAATGAGGTAATGCTAGCTGAATTATACATGGAATGCTTCATTAAACGTTAGCCACAATAATTGGTTTAAAGACAAACCATGGAGAGACATTGGAGCTTGTTTGTCTGTTTAAAACTGACTCAAAACAGACATGATAAAGATATAGGAACATACCTGCTTGAAAAATGGATGGGACAGTAACATGCCAGCGGATGGTCTACATGAACAAAGGGAAGACTTTATTAAAACAATTATCTTGGTACCTGTCAATTGCTTTATATCATACATATCCTTGCACAACATTTTGCTATCAATGCTAACAAAAGCAGTTTTAAACATGTGATAAAATATATAATCTAAAAGCTGCAAAACATAGGTTGACAAATAAATAAGGCTCTAGTGCCCAGGAGACATTGCTCAGCTTGTTGAAAGCCCGGGCCAACCCTCCTCTTTCTACTTATTCACTGACATTGTGTCACTGTGAATAAAAGGGGGGTAGGCATATGCAAGTTGGAATCGAGGGGGTGAACAAAGGCCCCGTTAAATGGAACTATCCTTAATGCTTGTTAACGGTAATCAGCCTGTGTAAAAGGGCCTGAAGAAGCACCACAGATACACATAAGAAAGACTGAGTTACCTTTTCTCAGGATCTTGCTGTAGGCAGATTTCCACCAGGTTTTGTAGAGCGGATGAGAATGTCCTAGGGGAGGGGGTTCTCAGCCTTTCGCTAGCCATGGTCTGAGTCATGCTTGCAGCAACAACACTCTCTCCGATACCTGAATCCACACCTGAGCGGGAGATCTTCATAGGGGAATCTTCACAGGGAAAAGTGTTACCATACAGAGGATTCTGTGGTGGACCTTTCAATTTTTGTAGCAGCATCTGATAATTGTATATAATATTAGTAATAAATCTATAAAAACACCAAACAAAGTATTTCAGGTAGCTATAGATGTTAAAAGCGTTCGCATCATAAAGCTTGGTGTATACATTAGATTATAGCTGGTCATGCTGCGTTTACACGTAACGATTATCGTGCGAATTTGCGCGATAACGGTTGAATTCGAACGATAATCGTATGTGTAAACGCAGCGAACGATCAAACGACGAGCGAGAAATCGTTAATTTTGATCTTTAAACAAGTTCTCAAATCATCGTTGGTCGTACGCAAAAATTTCGCTAATCACTTCGTGTAAACGGTCGTTGCAAAAGTCCGCCCGCAGCCCAGCCACGCATCCTACAGTCCCCTGCGACGGCTCGATTGCCCCCCTTACCGGCTCGATCGCCACCCCGCCGTCACTCCCGCCACGAGCATACTTTACCTGCTCGCCGTAGCGTTCCGTAGCGTAGCCGTAGGTGTTCGAAATTCCCGGCTCCCCTCTTCAGTGCATTGATTGGCTGAAGAGGGGAGCCGGGAATTTCAAACAGCTCCTCTTCAGCCAATCAGTGCACTGAAGAAGGGAGCGGGAATTTCGAACACCCGCTACGCCAAGCAGGTAAGGTATACTCCTGGCCGGGGCGGCGGGGGGATCGGGGCGGAGCCGGCGCAGGGCTGCGGGCTGGCAGGCTTTCGGCCAGCTTAAGCGATCTTAAAACGATCGCAAAACGATTTTTCCATACGATCTATCGTTCCGTCTAAACGCTGATCGTTATGGAAAACACATCGTTCTTGCGAAATCGTGCGATCGGGCCAATTATCGTCGTATGTTATCGTTGTAACATTATTATCCAATGTGTACCACCAGGGAAAACAAGGAACTGGGCATGTTCAACCTTTTGTTGTTCCAAGAGATAAGTGTCCTGATAGCTGCCCATCTCTTAAAGGGAACCAATCAGCCCGTTTGGGCTGATATGGTTCCCTTGAGCATTGTATAAAGCACCTGGAGCAGCAGCAGCAGCGTGCTCGCCGGGATGACTGACAGGCAGAGAGGCCAGTAACTGACCTCTCTGCCTGTCAATCATCCCCTCTGAGTGCGCTGACAGGCAGAGCGCAGTGAATAGATACGAGCGGGGAGCCGCCCACCATGACTACTTCCCCGCTCGTATCTAGTCACGAGCCGGGGAATAAAAGTCATTTTCTCCGTTATAAAGCACCTGCTGCGGCCGCGGTCGGTACGTGCCGGGGCCGCTCCAGGTGCTTTATACAATGCTCAAGGGAACCATATCAGCCCAAACGGGCAGATTGGTTCCCTTTAAAGGGGTTATCCCTTCCTACAAAAAATGGCCACTCTCTTCCAGAGACAACACTCTTGTCTCCAGTTTGGGTGGGTTTGTAAATTAGCTCCATTAAAGTGAAGAGCTGAATTGAAGTGGAGCTTAATTGCAAACCGCACCCAAGCTGGAGACAAGAGTGGTGCTGTCTCTGGGAGAAAGTGGCCATGTTTTTGCAGCGCTGGATAACCCCTTTAAAAGAATAGTTCCGCAAAAAACAAAACAAAAAAAAAACAACAGTCTTTCAAATCAACTGGTGCAAGAAAATGCCAGAGATTTGTAATTTACTTTAATTAAAAAATCACAAGCCTTCTGGTAATTATCAGCTGCTGTATGTCCTGCAGGAAGTGGTGTATTCTTTCCAGTCTGGAGAGCAGGAGAGGTTTTCTATAGGGATTTGCTGGATCTCCTATGGTTATCTGCTGTTCTGGACAGTTCATGACATTGATAGAGAAAGCAGCAGAAAGCACTGTGTGAGACTGGAAAAATACACCACTTCCTGCAGGGCATTCAGCAGCTGATAAGTACTGGAGCGTTACTTGTGTGTGCCAAAAAACTACTTTGTAAAACGCACCCATTTAGTCATGTGGGTGGTCCAGAGGTCCTATGTCCTGGCAGGAAATCTTCCTTATGGAGGAGTTATTACCAGCAAGATTTCCCACCAGCTGCGATTAGTTATGAGCTCCAGACCTGATCCGAGTTTCTTACCTGAGTGCGGTGCATGTCCATGAAAGGTACACGCCCAGTAGCTAATTCACAGGCAGTAATCCCAAGGCTGTATATGTCCGACTTCACATTGTATCCATGGAGGTCCTTAATAACAGTATGATACAGTATTTCTGATCAATACAAGCAAGCTAAGTAATTGTATTAATATAATCTTAAAGCAGGCAAAATCTCAAAAATTTGTTTTTACTGATTAGTGGTCATTAGAGGAAGGCTGGTCTGTGACCTTCAGCTACAGTTTTTTTAATATATTCATTTCACTTTTTACTGTAATGCTGCTGTACTGATCTCTTTCTAGGCGCCTCCTCTACATCATCCCAGATAGAACAAGGTCTCATCTTAGTTTTGTGCCTTTTAAAATATATTTGTGATTTTAAAATATAACTAGTAAAAGGAAAATTTGAAAAAAAAGTCACCAAATAAAACTCTTAAATATGTTTAACATAAAAACTTGATATAAACAATAGATCATTTTCTGATAAGTCATTCCCTTTACAGAACGTTTTTCTCGAAGGATCGGCAACATG
This sequence comes from Dendropsophus ebraccatus, assembly GCF_027789765.1. Lineage (NCBI taxonomy): Eukaryota > Metazoa > Chordata > Amphibia > Anura > Hylidae > Dendropsophus > Dendropsophus ebraccatus. Next base: position 53,518,315 of record NC_091462.1, read on the forward strand.
CCATCTAGTGGCTGAGTTAGTCATTTTACAGCTCATAGTGCGACTAAAGTCCATCCAGCCTGTGATATGACAGGTTGTAAGTAAATTACACTGAATAAAATAAAGGTGAAAGCCCCTTGTCTCTTTTTGTCCACCCTCTACACTCATGACCCTTGGACAACCTTTGTAGAGAGTTGGACTCTGAAACTCTTCTTTGCATATATTGAGCTTGGGGACAGTTCATATTCTACCCTTTGTCTTATTCTTTGCTGTGGTAATGTTCTTATATGCTTTTTTATGTACATGCACTTATCTCCTTTTTTTTCTTTAAAAAAAATTGTAAAAAAAAAAAGAGAAAAATACGATAAGACTAGAGATGAGCGAACCTGGAGCATGCTCGAGTCGATCCGAACCCAAACTTTCGGCATTTAATTAGCGGTGGCTGCTGAAGTTGGATAAAGCCCTAAGGCTATGTGGAAAACATGGATATAGTCATTGGCTGTATCCATGTTTGATTAGCGGTGGCTGCTGAAGTTGGATAAAGCCCTAAGGCTATGTGGAAAACATGGATATAGTCATTGGCTGTATCCATGTTTTCCAAACAACCATAGAGCTTTATCCAACTTCAGCAGCCCCAGCTAATCAAATACCGAACGTTCGGGTTCGGATCGACTCGAATCCGAACCCGGTTCGCTCATCTCTAGATAAGACCTTTTCTAAAGAAACGATCATGTTTCCTTTGGGAAACTGAGGGGAATGTGTTTCATCTAATTCCTACTAATCACCCCTTATTTTAGAGTTCCTGACATTACTAACATTATCTGGTATAGACGCTAAGGGCCCTATTACACGGGAGGATTATCGTGCAAAAAAATTGTTAAATCGTTCGAATTTAAATGATAATCGTTCTGTGTAATTGCAGGCAACGATCGCAAAATCGTTCGTATGTCGATGATCGTTGATTTAGATCTGAACCTAAAATTATCGCTAATTGTTCACTGTAATTCCCCATTCGTTCGCTCAAGTTCTGCGTTTTTTCAATAATCGTTCAGAGTAATTGCACAATGTTTATTATTCCTTCTGATCCCAGAAAAACAAACGATCATAGTAACGATCGCAATAACGATCATAGTAACGATCGTAACTAACGATTATCGTTCTGTGTAATATGGTGAACGATTTCAGGTTAACGATAAACAATCTCGTTTGCAATCGTTTATCGTTAGTTATTAATCGTTAAAAATCGCTCAGTGTAATAGGACCCTAACTCTAATTCAGCAGTCAGAGCACCACTACAGGTAAGGTTATCATTAGAGATGAGAGAACCTCGAACATGCTCGAGTCCATCCGAACCCGAACTTTCGGCATTTGATTAGCGGTGGCTGCTGAACTTAGATAAAGCCCTAAGGCTATGTGGAAAACATGGATATAGTCATTGGCTGTATCCATGTTTTCCAGACAACCTTAGAGCTTTATCCAAGTTCAGCAGCCACCGCTAATCAAATGCCGAACGTTCCGGTTCAGATGGATTCGAGCATGCTCGAGGTTCGCTCATCTCTAGTTATCATCTCTGAGGGGTATATAATGTTTGGTACATGTATTGTACAGGCTATATATGTAGTTTACAATTGCCCATACAGCGCAACAGGAAAATGCATTGAATATATCAATAGTACAAATACTTGATGGTTGCTAGGAAAATACTGACCTGTCTTAGTAGCTCAGGACTCAACCAAGGAAGCATTGCAGTGCCAAAAGTAGGAAAATCATATGCCACCTTAGTACTTTCACCCCTTCTAACCATACTATAGAGGTGACCAAGCCCAGACAGAGATACAAGACCATCTTCTGAGATGAGGATGTGGCTCCCCTTCACACTCCTAAAAGACAATAACATTTACATTTTCAAATGAATTAAAATCTATTAATTTTAACATTGTAGATACTTTAGTCCTATCATGGTTTTATCTCTAAGGTTATGATTGCTGGTACAATGGCGGCAGTAGTGCAGATGACATCTTCTGTCCTGACTGCAGACTGCGATATTTATTGATTGATAAAGGGAGGCAGAAGTCTGAGTTCCATCCCCTGACTGTATAGGAATGCAGATATTCTAAGATATACTGGCATGTGTTCCTAGATGGCCCGTTGCCTTTAGTGAGCCATATTAAATGTAAATTATAGGAGTATATTAGAATTTTATAAATTACTGGGGCATAAAAATAGAAAAAAGCTATACTTACCTACCATCAGTCCCCCCCAGTGCCTGCTCGCCCGATCACTGGCTGACGTGAGACATTATTGTGGCCAGTGATTGGCTGAGCTGCAGGTCCTGCTCCAAGCACTTGTCTTGGAAGCAGGAAAAAGAAAGAAGTGTCAGGAGACCAGAAAGAGCCAAACAAGAGCTGCAGGGGACCAGTGTGGGATCAGGGGTAAGCATAGGCTTTTTTTTTTCTTATGGGACCCAAGCAATATATCAATATATATATATTTTTTTACTCTGGAATACTCCTTTAATGGTGACTACGTTCGGATTATATCATGAATGTATACTGTTTGTGTGTGTGACTCAAAAGCACAGCAGATTATGTTTTTGACACATAAACACTATGGCCCAGATTTATTAACGTGTCTACGACAAAACGTCTCATTTTTCCAAAGCAACCAATTGCAGATCAGCTTTAATTTTGTCTCAAAAAATTGACAAATCTGGCCTTATATCATCAGAAAATAGACCAACTATACTATGCCTCGCTAAAGTCAATGCTGGGAAGACATTTTGGTATATGTCCCAAACCTTTTCAAACAGGTTGCCCAGGTTTTATCAGAAATGGTAATGTGTAAGGGACCTAAGTTTCTGTTTAGTTTTTTTTTTTTAATTCTTAAATATATGATACACTCCCTTTGTTCTTCTGAAATCAGATTCACAAAAACAATGGAATTATAGAAAAGGGAGTCGTATGGAAACTACTAAATTCTTTCCCTCAAGGGCCTGTAGCAATTATGTTACATTTTGATCTATTCTGAGTGTTGACATTTGTCACTACTGAATTGTATCATAATCATTGTTATGGTGGTACAAAAAAATAGTAAATGCATCCTTACTAACTACGTGGTGGTCTTGTGGGGTTTATATATGTGGTCTTACTCATAGCTAGTGAATCAGAATATCTCGGGCCAATAACAATAGATAAAAATATGTCCTGCTAGTATTTGTCAGAGAGGGAAACTTTCCCTTTACCAAAGGATCTATTACTAGAGGTGAATTAGAATATACACATTTTTGATTTAAGGTAGTATGTGCTTCAAAGGTATTTTCTGGGAGTCTTCAGAAAGTCAATGTGTGATCAGAGGGATGAGTCGATTTGATTAGCGGGGGCTGCTGAACTTGGATAAAGCTCTAAGGTTGTCTGGAAAACATGGATACAGCCAATGACTATATCCATGATTTCCACATATCCTTAGGGCTTTATCCAACTTCAGCAGCCACCGCTAATGAAATGCCGAAAGTTCGGGTTCGGATCGACTCGAGCATGCTCGAGGTTCGCTCATCTCTAATGCTGACACTTTGTATCCCTGACAAGCAATTGCTTAGCAGAGCTGCGCCTCTGACATTTACACAATGAATGGGACCAGAAGCAGCTGTCACAGTTCAATCTGTACTGGTCATGCTGGATTACTGCAGCTCAGCAGTCGTCTCCCTTAGCAAGTGGGCAGCAAAACAACACTGGAGTGTGAGGTGGGAGGCCTGAGGTACTGGGACCCAGATACTATACTGGTAACATTGTTTATGTGCTACTTGTGTTTACAATGGCGTGTAAGTCTTGGCACAAACACTTTATTTCTCATGCAATTATACTGTACTGGTACTGTAAACTGTTTACTTCATTATTTGCACTTGCACTTTTGGGCTGCGTTCACACTACGTATATTTCAGTCAGTATATTTCAGTCAGTATTGCAACCAAAACCAGGAGTGGATTAAAAACACAGAAAGAATCTGTTCACACAATGTTGAAATTGAGTGGATGGCCGCCATATAACAGTAAATAACGGCCATTATTTCAATATAACAGCCGTTGTTCTAAAATAACAGCAAATATTTGCCATTTATTGGCGGCCATCCACTCAATTTCATCATTGTGTGAACAGATCCTTTCTGTGTTTTTAATCCACTCCTGGTTTTGGTTGCAATACTGACTGAAATATACTGACTGAAATATATATATACTGACTGAAATATACGTAGTGTAAACGCAGCCTTAGGGTAAATTCACACGGGCGTCTCGCACAAGAAATCCGCAGCTAATCCGCAATACACATATTATTCTTATTATTATTAATACATGTATTGCGGATTAGCTGCGGATTTCTTATGCGAGACGCCCGTGTGAATTTACCCTTAAGCAACATATACCATGTCCCGACAATACGGTCTCCCACCTCCAAAGGCTTGTTTTTCATTATGTTTTTTCTTGTGATGGATTCAAATAAAGATTTATTATTATTCTATATTTGGAAATATGTTTATTTACTCCTTGTGACATAGCATACCGTATATAGGTATATTGATTGTTAGTAGTGGGTATTCGGTGTATAAGTGACTAAGGTTATATAGCTATACTGGTCCTGGATATTATGGGTGTTTTTATCTTTCATTCACTTCAGTGGGGCTGCACAGAAACCTGACAGCACTGCTACCCAGTAAACAGAGCCAACTGTATCTGGCCTTGTTCACTGTGTATATGCCATCTGCGAGAAGCTGATTGGTGGAAGGTGCCTTGTGTCAGACACCCCCATCAGACATTAATGGCCTATCCTGAAAACTCCCAGAAAACCCCTCTAAGATAAATATATTGCACTAACTCCTACCTGTGAATATATCCGTTCTGGTGTAAATAATTTAACCCTTTTAACGTTCCATACAAAATGTTTGCTATTAAAAGTTCACTCATGCCATCCGGATAATAAGTCTTCATGAGACTGCTGGCAGAACCTACAAAGATAAGATATAGTCACTACAAAAATTCTTCATTCACTATACTTCATTAAGAAACTGACTGCTAAAGTTGTTAGTTTTCACCTCCTTAACCCCTTTCAGTGAAGCGCCACAGCCCATTCATATATATATATGTGTGTGTGTGTGTATGTATGTATGTATATGCAACTCACCGTATGCCATGAAAGGGTTAACAACCCAAAGCCATGTTCCAACAGTAAACATTTTCCAAGAAACCATAATGCTATGGTGCTGAAAAAATGATGACATAACAGCTTCATTCTGAAATACAGGAAGATGTATATTAGAACCATGAGGTGTGTATTAGAAAATGTTGCAAATAGCACAAGGGGGACTCAATTAGCTAAATGCAGTAGTCATTTGCCCAAAAATTGGCAAATTTTTAACTCGTAAATAAAGGTGGGGTCTCTACAGCAGATATACTGTAATTTATGCTAGTAAATGTATATTATTATAAACCCACTTCAGACGGAACTTTATGAAATATTTGCCACAATTCTGAACCAAAACATAAACAAAAATAATTTAGAAATCTCTCCCATTATAATTTACCTGCAAAAATTGAAGGTGTTCATCAGAACAGTCATCCAGATCTGTGAGCTGTACTGTAACCAGAGCTCCAGTAGGAGTGTGGCGAGCGAGGTAGATTGTAGTTAAGTTATTGAATCTTTTTCCTACACAATTGATAAAAAGTTGAGGAGTAGCTGTCAAATGCTGCTTTTCTTTGTGTCTGGTGCTATCATTATATGATGATACGATATATACATGCAAGAAACCCACCAAGTTCCTGTTGAAGTTCATAGTTGTTGGCTTCATTGTATCGTACTGGCATCTCATGTCCTCCCAGCAAAGGAGGAATCCAGCACTGAGGCAGCTCACCTGCCTACAGAAATGAAGAATATGTTAACAGAACAGAGAACATTACATACGTGACCAGCATATGACAAGGAGAAAAATAAACTTTAAGTATAAACAGAAATTCACATAGAAAAGTTTAAAAATGACAATACAAATGTAGTTACCAAAAGGAAGTAACTATCACAGAGGCGTACCACACACTAAAATATCACTTTTTGATGTAAAGATGCCACAAAACATACAGCATCCAGGCTCACAAATTGTCCTGACCTAGTGCAGTTGCATCCCAGGACAACCAATTCCTGGTCACTTCGCCAAGACCTTCATTGTGCACAAATTACGATGAAGAACTCATAAGGGTGTATCCAACAGATAAAAAGGTACTAAACAGTTTTTTTTCGGATTCTGGTGTGTTTTTGACATGGGATCAGTTAAGAGGGAAATTTGGGTTGCCGGAGAAAACACGGTTTAAAGGACAACTCCGGCGGGACCCCCCCAAAAAAAAAACACAGAAACACACAGACACCATACTCACCATCCCTCCGGTGACGATCGCCACTCCATTCGGCCGCCGGCCGCCTCACCGTCACCTGCGTCCGCCGTCCAGCGATGTCTCCTTCTTCGGGTCCATGAGAGAGAAAAGGCTGCCAGCGCGCTTGCGCACCGGCAGCCTTTTCATTGGCTGGAGCGCATCACATGGCTTCCAGCAAGCTCAGCCAATCAGGGCTGAGCAAGCTGGAAGCCATGTGATGTGCTCCAGCCAATAAAAAGGCTGCTGGTGCGCATGTGCACCAGCAGCCTTTTCTCTCCCATTCACTCTCAATGAAGACGCCGAGGAGGAAGAAGACCCGGACCGCCCCCAACTCTGACATCACCCGACACCAGAGAAGAGGACCGTGACGACCGTAATAGGTAATGTATATATTCTTTAACTTCCGGGGTGGGGGGTCGGGGGTCGGAAAGTGGGGGAAGGGGGCCAGACCGGGTATTTAACCACATTACAAAGTTATATAACTTTGTAATGTGTGTTAAATAAGCCAAAAAAAATTTTCGCCGGAGTTGTCCTTTAAGTATATGCAAGTAAAACATGCAGTTAGGAGCACTAAGGAAAGTAATTATTTACAGGTCACAGAAAATAATTTGTGGAAATATTTACTAGAAAGTGAGAGTTCTAGATTAAAGGTGTCGGGTATATATACATTTTTGATAGGGTACCAAGAGAAGGGGAATCCACACAAAAGCACTAAGTTATGGGATAAGGATATTGCATTAATGAGTATGGAAGAATGGTTGAATATATGGAAGTGGGGGAGACAAGCATCATATAGTCACGATTATAGATTATCACAGTGGTTTATTCACTATAGGCTTTATTACACTCCGAGAATATTGGCAAAATTTGGTAGGGGTGATAGTAAGTGTCCAAAATGTGGGAAGAGTGATACTGTTTTTTTTCATTTGTTTTACGAGTGTAAACCAATTTGTGAGTTCTGGCACAAAATACTAGAAATGGTTAAAGGGGTTGTCCGGCGATAAAAAATTATTCACAGAATAACACACATTACAAAGTTATACAACTTTGTAATGTATGTTATGTCTGTGAATGGCCCCCTTCCCCGTGTTTCCCCCCACCCACGCTAGACCCGGAAGTGTGGTGCATTATACTCACCGCATATCGTGTCGTCCACGGTCTCCGATCGTCAGCAGTGACGTCTTCTTCGGGAGCTTGGCGGATCTTCCCGAGTGCCGGCCATCCTCTGCAGCGTCATCCGAAGCTCAGCCGCGATTGGCTGAGCATAACTGTGCTCAGCCAATCGCGGCTGAGCGGCTGATGACGCGGCCACGTCATCAGCTGCTCAGCCGCGATTGGCTGAGCACAGTTATGCTCAGCCAATCGCGGCTGAGCTTCGGATGACGCTGCAGAGGGCGGCCGGCACTCGGGAAGATCCGCTGGCCTCCCGAAGAAGACGTCACTGCTGACGATCGGAGACCGTGGTCGGCACGCGACAGGTAATGTATAGCGCACCACACTTCCGGGTACACGGGTGGGGGTGGGGGGACACGGGGAAGGGGGCCATTCACAGACATAACATACATTACAAAGTTGTATAACTTTGTAATGTGTGTTATTCTGTGAATAATTTTTTATCGCCGGACAACCCCTTTAAGATGCGATTACAAATGATAGAAGTAGGTGACCCAAAGGCATGGTTATTAGGCCAATGGGAAGTGGTAAATGATAGAAGGAAAAAATTGCTGAATAAGCTGTTCTTTTTAGTAAGGATCTTGATTGCTAGAAAATGGATGGCAAAAGAGAGTCCGGTGGTGGAAGAATATATATCAAAGGTTTGCAAGATCATTAACTATGAATACGCAATATGTTATAAAGAAGGTTATTCCAAAATTTTTTTTGCCATCTGGAACCCTTGGCTAGAGTCTATGCCGCCAAATGAAAAAATTGGACTGCTACCAAGATTAAGATGCTAAAGGCCCCCCCAACAAAATCATAGATTAGTAAATCAGTTAAAGCGTTTTCCTTGCCCCTTTTTTTTTTGTTTTGTTTTTCTTTCTCTCCTTCTCTTCCTTCTACTTGGGTGGGGGGAGGGAGGACAAGGAATGGGATGGGATAAAGAGTTAGAAATGCCCAAGTCTAGTCAATTGAACGGGTAAAACAGTATTGGGGGATGGTAACAAAGGCGTACGACAGTTGATAATTTGACCGTAAAATAATATATGGAGAAAAGAAATACACCCGTTTAATGGCTTGAGTAAGTGGCTAAGTAAGAACCAGTGGTGTAGGTTTTCCATGATTCTTATAAAAGATTGTGACCTGTGGAGTACACGAGAGGCTCTGGAATTTTGGTGTTAACTAAGAGGAAGATCAAAGGGGTGGTCGTGGGGGGGGTACTGCCTGCGAGCGCTCGGGCGGGGGCTGCGCCTTGGTGCGGGGCTGGGCCGGACAGACATGTATATGGTTTTGATTTTTTATTTTTTTTTGTAATATAATTAAAGGTAGGATATCCTGTATTTCAGTGACCTTAGGTGGAGTATGCCTTGGTGTGGCCTCCGAGTTGATTGTGTTAATAAAATTTGATTTCTTGGGGGCCATGGTTGACTATAATAAATGGTTGGCTGGCCACCAGGGGAATATGGAAAAAGTGTGAGACCTCCCTAGTGTTATACAAGGGGTTTAAGTGCTAGGGGGTCTGGTGGTGGTCCGACATCCATCTGGGGAAGGTGGGTGTCTGGCGATCAAGGACCCGCTGGGTGTAAATGAACTGGTGAATGAGGGAGGCTGCGCAGGCTTGATCTGCTGAAGAGGGTCGTGGATGTTAAGGGTAATTAATTTTGGTAGGAAGGAATTTACTTACTTTTTTTGTGTGGTGTTTTGTTTTGATGTAAAAATTAATAATATATATTTTACTTTTTAATTTTTTATTTAGAATTATATGTTTTATGGAAGTAGGTTTTGTAGTACAGTTTGGTGTCCGGCTTCGCCTGGGTGGGGGTGCGGCCCTCGCGCGGTTGGGCGGGTGTGGGAACCCTGCGCGAGTGCCGGTAAATGAAGATTGTACAGCTAATGGGAGGAGGAAGTAGGGGAGAGATAAGCATTACCACAAGAATTGTGAATTAAGTTCGGAGCCTCTCGTTGTGACTCCACGGGAGGAATAGGTTTTGAACTGGTTTAAGGGTATATACGAGTAACTGTTCCTTGTGAGGGTGGGAAGGGGTATTTATGAAATATTATGATTGTGAGCGATTTTATAAGATATGTTAATTGTATATTTGTAATAAAGATTAAATAAAAAAAACAAAAAAAAAAACACAGGTACTAAAGAGAACAACCCAACATGTTTCCCTGTACACATACAGATTTATTACGGTTCCTCAGGGGTTAATTGTTCCAATTCGCTTAACTGAAAGTATCAGAGAAGGTGCTACAGTGTGTGCACAATATAAGTCAAGTGCTACAGTAAGGGTGCAATGTTCTCATAATATAAAGTGCATCTTCACAGAACTGGGTAACTAGATACAGTGCAAGGAGCTTACCAGCATGTTGTAGATACAATGTACATGTGGACAGTCGTCCTAAGCTTCAAGCACGCTGCGCCCAGCTGCAGAATCACACTTATAAAGATAAACAAACGCACCACCGCAATGCACATGCTAAGAGGGTAGAATACACAAGATAAACGATACGGGTCATCCGAGCCTCTTACTATGCCCCCGCTGCTGTGGCTTGCAGTCTGTATGGCTGCCTACTTGGTGTCCCGCCAAGTTGGGTTTATACTTAATGTACAAAGGGCATACTTTATTATAATCTTTGTTACAATGTAATGGAAATAGAAGGTATTAGAAATTAAAGTAGAACTATCAGCAGGTTAGACAAATCTAAACTGCTGACAGCCCCCTATTGTGCATAGGGTGCCAAGAAGGAAGGTATGTCTCTTACCTTTCCTGTGCTGTTAGCAGTGTAATCCTTGGTCCGGAGCACCATTAGGAGCACTGATTCCCCCATGGCGCTCGTCAGACCACTTGTCCTAATGATAATAAATGGAGCATGCTAGCCAGATCGTCTAACCTGCTGATAGTTCTGCTTTAGGGTAGCTTCACACATACAGGATTTGCAGCGGATTTCACTGTGTGAGTTTGCAGTGAAATCCACTGCAAATCCATGTAGTGTGAAGTTGTATATAGCTCCCCTGTGTGCTCCCTCAGTGGTATATAGCCCCCCCTGTGTGCTCCCCCACTTGGATATAGACCCCTGTGTGCTCCTCCAGTAGTATATAAACCCCCTGTGTGGTTCCCCCAGTAGTATATAGATCCCTGTGTGCTCCCCCAGTAGTATATAGACCAGTGTGTGCTCCTCCAGCAGTATATAGACCCCTTGTGTGCTGCTCCCAGTTATATATAGACCCCCTGTGTGCTCCCCCAGTTATATATAGACCCCCTGTGTTCTTCACTCTTGTGGCCCCCTGTGTTCTTCACTCTTGTGGCCGCAAGGGTTTTCCCTGCAGTCACAAGAGGCCGCGCTCCCCTTGTCCTGGCGCCGATGCTCCAGTAATGTCACTGGAGCACCGACACCACAAGGACAGAGCGGCCACTTGTGACCGCAGGGAAAACACTTCCTGCGGCCACAAGAGTGACTGACAGGAAGGGAGCCAATGGCTCCCGCCCTGTCAGTGCTGCTGCTGCATGTAACTGTGAGCGCTCATTACGAGTGCTCATGGTTACAGTTCAGATCACAGCAGCGAGCGGGGCAGCGGCAGAAGAGTGGAGCATGGGTGCCCCCCTGGATGTTGGGGGCCCCAAGCGATTGCTTGGGGTGCTTGGTGCCAAAGACCGCTACTGCTTGCTGCAGGTATGTAACCCTATTTAACTTCTGGCTATGTAATCATACTCAACTTCACTGTACAAGGATTAGCAGCGGATTTCGCTGCAAACTCGCAACGTGAAATCTGTGAAGCTACCCTTAAATTAATGTGGCTAAATGGCCACTAGATGGCCCTCAATATGTTTAATAGCACTGGGGATAGTATTAAAGGGGTAGTGCGGCGCTAAAAAATTATTCACAGAATAACACACATTACAAAGTTATACAACTTTGTAATGTATGTTATGTCTGTGAATGGCCCCCTTTCCCGTGTCCCACCACCCCCACCCGTGTACCCGGAAGTGTGGTGCGCTATACATACCTGTCACGTGCCGACACCAGTCTCCGATCTTCATTCGGTGACGTCTTCTTCGGCCGGCCGGCGAACAGCTCCTTCTGTTCCGAATGCCGGCCACCCTCTGCAGTGTCATCCGATGCTCAGCCGCGATTGGCTGAGCATAACTGTGCTCAGCCAATCGCGACTGAGCAGCTGATGACGGGGCCGCGTCATCAGCCGCTCAGCTGCGATTGGCTGAGCATAACTATGCTCAGCCAATCGCGGCTGATGACGCGGCCGCGTCATCAGATGCTCAGCCGCGATTGGCTGAGCATAACTATGCTCAGCAAATCGCGGCTGAGCACAGTTGTGACGCGGCGGAGGGGGGACGGGCGGCAGGGATTCAGACGTCCGTCCGAAGATGACGTTTGGCACAAAATGGCGGTCGGCCCTCGACACGGATCAGGTAATGTATAATGCACCAACACTTCCGGGTACACGGGTGGGGGTGGTGGGACACGGGGAAGGGGGCGATTCACAGACATAACATACATTACAAAGTTGTATAACTTTGTAATGTGTGTTATTCTGTAAATAATTTTTTAGCGCCGCACTACCCCTTTAAACCAAGTTGTACATCAGGGTATGTTGTTTTAAACAACACCACCAAACAATAAAGGATTAACATAATTTCAGTGATTTCTTTTTACAATGTCTTATTTCTAACTGGAATCATGTATAGGATCTTGTGAATCCCGAAAGCTCACAGCTCTAACAATTTTTTTTGGCCAATAAAGGTATCACTCCTAAAATACTTTGATTTGAAGTATTTACCACGATATAACTGGAATCATAAAATACAACTGGTAAAATGCAACCATCAGCATTACTACAAGTACTGAGAGACATATAGCATTAGCATTACCAGACTTTCATCACTGGAGGTTTTCTTATATAAAGAAAAATAAAGGTTTTGAAAAGACACTAAACAATCAAGATAACAATTAAAGGGGCACCTGACCTCTCCCACCTCACGCTTATCTTCAGTACCAGTTATGATAGGCACCCAGTCTTCCTTCTGGAACGGATGTCAGCCAGTCAGTGATATCTGTGGTCACTTGTATCATGGCTCCCAACACAGAGCGGTGATGCATCACATTCACTCCAGAAGACATCGTTCATGTCGGCTGATCGTTGAAGTCGTTTGTCTTTCAACATGTTGAAAGACAAACAAATTATATAGCAGCGATCTGCTGCCGTCGCTCAGCGGAACAGGAGCGGTGGCAGCTGACCGCCGCTATATCCTATGGGCTGCCCAGACGATCAGCGATTACCGGGACAGCCCCCCCGCAGCTCCTCCCGGCCCTCCTTGGACTCACCCGCTTGCTGCTGCCGTGTGGAATAGCAGCGGCAGTGAGCGGGGAACGAGCAGCAAACGAGCGCTGACAGTGCTTGTTTGCTCCACAGAGTCGGGCCGTGGAATAGGGCCTTTAGGGTCCATTTACACAGAAAGATTATCTGACAGATTATCTGCCAAAGATTTTAAGCCAAAGCCAGGATCAGACTATAAACAGAAATCAGGTCATAAAGGAAAGCCTGAGATTTCTCCTCTTTTCAAATTCTTTCCTGGCTTTGGCTTCAAATCTTTGGCAGATAATCTGTCAGATAATCTTTCTGTGTAAATGGGCCCTTAAGGTCTAATCATGCAAAAAAAAAACAAACACATCAAATCTGCAATGTGTGAACACAGCTATACTAAAGCCATACACAGCCATACACACATTTATAGCACTTTACCACATATTCTCTAAAATTTACAGGATAATATAGAGCCTTTGCCTCACCCAGTGTGGATAGATACTTGTAGTCGACTCTTTACTTTGGCTTATTGATTTCACAGGCGTCCGTCTCAGACAGGAACAGTCCTGAAAAGACATTCGTAGATCACTAAGTACTCTATACCTTTCCTCTTCTAGAATACAAGGCTAAAGTTTGGTACAGTGATTAAAACTAGATCTGTAGTTTATATATAGTGCAAATATAGAATTGTAAAGAAGCACATCAATGTATAGTGTTCAGTATAGGTACAGGATGGAAACAGACACAACAGTTAGTTTACAGTTGCTTTTTAAACAGAAGTTTAGGGAGAGAATTTAGCAATGTTGGATGCCTTAAAAAAAAAAAGTCACAAATTGTTGCTCAAGCCACATTTTGCCAAAAATCTGGTTGTATTTACTATAATTTACACCAAAAACAGGTGTACATTAAATCTACACCTACTTATAGTTGGCATAGCGTTTAATCTGTGGGGCATAGAAAGCCACAAAACGGACAGATTTATTACAAGGATTGTCCAGGATTAGAAAAGGCACAACAACTTTCTTGCAAAAACAGCTCTAATAGTGTCAGGTTGTCAGTGGTATTACAATTCAGCTCGGTTCACTTCAATAGAACTGAGCTGCAAAAACCACACCCAAAGAGTGGCGCTGTTTCCAGAAGAAACAGGTCATCTTTTTCTAAAGGCCCTATTCCACCAACAGATCTGACGACAGATTATCTGCCAAAGATTTGAAGCCAAACCCAGGAACAGACTATAAACAGAGAAGAGGTCATAAAGGAAAGACTGGATTTCTCCTCTTTTCAAATCCACTCCTGGGTTTGGCTTCAAATCTTTGGCAGATAATCTGTCGTCAGATCTGTTGGTGGAATAGGGCCTGGATAACCCCTTAGTGTCACTGTCGTTAAAATTTTTATTGCAGAAATCAATAGTACAGGTAATTTTAAATAACTTTGTAATCGGTTTTATTAGCCGAAAAATGAATTTTTATCATGAAAAAGCAGTTTGAAGCTCTCCCCCTGTTTTTATGGTTTTCCTATGGAGAGAGAAAGCAGAGGCAGCAAAACAGGACAACAGAGAGTTAATTTACATTCACATCACGGGCTCTCTCCTCTGCAGTCACCACTGACCTCTCTGACCTCTGAATAGCTTCCCTGCTGTGCAAACCTTTGTTCTTGGCTCTCAGGTGCCGGCTAATCTCGATCGTTCCCCCTCCCCCTCCCCTCTTCATAGAACAGACAGATCCGACTGATGAAAAAACAGTCGAGATTTCCTGATTCTGAGCAGTGGATGACAGAAAGGAGAGGAGGGGGTGACCTGGGAAAAAGCTTTTTACATGCAGATAATGGCAGATTTGTCTAATAAACTTATTTACAAAGTTTCTTAAAATCGCCTGGACTATTGATTTCTGCAAAAAAAATTTAACAACAGTGACACTTTAAGGGGCCCACCCTGCTAAGTGAACCTGTGCTATCTGACCTCACTTTATGTGGTTATAGCTCTGGGATGCTTTAAAGGGAGGCAATCAGTACGATTATGCTGATATGGTTCTCAGCAGCACAGTATAGATCTAATGTGCAGTTCTGTGCAGCAGTAACTTTACATTGGGAAAAAAGTTCTATTCAGCTGCGCAAGGTCGGGGAAGGGGCGGCAACTAAAGGGTCTGTCTGTCAATCATCCCCACAGAGAATGCTGACAGGCATAGAAACATGACTAGTCAAAGGAAGCTTCCCACCCAGATGACTAGTTGCCACCCCTTTCCCACCTCGCACAGCAGAATAAAACTCTTATTTTCCCTAATGTAAAGATACCACTGCAAATGCAGCTGGGGGCCTCAGGGAGCTGCACAGCACATCTATACTGTGCAGCTGGGAACCAGATCAGCATAATTGTGCTGATTGGTTCTCTTTAACTTGTCCAAGCAATTCTGAGACTGTCTTTTCGTGACATATTTTACTGTAGGTTGGTGGTAAATTTTGGTTAATATAAAAAAAAATGGCAAAATTAGCATTTTGACTATGAGATGCTCTGATGACACATATAATGCACTGCAGTGCATTATACTTGTCAGTGTTACACTTAAGGGAAAGTCTGATCGGTTTCCGGAGCTATGACACTGGAGGCCTCAAGGTGGTCACTGGTTGCCATGTCTGCCATTGAGACTCTGCGATTGCTTCACAAAGCTCTGATGGTGAACAGAGGCAGATTTCTCCCTCTGTTAACCCTGCTAGATGCTGTGGTCACACTGACAGCAGCATCTATAGGGTTAACTGTAGGGATCGGATGGCGGTTCTGGTTCAGACAGTTGCGCTGAGTGCCCAGCTATTATTGACATGAATAATTGATAAGTTATCATAGAACCTTAACTATAATACTTTATATCAATCTGCTCAGCTCTTATTGCTATTTAAAGGAGAAGTCCGGCCAAAATTATTTTTTGATATGTTATTACTTATGGAAAGTTATACAAATTTCTAATGTACATTAATTATGGGAAATGCACATATAGGGCTATTTCCCTTAATTTAGTAGATCATGGAGTGTTAGAATTCTCTCAGAAACTGTGACGTCACGACGAATGGTGTAATTCCTATGGAGTGTCCAGCAGGGGGCGCTCTATATGTAGAAGTCTATGGGACTTTATTGTGTCTATGGATGTCTATGTAAAGTAATGTAATGTTATGTACAGTGTGCTTTATTGAATAAATATTATGGAATACTTTGGGGAGCAAGCATAAATGTATTCAATCAGTACATTTGCAGGGCGCCAAGCAGTGAGTGAGAGCCGTTGCATCTACCTCCCCCCTCCCTCCCTGCTCGGTGCGGCCGCCGCCACATATGCCCAGTACTGTTCCCCCATCATCTGCTCATAGTATGAGCAGATGATGGGGGAATAGTACCAGGGCCGATCTCCATCATTGGTACGCCTGCCGATCAACCGCACTCCCGCCGATCCGCCGCACTGAACTATATACACTGAACTATTACTCCCATCACCTGCTCATAATATGAGCAGGTGATGGGAGTAGTAGCTGGGTTATGCCTATCACTTGCCTGTCACCGGGCGCAGGGGGAGCCGCTCATCACATAGGAGCCATCATGCCCGCTGCGCTCCCCCCTCCTCCGCAGCGGGCATGATGGCTCCTATGTGATGAGCGGCTCCCCCTGCGCTCCCCCCTCCTCCTTCTTCTGAGCAAACTTCCCCCTATCCTGGCTGACTCCCCGCCTGGCCGCCTCTCTCACATAACGGCTCCCGCTGCTTTCTGGTGTCCCCGGCCGGCACGTGTGGGAGAGGACGGTCAGTGCAGACACTGAAGCACCGGGCCAGGCGGGGAGTCAACCGGGATAGGGGGAAATTTGCCCAGAAGAAGGAGGAGGGGGGAGCGGAGGGGGCATGATGGCTCCTATGTGATGAGCGGCTCCCCCTGCGCCCGGCGGCAGGCAGGTGATAGGCATAACCCAGCTACTACTCCCATCACCTGCTCATACTAGGAGCAGGTGATGGGAGTAGTAGTTCAGTGCGGCGGATCGGCGGGCGTACCAATGATGGAGATCGGCCCTGGTACTATTCTCCCATCATCTGCTCATACTATGAGCAGATGATAGGGGAATAGTACTGCATACATGTGGCGGCGGCAGCACTGAGCAGGGAGGGAGGGGGGAGGTAAATGCATAGGCACATCTCTCCCTCCCTGCTCGGTGCCCTGCAAATGTACTGATTGAATACATTTATGCAATACTTTGGGGAGCAAGGACACTTGCTCCCCAAAGTATTCCATAAATGTATTCATTCAATAAAGCACACTGTACATAACATTACATTACTTTACATAGACATCCATAGACACCATAAAGTCCCATAGACTTCTACATATAGAGCGCCCCCTGCTGGACACTCCATAGGAATTACACCGTTCGTCATGACGTCACTGTTTCTGAGAGAATTCTAACACTCCATGATCTACTAAATTAAGGGAAATAGCCCTATATGTGCATTTCCCACATTAGAAATTTGTATAACTTTCCATAAGTAATAACATATCAAAAAAAAAATTTTGGCCGGACTTCTCCTTTAACATGCATTTCAAAGTGAGAGGCTCTCTTTAAAGGGGTTGTCCAGCAAAAATATTTTTCTTTCAAATACACTGGTTTCAGAAAGTTGTATTGATTTGTAAATTACTTCTATTTAAAAAATCTCAAGTCTTCCCATACTTATCAGCCGCTGTATGTCCTGCAGGAAATGTTGTTTACTAGAGGTGAGCGAACCGGGTTCGGGTTCGAGTCCATCCGAACTCGAACTTTCGCCACTTGATTAGCTGGGGCTGCTGAACTTGGATAAAGCTCTAAGGTTGTCTGGAAAACATGGATACAGCCAATGACTATATCCATGATTTCCACATAGCCTTAGGGCTTTATCCAACTTCAGCAGCCACCGCTAATCAAATGACGAAAGTTCGGGTTCGGATGCACTCGAGCATGCTCGAGGTTCGCTCATCTCTATTGTTTACTTTTCAGTCTGGCACAGTGCTCTCTGCTGTCACCTATATCCCAGACAGGAACTGTCCAGAGCTGCAGCGAATTCCCATAGAAAACCTCTCCTGCTCTGGCCAGTTCCTGTCTCAGACAGAGATGGCAGCAGAGAGCACTGTGTCAGACTGAAAAGACAACATTTCCTGCAGGGCATACAGCAGCTGATAGGTATGGGAAGACTTGAGATTTTTAAATAGAAGTATATTACAAATCTATATTACTTTCTGAAACCAGTTGATTTGAAAGAATAAGATTTTCACTGGACAACCCCTTTAACAACTACAAATACCTATTATTTCTGAACTTACCAGACAAGACATTGAATACGCTTATTCAGTGGTGGCTTTTTCATGAGTCCACCGAGGGTTCTAAACAGGAAAGAAGCAAGGCAGGTTTAATGCACAAGAACTGATAGAAAACCTATCTGTAACAGGGGTGATGAGCGCTGTGATTAGAGAGAGGGGGTCTTCTACATGATGTGTGCAATGTCCATGTGACTGGGAGACGGGAATTACATGTGCGGCAGCATTTCCCAAGCTGTGCATCTCTTCGGCTGTCAGGGCATGATGGGAGTTGTAGTTCTGCAGCAGCTGTAGCCGGGATTGTACGGGAAACACTGGGAAGGATGGCGGGATAGTGAGGGTTAATAAAGTAAGGTGTGATGGAGCTTTCTAAGGACTTGGATTTCATTGAATTGTGTCAGATTGACTGTAAACATTGTGGGTGAGGTCTGACACATCATGTAAAGTGTGTGTGTGTCTGTGTGTTGTGCCATGTTAGAGTCCAGAGATCAGTCCTTGGCATGGACTGGGTGCTACTACCGTGCCTCGTGGAGCAGTCTAGGGGGCAGCAGTGAGCGCTCTCCCTCCGATGTATGTTTGTATTGTCCCTTGCCTCACAGCAATAGAAGGAAATCCCTTAGGTTACAACTTCCTGTATTTGCTGACCTGATCTGGACTTCTCTATCGCCCAGGGAGACACCATCCAGCCCACAGAGCTCCCGAACATACTGTCCAATCCCGTCCAACTGCAGCGCCTACGTCATCACTATGCGCCACGCCCTCACAGGACGCTCCTTACTCTGCCAGTACTCTATGGAAAACATAAATATGTCGCCGAATTCTGGAACACGTATCCCTCTGTATTCTACGCATGACAGATTTATTACCTTAGGTATAAATAGTATTACTTGTGTTTTACCTAATATTTCGTTGTAACGTGTCTGTCTCTCTTCCTGGTTTCCCATAACAAATATGGCGGCCTCCGCTTCTGGGGCTCTCCTTTTTTGAATTGATGCTGCTCTGGCATTTTTTTTTCTCTATGGTGAATGGATTGACAGTTTAGAATGGCGTTATCCTATTGGACGACCGTAGCGTGACATCACAATTACTGTCTCCTTGGTGAGCTGGAGGAAGACCCGCCCTCTGGAGCAGCAAGGAGGGAACCGGAGACCGGGGGCAGCCGGTGAGGTGGCTATGAAGGTCGGTGGTTTTGTATCTCTCCTGGGGGGGGCTGGTGTACAGGAATACAGCAATACGTATCGCTATATCCATCTATATGCTGCTACCCCCTCCCATCTATCACATCCTAGGAATCCCTGCCATCACATGCCTCATGTGCCACCCTAAGGCACTGGGAGGCCATTGAGGTTCTGGCTCCTGAATGATTAGATGCAGTTATATCACTAACCCAGGCTGTGTTCACACGTTCAGGTTTTTAATTGCAGTAACGGAATCCAAAGCCAGGCACAGGTCATATATAAAGGGTATGTGTACAGGAAAGACTGAGACTTCTCTATTCCATGATCCATTCCTGGCTTTGTATTTAGTAATTAGAAGTCTAAAGGTGTGAACACACTCCAAGGAATCTTATATCAAGTGTGCTTGCTGCCCCCACAGAGGTTGTGGCTGGTCAGTGACATTACCCAGATCACATAATGTGAGGCAGGGAACCTTGGCCCTCCAGCTGCTGCAAAACTACAACTCCCATCATGCCTGGACAGCCAAAGCTAATGTAAGGCATTCCACAAGGGTTACTATATACTAAATGTTACATGTTTACAGCTCGCTCTCTCAGGTTTTATAGTTTATTATAAATCTAATATAGTTGTCATAATTTATAGACTGTCGAGTGTTCTTGTAGATTAGTGTTTCCCAACCTGTGGCTCTCCAGCTGTTGCTAAACTACAACTCCCAGCATGCCCTGACAGCCCTATTTCCAGCATGTGTCCTTCCCATTTAGTCCAGGACTGGAGAATATCTCCCATAACTGGTTGTTATGTTGGAACATCCCTGCCCTGTCCGCCAGGAACCCGTGTGAGCTTGTGATTGTGAGAGTTGAGGTATATTCACATGGGGCAGATATCTTCCAGATGTTTTCATGCCTGTCCCATTTGTCTGAATAGGGCCTGCAGAGTCAATGTACGTTCTGCATTCAGATGATTAGATGGGATTTTTCAGTCACAGAAATATCTGCACCAGATCTGCAGCATGTGAACGAACCTTTACTGCCGTACGTGTCAGGGGTCGGTAACATAGGACGTCATGGTATCTGAGTGCAGCGGAAGGGGGCATCACCCTCTGATGGGATTCAGAAGGAGCATTCCTATTGGGTCAGCAGTGAGCAACACTCTCCATTTGTAGTGTTAATTAATATTATGATTTGCCAAGTATTGTTTTATTTTTTTCATAAAATATTTTCTATATTATGTTTTAATAATGAATTATTGGTGGCTTCAGCTGATCTGTATATTATGTGTATTTATTCTTATGTGTGGGCTATTATGGGTCTTCTGGTCACTTTAAGGCTATGTTCACACTACGTATGAGGCTGGCCGTTCCGCGACCCCGGCCGGGTCACGGAACGGCCGGTCTCTGGCCGGATCTTCTCGGGCGGTGCTTAAGTAGCGGCCGGGTGATCTTTCCGACCGCAGAGCTCTGATGCGGGAACATCAGCGGGCGCCCGCATCAGAGCTTCCCATAGCCCACAGTGAAGCGAACGGCCGGAGCCACTCGCTTCACTGTGTGAACTGACAGGTCTTTCTGCGGCCGGAATTCACTGAATTCCGGCCGCAGAAAACTGTCCTGTCAGTTTTTTCTGGCGCCGCATGGGATCCCGGCCGGAGCGTATACGATGTGTGTACGCTCCGGTCGGGATCCCATTGCAAATAAAGCATTACGGCCGTAGTTTTACGTTGTGTGAACATAGCCTAAGGGTTATAAAAACATACAGTACCTCTGTTGTGTCCTGGTTTTTCCATGGAGACTTAAGATACGTGGCTTTGTCTTTTCCATGGTAAATGGTTTGCAGTAGGAGTTTTCATATTCATGCATTCTCCATCTTTGTGGTCCCATAATGTCCTTCAAGTCCTATGTCTTAAGTCCTTGAAAGGTCGTACTGTGAAGACATTACTGTGGAACTGAGAATGTTAATAAGAGAGCAGGTGTCTATAAGGGAACTCCTGTGTTCCTAGTAATCCTAAAGCTGGGCGGTGTATGGTTATTATAGCCGTGCCACTCATGGCTGGTAGAGCTAGAATCATGTGAGGCAGTGGTTTTGCCTTTTAGCTGCTTGATAGTACAAGTGAATTGTAGTTGCCTCGTGACCTTCCTGTTGCTTGACAGCCAGCTGTAATTTCTGTGACGCCCAGTGTGTAATATAATAGTTTCATGCTACAACCACATTTAAAAAATGGTGCTCTAGCCAGCTGTCTTATTTTTATATTTATTTTTCCAGCTCCCATGTCTCTTTTGCATGCAGAAAGTGTTGGTGAAGTAGTGCAGCCTAGCAGAGCTCAGTAATCCAGTCGTGCTGTGGTATATGGCACACAAGGTATACTGGTATAATATACTATGGTGGAGATTTATCAAACATGATGTAAAGTGAAACTGGCTCAGTTGCTCCTAGCAACCAATCAGATTCCACCTTTCATTCCTCACAAACTCTTTGGAAATGAAAGGTGGAATCTGATTGGTTGCTAGGGGCAACTGAGACAGTTTCATTTTACACCATGTTTGATAAATCTCCCCCTATATGCCTGTGATACTCGGTGTGAGTCTAAGGGAAGGTTCACACATTGCTGTGGAGGTTTATTTAAAGTGAATGCAGCACAAATCTTGCCCATATAAATATTTTAGTATGAGCAGATCGGGGCCACCACACAGTATCCAATGATGTGCCACTGAGGTCCAGTTCTTGATTTATTAGCAATATTGCTAATCTGCTAATAAGGGTCTCTAGAGGTGTCCCCGGCACCCCGCAGTGATCTGCTTTCCCTGCCCGCTTATGGCATTTTCTCATAAATATTCTGAGGCTGCGATTACTGAGTCTGGGAGGGGTTTGGAGGGGCCAGGAGTGATGTCATTGATTCAGCCTCTTGAATATTCATAAGATGGCATCATGAGCGGTCAGGTAAGGTGGTACACGGGGAACGCTGGGGCCACTTCCAGTACACCAGAGACCCTCATTAGTAATATTGTTAATAACTCAGGAAATACGCCTTTTTTTTTTTTTAAAGGCAGCTTGTCATTGGTTCTCTATGGCGTTGCTGATCTGCCCATACTAAAAACTTTATACAAATGCCATAAAAATGCATTTGAAAACTGTAAAAACAATAAAACTGTATAATAAGATAATTTGGGGTGAAAACACACGCACCTGTCAAGTATGTTTACTTGATGCATTCTAAGGCCGGGTTCACACAATGTATGACAGCGTTACTGCAGTACCGGCCAGATGAGCATCACTTTATCTATGTGGGTGCATTCAGGTGTGTGTGAGAGCACACAATAAGAAGTGCAGCCGGGAGCCGAACTACACATTGTGTGCACAATCTTTTCTGTGCGTCCACTATTCATTGAATAGTGGCCACACAAAATAGGCATTTCAGTTTTCTCTGCGGCCACACAGAACAACAGCCACACTGTATACAGAGTGTATACAGTGCAACTGTGGTTCAATAGAAAACAGTGCAGGTGGTAGTGGCCAATAAACAGGCATTGTTTTACGTTGTGTGAACATGGCCTTAAAGGGGTTGTCCAGCTAAATTCTTTTTCTTTTAAATCAACTGGTGCCAGAAAGTTATATAGATTTGTAATTTACTTCTATTAAAAAATCTCAAGTCTTCCCATACTTATCAGCTACTATATGTCCTGCAGTAAATGTTTTTATTTTCAGCCTGACACAGTGCTCTCTGCTGACATCTCTGGCAAAGACAGAAACTGTCCAGAGCAGAAGAGGTTTTCTATTGGGGATTCATAGAAAACCGAGACAAGAGTTCCTGTCTCAGCCAGAGATGTCAGCAGAGAGCACTGTGTCAGGCTGAAAATAAAACATTTCCTGCATGACATACAGAAGCTAATAAGTATAGGAAGACTTGAGATTTTTTAATAGAAGTAGATTACAAATCTATATAACTTTTTGATACCAGTTGATTTGAAAGAAAATTTTTTCGCAGGACAACCCTTTTAAGCTGTGGATTCATGGCAGAAATCTAGGACCTACCCTTAGATTTCTGCCACAGCTTTTCAGCTTGTATACTGCGGATTTGCATTCTGTTAAGCCACGTTCAGTGAGGCTAACCCATATTGAGGCTACCCGACACAGTTTCCTGGCAGAATTATCTATTTATCCACCTATAAATCCACGTTCTATACATCCGTACCAGTATGGTGCCCACTTAAAACAATGGAACGCAGTTGTTGCATAAATTCCACAAGGGTTTCAGTTCACAATCTGCATTGGAATCCAAATGTAAATGATAACTGTGTGAACACACCCTATAGCTGCCACCCAGCCCAGGCGTCGATCTTAATTCTACGAATGTTGGGAAGTAATTTTAGCTCATTGATTATGATGGGGGAGGGCAGGGTGCATCCTTTTACCAGATAGTACACACTCAATAATGCATTGGTAGTGGTAATGAGACTAGAGCTCAAACTAACACATTTTGGGGGTTAAAATAAAATCCATTGTGCCCGGCTTTCACATGCGTCACAGTGTTATCGTATACAGAGTATGGCTGGCAGCATATACATATACTGTGCTTCTAATGGTACTGATGCTGATACCAGATACCGCCAAGGAACAAAGAGGATGGTGTCATTTATCAGTCACCTGTCTTGTGTATGGCTGCAGATCTTTACATACCTTTACCATAGAGACTGTGTATGTGAAGTGAGGATCTTCCAGGCTGTAGGATTACTGGCATGCTATATGTCCTAGCATAGATGGTGTTATTGCAGGGCAGTAAAGATTGCAGAGGACTATAGGAATAAAACACACTGTACAGTACTTTTGTTATATTAATCCCCTTTGTACTAATGTATAAAGAGAGCTGATATACAGCTTCTGTTGTCTTGCTGTATATCATATGAGATTGCTGGTGTGTGTTGTGTGATAAGCCGGGATGAAGTATTCCATTGTGATGTTTATGCATAAGTATAGCTACATTGTATGTATCTACACTTGCCTTCATAGACTTGTGTTAGCGGAGATGTAGTGCTATGTATGCCTAGCAGCAGTGATGGGTCACCTTGTCCTAGATATTAATTGCAATGTCTAAGAGGATAAGGAGTCTTTTCCCTCGGGAAATAAGGGCCAGATGGGCATGTATGCTGGCAGAACATTGATTTTCCTGATGTGTATAGGCAGCGGGCGTCACAGTCCCTTACATACAAGTTAATTATAGGTCTGGTGCCCACACTATGGTAGGTGAGTCATGTGAGCTCTTGTGAGCTCTATTTATATCCTTTTGTGGAATCATTCAACATCACCTTCATTGTTAAAGGGAATGTCCAGAGAGCTAAAATAGGGAGCTAAACGTGTGTCAGTCACCGGTGGAGGACCCCCTGCTCTGTGACCCCCAGAGACGGCCACTTTTGTCCTCTTCATTAGAGCAGGACACAAAGTTACAACAATGTTTTAATGTTATAGAAATTCAATAAAACTCTTTTAATCTGACATCAATCAGATCTGGTAAGTGCTGGATTATCAGGTTCTGAATTATGAGATATTCACAGGAAAGAACATATAATGTATTGTAGAGATTCGTCTGTTCCTGTAAGATTCTATCTGATTGTTACAGTTTGGATTTCAGGTTAAAGGGGTGCTCCAGAGGAAAAAAAAATGGTTAGTAAAGAGGAATCAGCAGATTAGCCTGAGGAAGGTATGTGTCTTACCGTCCTCCTTGGCACTGGTCCCACACTGTTAGTTGGCGTAATTTTGGGCCTGAAGCACTGTTAGGAGCACTGCCCCGCCCCCACAGAGTCATCTGGCTATAGGGGGGCTATCAACAGGTTAGATTTGTCAAACCTGCTGAAAGCTCCTCTTTAAATCAATTGGTGTCAGAAAGTTATATAGGTTTGTAATTTTATTTCTTTAAAAAAATCTCAAGTCTTCTAGTACTTCTCAGCTGCTGTATGTCCTGCAGGAAGTGGTGTATCCTTTCCAGTCTGACACGGTCCTCCTCACGACCACTTCTGTCTGTGACAGGAACTGTCCAGATCAGTACATTCAAATCCCCATAGAAAACCTCTCCTGCTCTGAACAGTTCCTGACACGGACAGAGGTGACAGCAGGGAGTACTGTGTCAGACTGGAAAGGATACACCACTTCCTCCAGATCAGGACATACAGCAGCTGATAAGTACTTTTTAGACAGAAGTAATTTACAGATCTGTATAACTTTCTGACACCAGTTAAAAAAAAATCCTCTGGAGTACACCTTTTAAAGGAATTTTAATGTACTTAGTAATTTGGCATTCATAGCTTTGTGCCATATACAAAAGAAGAATACTTGCTTATGTACTTTAGGGACTTTTTGGCTTTACAACCTGTAAACTGGTGTGCCAAGCTCCTTAGAAGACGGGAGTAATTAAGTAGTCTTGAGCGGGGATAATCCTCCCTACAGAGAGGAGACTGGCACAATGCTGGACCAGAGCTTTCCATAGGCCCTGGGCTGGCACACCTGGCAGCAGGAGGTGATGTGTATTGTCATGCCTGTGTGCCTAATGCTTGGGCCTACACGTTCTTCCAGCAGACATGATGTGCTGGCTGTCATTAGAGCAGTGCAGGCTTTATACAGGCTGTCACGTGGCGAGGGCATGGATTATTCTCAGCTGCATTGTGTGCTGATGTGCAGGCAGCGCAGGAAGTGGTGAGGAGACAGCACTCCCAGCATACTTATGTATTGTGCTTGTCGTCATGGCAGATCATCAGGTCTAAGGCTTCTTATAAAACCTCTCTTGTCCCTGGAGTAAATTTGGATTTGTCTCATGGAGCTGTGCACAACATCCTGGGTATCCAGATACGGTGAGCTATATGATTGTGGCATATGGTAGATGGCATCCCATTATCCTGACCTGTATGTTGTTATCCTCCTGGTCTTAGCAATGTCTCATTGTGTCTGAATGCAGTTTGTACTTAAGATTCATGAATTATACAATGGTGGTCAGTCTGGTCCTTCACCTTCCTATGTGGCCAAGTATGTGAATAATACAAGCGAGAGATGAGTGATTGCGATGGAAATGAGACAGATCTGCGTGACTGCAGGGAGCTGTGTGCCTCCTATTAGGATCATGACAGTCTCCGATACGTAATGGCAGCTGCCAGGGACACAGCCAAGGGACCAGATGTCTAAAGAGAATAGTCCAGCATTAGTACATCATGTGATTAATAGCACAGTCTTACTTACTGACCTATCCAAGGGCAGCTGAGGTCTGCTCCTAGCCTCTCATGGGCTCCAGATAAAAAAAAAAAGAAAATCCATATTACATGTGCTCACATACAAATGTTTTTTTGTATGTGAAAGTTGAACTTTGGTTAAAATTTTATTCGGAGAGAACAGAACTGAGCCGCTTTATGATCATTGCCTCTTTTATATGTGAGATTTCTTTTGGTTTACAACTGTACCAATTGCACTTTATGACTCCACATAGCAGATGTGCATATCTGAGCACATATAGAATGGCTAAAAGCTTGTGTAAGTATGATGACGGCCTTTTTATTTATTTATTTGTTTATTTTTACACTTGTTATGGAACTTTATTTTGCGGTCCTTTGAAACTATGTATTACGCCCCCTTCACACGTCCGGAAAATCCACCTGGCAGCACTAGATTCCGGGTGGGATCTACCCAGCCACTGCCCGGACCCCCCTCCCCTCACTTTGGCATCCTGTCACCATGTAGGAAGAAGGAAGAGGAGAACTAGGAAGGCCAGAGCAGGAACCAGGGCAGGTGAGATTATCCCCCTAGAACTACTACTCCCATCATGCCCAGCTGACAGTCCATAGTGGGAGTTGTAGTTTTGCCACCAGCGGCCATCGAGGGCATAGAACTACTACTCACATCATGCCCTGCTGACAGTTCAAGATAAGTGTAGTTTTGCCACCTGCAGCCATCTAGGTTGCAGAACTACTACTCTCAACATGTCCTACTGGCAGTTCATAATGAGAGCTGTAGTTCTACAACAGATTAGAGGATGACACTGTATAGGAGGGGGAGGCAGTGGCCCATTAGAACTACATCTCCCAGCGGTGATGTGTTGTAATATGCAGGACTACATCACATAATGAGAATTGTAGTTATGCAACAGATTAGAGGATGACACATGGCATGAGGGGGAGACTGTAGCAGGGTACACAAAGAGGACATTGTGGCACTGTACAGGAGGGGGAGATGGTGGCAGGGTACACGAGGAGACGATGGTGGCATAGTACACCAGGATATGGGTACTTGTGATGTATGTTGGCATAAGGCCCCATTCACACGTCCGTGTCAGTTTTTACTGTCAGGAAATCCTGATCAGGAGGCCTTAAATGGCATCAGGAAAGTATTAGGATTTCGTGACAGTAATTTGTTTTTACCTTTAGGAAACTATCAGGAAAAGCCTTCAGGATTTCCTGATCATAAGAAAAAAGGAGGACATGATGGGAGATGTAGTTCTGCAAACTGGTTGTCACAGCTTGCAGAACTACAACTCCCATCATGCCTGGCTGAAAGGTCATGATAGGAGTTGTACTTCTGCAGTCTGTGGCCACCCAGGTTGCAGGTCATGATGGGAGTTGTAATTCTGCAACCTGAATGGCCACAGGCTGCAGAAGTACAACTCTCATCATGACCTGTCAGCAGGACATGGTGGGAGTTTAAGTTCTGGGGGGGGGGGGGGTGATCTCATCTCTCCTGGTTCCTGGTCTTCTGATCTGGAACTGGGGGTGAGGATACAGAGGTGCCTCAGGCAAGAGATCCGATGTGATCAATCATTTTTTACATGCTTGATAACATGTCTACAGTTATTTTTCATGTCAGGTACTCTTTAAATACTAGTGTTTCTGCAGCTGCAGTGTAATCCATCCTTCCTTTAGTCTGCTGGCTTATCTTCAGCATCAGCACATCAGTGCTTACTGTAACCCCTTTCTTGTTGTGATGCTGCTGTTCCTTTCTGCTTACATAGTATCTTGCAAACTCAATGCATCAGTAACCACTTCTCCCCCTTTAGTGCTATCTAGTGTACTGTGCAAATAACTCACTAGCACAGTGCCAGCATAGTCAGTCTAGTATGCTTTAAACAGCACTATGTCATGGCATAGCAACAAAAAAGTATGTGTGAGAGAAGTATGGTAAAAAAGTGCCTGTGTGTGCACTACTGGCAAACAGCTGAGTTCTAGTCCCACCAGCTGAAATGGAGACAGGGGAAAATAGCACCATGGAGGGGACTCAGGAGCTTAGTAACTGCAGTAAGAACCCAAAAATCACCTTGTTACCACTCTGAACGGTTATTCTATTATTATATTCTATAAGGGTGCGTTCACACCTACAGGATCCGCAGCAGATCTGTAGCAGATCCGCAGCAGATTTGATGGTGCAGAATTGATGCTGTGTTCAGTTATTTAAATGACATCTGCTGCAGGTCCGCAGCAGAAAATACGCTGTGGATACGGTAAGTGTGAACATACCCTAAATGTATTAAAAAATATATATACAGTATATACTATTAGAACTTCCTGTTGTGTTGTTACTCCAGTCCTATGTGCCTCCAGTTATCAAGCAACAAACACTGTAGAAAAAAAAAACAGGAACATCTAGCCAGCAGCATCGTAGCTCTGAGGACAAATACAGAGAAATCTATATGTGGGCATATATCAGCCAAAATCTCATGAACAAAGAAAAAACTCAGCTCACCATAGGTGGTTTGTATATATCAGCCAACCAGTCAAAAAACAAAAAAACCTTAAAGTATTTGCAGCAACATGATGTCAATGGGGTCTAAGTAATGCAGTAAATTAAAGAGGGTTGTCTAGTAGCTTAACGTTAAAAAGAAAAGAAAAAAGAAGGGGGGGGGGGGTATATCTAGGTAAAAAAAAGAAAGGTCACCTTTGCCTCAAAGAACATTTTTTCCCCACATGAACAAACAGGTCAGTCAGCCAAATGGTTGAACGTTCATTCCTTATCATTGGCCTGTATAAATGATCAGCTTAGTGGTTACACACAATAATATTCTGAATGAACGCTCCAGCACCATATGTAATAACTCCCACAACACTTCCGAGTACTAATATAACATCAGATGGAGCCTACGTGTTTCATACTGAGAGAATTTGTCATCTTTCTACCACCCAGCACACTGCACCTTGACAGTGACCTATTTAGATATAGGCTTAAATACAAGCTGATGTGCATAACCAGTGTCTCCCATACATCATTATTCCTCTATTATATTGTTAGAAGTTTGCAATTGGTTGAATAATATACAGGAATCTAAAAGAAATCTCACTATAAAACAATGCAGCATGCATGTTTATTTTGAAGGGGAAATGGAGTTTCCTGTTTATAGCATGGAGACTTTTTATAGAACCCTGACCTTGGTAATGTGCAGGACATTCACAGTCTTTCTGTTTCCACTCAGTGTGTTTCCTTCCATATGGTGTGTATGCATCTGTCCTGTTCCTTAAAGGGAATCTTTCAGCAGTAATCCATATTTTAGACTGCTGACACTGTTAGATTGCTGTTAGATCAGGGAGACACATGGGGGGGGGGAGAGATTTATCAAACTGGTGTAAAATAGAATTGTCTTATTTGCCCCTAGCAACCAATCAGATTCCACTTTTCATTCATCACAGGTCCTTTGGAAAATGAAATGTGGAATCTGATTGGTTGCTAGGGGCAACTAAGACAATTTTATTTTACACCAGTTTGATAAATCTTCCCCATGGTGCCTTACATATACCTGTCTGTGATCCCGGAATATAGAAGCTTGGAAAAGCCTCTTTGGCTCCTTGTACCAGAGAATAAAAGCTTTTCTCTACATTCTGGAAGCACAGCTGGGCATATGAAAGGTACCATGTGTCTCCTTGTCCTAACAGCTATCTAATAGCATCAGCAGTTTGGGATATTTATTAGAGCTGACAGATGGCTAGGTAGTGTTTTTTTAAATTTTAAAATTTTAAATTTTTTTTTTTCATTGTCTCATTTTATGTCTGATACTATAAAGTGTCAAAGAGGATACTTAACATTACAAGATGCTGTTTATCCACTTCATACACATTGGTCATTTGTCATGACATTTGTTCTATTTGCAAATGTTTGGCACAAAAACAAACATTTATTATCATTAGTGACTGCACCCAAAAATACAGAAAAATATCTAACGTGTCAGATTGTTTTCACTATTGTTGAGATTATTATTTAACACTGGGGTAAAGAACCAAGCAACTGAGATGTGTTCTTTGCTTTGTGTCTTTGACTCCAGCAATGTCTAGTTAATGCTTAATATTTAACTTTCTGTAAAGATTTTTATTCTGCGGTAACAGGTCAGATAGCAGTTATTGCTTTTACTCTATTGAAGGCAGGCGGACTACCAGCGCACTATAACATACTGTCATTAAAGTTTCCACCTTTTGCATGTATGTAGCTGGTCACTTGTCTCAGGGTAATAACATTTATAATGTATTGCTGTTTATGGCTTGGAAGAATCTGGTCAACTCTTGTACCTTCCTATTAATCCTCAAAGTGCCATATTGCACTGGGACCCTTATATGCATATCAGTATATGCTGGGGGGGAGGGGGATCTCGCCAGTCATCAGAAGGGGGTACCCATGTCACTTATTTTTAAGTCAGCGTGCTTGTGGGTGCCATCCTGTTCAGTTTAGTACTGTTGAATGGAGCAGAAGCACTTGTGCCTGACCCCTGCTACACATAAATGGGGGGCCACAAAACCCTTGTTCTTGTAATCACTCGGTGTTCCAATGCTGGGGACACTGATCAGACACTTTAATGGTACTCCCTTTAAATTACCCCCCCCCCCCCCCCCTTTCTTAACTATTTCTTTATTAAATGGATTTGCCATAATTCTGTAGTTAAGGCTTTTGTAAATCTTCAGTATTTGTTATAAGCTGCTTAGCAATGCTGTGGTTATTAGGTTTCTTCCATGCTGCTTCCTAATGACGGCATATTGTCAGGCTGTTTCTGTGGAATGGTTGCCTAACATCTAGATTAGGCTGGGTTCACACTGCGTTTTTGCTTTCTGTTCAACATATACGCTAAAAAAGAAAACAACGTAAAAATGGATGCCGCTGTATGCCATACTGCAGATTCTTTTTCCTATAGACTTACATTTAAAAAGAGGGTAAAAAAAGGATTAGTTTACAAAAAAATTTCTTTCAAATCAACTGCTGCCAGAAAGTGCCATAGATTTGTAAATTTACTAAAAGATCTCAAGTCTTCCAGTACTTATCAGCTGCTGTATGTCCTGCATGAAGTGGTATTCTTTTAAGTCTGAACAGCATTAGAGGTTTTCTGTGAGGGTGTGCTACTGCTCTGGACAGAGAGATTTGTGTCAAACTGGAGAGAATACACCACTTCCTGCAGGGCATACAGCAGCTGATAAGTACTGCATTTTTTACAGAGAGTGCAGAGATTTTTTAATAGAAGTAAATTACAAATCTCTGGCACTTTCTGGCACCAGTTGATTTGAAAGAAAACATTTTTTGTGAAATACCCCATTTAAAACAGATCCAAGTTTATACATGCAGTAAAATTGTGATGACTGTATGTTAACTGTACTGAAATGGAAATGGTAAAAAGGATGGCCAAACACAGTGTGAACCTAGCCTTACTGGTAGCTCCTAATTTTTTTTTTTCTCAATCAGGTTCAACATTTGCCCTTTAGACATCTATACAGAGGGGAGGATGGGAGTGGCTAATATACAGAAACACCGAGATATAGTTTTAGCTTTGTAAACGTGTTATATCTCAACCCAGTTCTGTATTTACAGCTTACACTGCTGGGTACTGGATGTGATCTAGGGGAGAAGGAACTCCATGTATGTACATAGGATACATCATATTAGATAGGCTATATCCACTACTTCTAGGACAACTCAAGTGACAAATGAGAGATAAAGCCTGTAATGGAGAAAACTGAGAAAAATATCATACTGTACAAGTTATATAGTAGAGAGAATTTCTCCCATGTTTGGGATTTATCATTCAGTGCTGGGGGGGGGACCTCCCTGATGACTTGTGGTTCAGGCAACTTGAAAGTGATGGCGGGTTCCCTTTAAAGGGTACTCCGGTGCTGATAAAAAAAAAACAATCATAAACACAATTTTTACATTTACCATCCCTCCTGAGTCTGTCTCTGTTTGAATTTCCTGCTGTTTGCAGGTCCCTGAACCTCCAGTTGGTGTCTTCATTTTTTTCTTTACTTCCTGGTTTGGGCTTTCCCATGATGCACTTTGTCTCCTGTGATGTCTAACTGACTCTGTAGAACTGTTAGATGGCTTACAGCTTGCTCAGCTAATAACTTTGTAATGTGTTTAAATTACTGGGAAAAATCTTTTCGCTGGAGTACCCCTTTAAGACAAAGACTAGCCAAAAGCTCAGTGATGGGTTATATAGCATTTGTCACTCATCCCTGCTCCCTTGAATACATACTGTATAACCCACTGCGGTAATGCAATAGTTACATCTATACACTGCCCTACATCACCATTGAATGTCAGGTTACTGCCCAGACCAAATCTGGTCTTATATATCATGACTGTCTATGATTTAGCAAGCAAATATACTGTAGTTATAGCGAAAAGTACAGGCCTCCCTGGCCAACCAGAAAACAAACATGGTTACATAATGTTCACACCCTTTATTGTCTCTATCTTTCTCATGGCCGTTTTACAGTTCTCGGGTATGGAAGAGCTCCACATTGCCTTATCAGTAGATATCCTTGCTTCCAGTGAACTTCTTATTGCAGATGATTAGATTTTATTGTATTTCTCTTATAGATAATATGAAGACTGTCAGAGGAAGGTGAAGTGAGAAGGTTCTCATCATGACCCAGAGATGCCCTGAAGCAGCAACCATTACAGCAGATACAACCCTGGCCGTACAGGTGAACGCTGACATTGGAGGAGAATCCGTCTTTTCTCCTTGCTATTTAAAACTAGACTATAATCGGAGTAGACGCTGAACCCCCCTCCCGGAGAGTAAAGATAAACCCATGAATATCCACTGCGGAGACTCTGCTCCTGGCAATGGTAAGTCTGAGGAGTCCTTCATATATCTGTTATCAGAGAGGAGAGCCCAGCCCTCTGCCGATATGCTGTGGTATGTTAATGATCTTCCTATCTGCCGCATATAGTAATCATCTGATGCAGGACAAGAACTTTGATATTGTTATCAGGGTATTTTCTAGCATGTTATTTAAGGTGGAATTGTGACACCATATTCACAGGAAAGGGATGGCGTTGCTTGGGGATGATATCGCCAGCGGTTTATTCTCCCTATAGCTGCTGCAGCAGGTGAAATGCAGCAATACATAGTGAACATTCAGATGATGTTATAACTTCTATAAAAGAACAGCTTGTGTCCCCTCATTTTACTCACTGTTTACTTAAAAGGGTTGGCCACTTTATAGTAAAATTGCTCAGTGTAGTGTATTAGTAATTATACTCACTGTATATACTGACAGCAGATTCCTGCCTGTATATGCCTATGGTGGACATTGGGGGGCGGGGCATGGTCACATGCTCCTCCATGTCAGCCATCTTATGGACAGAAACACCACAGAGCAGGGCAGCACAGCCTGGAGGAGGGGAGTCTGATTTTAGCTCTATGAGGCACACAGGGAGCTGCTGTCAGTATATACAGTGAGTACACTTACTAATACTGTACACTGAGCAATTTTACTACAAAGTGGCCAACCTCTTTAAGGATGTGTTCTCGTGTATTAGCAGTGTTAAAGGAGAAGTCTGGTGGTTTATAAAAATCCTGCAGGGGGGAAATTGATTACAAGTACTAACTTACCTCCCCCCGTGCCCGTGGTAGGACCGGCCGTGAGATCCCTGCCGTAAGGCATTTTCCCCCGAGTTGTGATGACGTCCTATTACACGGAGCAACGGATGATAATCACTTCGTGTAATAGGGCCTTTATTCTTACAAAAAAACATCTGGCTGTTACCTTGTCAATAGGGTGTGTCCTGGTCTGATTGGATATTGTCAGGGTGTGTTTACACAGACAGATTTATCTGACAGATATTCAACAGGTTATTGAAGCCAAAGCCAGGAATGGATTTGAAATGAGGAGAAATCTCAGTCTTTTCTTTATGATCTGTTCTACTTTTTACAGTCTGTTCCTGGCTTTGGCTTCAATAATCTGTCATATAAATCTGTCTGTGTAAATACACCCTTAGACATTGTAGAGATGCACTGTCAAATGGTAACCCAGTTGGTAATTTATTTGATAAATTTATATAACCAAGGAATAGCACAAGCTATGAGAAAACAAGACTGGATTATATGGCTGGATTATTCTTCATAAACTTATTATATAGACTTCACTTTGGCTTTAGTCATGTATTTACAGGCAGTAGTTATAGAACATGTGCAATGCTTTAATACCCTGACTTACCATCTATCATGTATTGTGAACCGTATATAATGTCCACGATATGCAAAAAAGCACCTATAATGTGTCCTCAGTATCCTCCGTATTTTTGGCGGAAAAGTGGTAAATACTTGGGAAGTAAGAAAAGGTATTGTGTCAGATGGCTAGATTTACAGATCTGTATTTTTTGTGGACGTTATGGACAAACCCATAGTTTTCTACTAGTGTGTCTATACTGCAATTACGGTCTGTACTTGGGAATGTGAGTATTTTATGTGATACATGGATTCGTAAAATTATGGACGAGAAAATACGGACGTTTAATAAGCCTAGTGGTGGATGTGGATGGACAGATTGTATTTCTGTATACAATCTACTATTGTATTGTATACCTCCCTCTGTTTATATTTCATGTTCTCTACAGAAGTCTATCACAGTCAAGAAGCCCCTGAAGTGGAACTGGTCAATTTGCTAGAAGACCAGCTCCCTCAGTACAAGCTACGAGTGGACTCCCTGTATCTCTACGATCACCAGGACTGGATACAGCACTCCCCAACACGTCAGAGCAATGGCCTTGGCAGCCTTTCTCCTGTTCTGGCTGAAGAGACTTTCCGTTACATGAGTAAGTGTCTCACCTATTCTTACTCACTAGGGTATTTTGTAAGTGTTGTCTAGATAAAAGGTTCTTCGTTTTTTTTTTTTAGAATATTTTTGTTATGTTCTGGATCTCAAGCATTTGCTCTGGGCAGCTTTACAGACCTAATAAAAACCTTTTACATGTTCTGGAGACGTATGAAAAGTTCTGATCAGCTGAGGGCTGAGACCACCATTGATTGCTAGATCTAGCTAGGCCTGAAGTGAGATGGGGAGAGAAGTGCTCAGCAGGGAGCCTCCTCCTGTTGGTTCTAGCGATCAGAGAAGGCCTGACCTCACTGAACAATCAACATTTTTGACACATCACTAGGAAATTACAAGTTTATTTAAATGATACAGAAAATAGCGACTGCCACTTTGACCAATTGGAGTCTCCACAAAACCTTTTCTTCCATAATTTGGATGCAGAATAGAATTGGTATATTAGTTACAACCTAGCCTTGGTTCTTTTTGTTGCCCTTCGTGGTCTATGACCCATTAATACGTATATTGTGTATTACCTGTCCTGCTACAGTAGATGCATAGTTAAAAGACCATATAAACTGCATATGTTCATGAAAACACCAAACAGTCTTCTATTGCAGCCAACGTGTAGACATTTAAAGAATCTTACACATCATGTTCTATCTATGTGACCCAACAAGTAAAGTGAAACACTGCACAAGGGTTAGTGGAAATTGAGCAAAACTAGTGACTGTTCAGATAAGGCATTGCTATTATTTACCCTGTATAGTCTAGGGGCACCGGCCATACATTGTGTATTATAGCTATGTATTATGCGGAATAAATGATCTGCAGCTGATAATACAGCATAGCTCCACACAGATTGTTACTGATGGTTTTCCCGTGAACTGGGTTGGGCTCATTTTTATGGCCTGAGGGAAAGTGTACACTAGTCTGTATATAGGTTTCACCCAGCACCTTACTAACCACACACAGCGCAGAACTGAGGAGTGGTAACACCTTGGGGCTGATCCAACAACTCAGAGCTTGTAGCATAATGGACACTGATGATGAGGACTTTAATCATAATGAAGACATTCTCAATACGATCTGTCTGCAGGGTGAGTGGGGTCTTTGTATATTGTATAGTCAGGGATTGTAAAATCTCTCTCTAGTTCTATAGTTCCAGTAACATTGTTAAGGACTTCAGTGGAGATGCATGCACATAGTGCCCATACAGAGCTAAGCAGGTGTGTAGGGTGCTGGCCACTGCTTGTGGGTGTCAAATAGGTGCATTCAATGTAGATCAGAGTACAATCATCCCTGGACATCCAGGCCTGTAAATTGCCAATGTAGTATGGATTGGACCCTTACCATCTGGGGTAATCCAGTCAGTGTTTTTTTCCTCATTCTTAAAATGCTTAATTGTATGATGATGAGTAGTGGTTAATTCGCGCTAATGCACAGGTTACGATTTATTTCTATAGTACATTAGGTGCCTATCCTTCTCTTTCTTATTTTTTTTCCTTTCTTTGTTCTTTTTATTTTCAAACACTATAACATACTAAGCCACACACAGTACATGCTTTAGAGCTTACATAATACCTGTAATATATTATAGTGCATACACAGTACATCTAACGTATCATACAGTGTACACAGTATGGCTAACATGTCACAGCACACACATGCTGCCTCTGTCTTAGGGCCCTATTCCACCGTACAATTATCGTTCAGATTATCGTTAAATCGTTCGAATCTAAACTATAATCATTCGATTGAAATGCAGTTAATGATTAACGACCGAACGAGAAATCGTTATAAGACCTTTATAAGACCTGGACCTATTTTTGTCGTTGCCCGTTCGCAAAACGTTCGCATTGAATAAGACATCGTTCGGTCGTTCGCAGTAGATACTAAGACATCGTTCGGTCGTTTGCAGTAGATACGAACGCAATAGCAGAGAAATAGCGAAGACAAAACTATCGCAAATACGATCATAAGTAACTCCATGGAAATGAGTGCACGTTTTCAGGTCTTTCGCAATAGCGGTCGTTTGAGATAGTTAATCGTTAACGATTGTGCGAACGATAATCGTCCGGTGGAATAGGGCCCTTATTGTAGAGCGTGCTCGTTACCTCAGCACACATTACTGAAAAGCGTGCACGGTAGTTCTGACTTATTGTAGAGAACACACAGTACCTCTAACATATTTTACATTGCCTACAGTATATGTCATAGAGTGTACATGGTACCGCTAACATATTGGGCAGCATGTGCAATACCTCTAACATATTGCAGAGCGCACCCAGGACATGTTGAAGAGCACACATGCCATCTGTAAGTTATTATTTGGCATGCACTGTACCTGTAAAACATTATGGAGTGCACACTCTGTATGTGTAACAGGATCTGGATTTGACGACACTGCACTAAGCGTTCACATTTTTTGAATTCTCTACTTATTTTCCTTGTCTCTTTTCTTTCTATTTTGCTGTCTTTTCTAAGCTTTTGTTGAACTTCCCTCCTCTTCGTATGATGCCTCTTGTAAATCGAGTCAAGGAACGCAAGGTAAATGTCTGTTTCTGCAGTCTGACTTGCACTAAAGCCTAATAATAAAAATAGGAGTGCTATTAATATATATTTTAAATATATCTTTTATTTTTATGTAACTGGGCGTATTGTTTGCTCACGCAGTACATTACACACACACACACCATGCTTTTGTTGCATTGAAAGCCACATTTCCCACTGCACTCTTTAATTCCCTGCCATTACGGGGCTATCTGGGATTCAAAAAACACAGCTGCTTTTTTGCAAAAACAGCACCACACCTGTCCTCAGGTTGTGTGTAGTACTATGATTCACTTCCATTTACTTAATTGGAACTGAATTGCAGAACCACATTTAAACAGAGTAAAGGCCCTATTCCACGGAACGATTATCGTTCGTATTCGGCCGATATCGGCTGCTACGGACGATAATCGTCCGGTGGAATAGAGTGCAACGATCAGCCGACATCGTTCATGTCAGCTGATCGTTGCAGTCGCTTGTTTTTCAACATGTTGAAAAACAAGCGACTGATAAAGCAGCGATCTGCTGCCGTCGCTCCGTTGAATAGGAGCATCGGCAGCAGACGCTGCTATATCCTATGGGCTGCCCGGACGATCAGCGATCCCCCCTGCAGCTCCCCGCCGCCCCTCCCACACTCACCCGCTCGCTGCCGCCGCGTTGAATAGCGGCGGCAGCGAGCGGGGAACGCGGAGCAAGCGAGCGCGGAGAGCGCTCGTTTGCTCCTCTAAACGACCTGTTTAATAGGGGCATAACTCTGTTCCTTGAAGACCTGGACAACCCCTTCATGATCAGCAGGGTATCAGGATTGTCACTAGATTGTCATTTTATCTGGACTAACACAACAGTATGCATGCAGCAGACCACCTAATACTGTTATGTAAGACCTCACCCCCATCAGAGATAACATAACTGTTCTAAGATTTATTAAGATAATAAATATTCTAATATAAAAAAAATAATTGTTATATAATATTTACTGGTACAAAAAGTTCTGCTGACTTTACAGATTTAGTAGCGACCACATTTATATCACAGATGGTTGTGAGGATCTCTAATTTCAACCATCAGATTAAGAAATAGGCTCAGCTTTATTGGCACAGTGTACATAACTAAGCCTGGAAATGTCACTGGCAGCAGTATCGAATATCAGCAGGGATGTTACAGTATCCTGGTGCTTCCAGCTGTAGCCGGCTAAGGAGTTTGTCCTGAAGTAATAGATACATAAAAATCTTGAATTCTGGCATACTGAAAGATAGCTGAGCTGTGCTAAGGTAATAAAAGTAATAATACGTTAAATTATTTTATGCTGGTCGCTGCTTATGAACTGGGATGTATTTGGGACTTACAGTATATAGTGTATTCTATGTTACTGTAACTCCTTTAAAAGGAGAGCTATCAGCAGGTTAGATGAATCTGATAGCCCCCTAATGCACGCGAGGCGCCGAATAGGAAGTTATGTCTCTTACCTTCCTCCTTGGCGCCGTTCCCATGCAGTTAGTGAATTCTCAGCCCGGAGCACCATTAGGAGCACTGCCCCATCACAACGCTCCATTGTTTATCATTAGAAGAAGTGGGCCAGCTTGGCGCTATGGGGGACGTGGCAGTGCTCCTAACTGTGCTTCAGGCCATGGATTCAACTACTGACTGCGTGGGTTCACAACTGTTTAGAGGTACATTGCATTGGCTGAACTACACCAAGCCATGTGGCCCATAGTGCCACACCACTGCCCCGCACAACATGATACATTTGACGTATAAACTTGTTTTTAATAGTAATTGCACTGATAAATATGCCCCACTTCAATAGAAAGTTGTGTAATAATGTCTTATAACCTGGCTTCACTTGTAAGACTGAACACTCCTTACATTAAGTGCCCTCATATTACAAAGGAGTTTGCTTGCAATTTATGTGACCGTCTGTGCCGATTCTTCATATAAGGATGTGTTGGCTTCTGAGTACATTGGTGAAGCAGTCCAGCATGACTTGCTGAGTGCGGTGTAGACTGATTATGCCTACTTGCATAAGGTCCACTAGGAACCTGTTACATGATACATGAGGCTGGTGGGAAATTTTTTCCAGCTGTTCTAGAAAAGTGATAGCTGTTTGCAGATAATTTACGTTATGCTTCATGACTAAGCATGCTCGGACCTAGGAGATACAGTATATTAATGCAGAATTGCAGGCATTCTCTTCATAGCTGGACTCATTCCATTAGAAGACTTGTCCTAAAAATTATTTATTTCTTTTAATGTTATAGTTCTTGGTTCAGAAAGAATAGAACAGATGACAAGAAGTTACAATGATACAGAGATGCTAACTCATCTGCTGACAGAGGTGAGTGTCTGGTATTTTCTGCCACAGAAATGTCCATCCTCATGCCTATTAGTAAGATACATGATGGAAGCAGAAGTACAGCTCATTTTCTTACTGGGGGCCTTCATTCTTAAAGTGTACCTTTCGTCATAAAAAAAAAGCTTTTTTTTTCATGTCTTAGAAACATGCAAAAGTTGGATCGATTCGGGTCTTAGTTTTCAGACTTGTACCGATCGTGAGAGTGAGCGGGGGGGAAGACCGCAATGCAGTTTGTCAGTTTTCTGCTCTGTGTCAGAAAATAAAAGTCAGGCTCCATAAGAGCCTGACTCATCACATGACACAGAGCCACGAGAAGACTGCACTTACTGTGGTCTTCTTCTGGCTCGTTTTCACTATCAATACAGGTTTGAATTCCTCAATGGTTGAAATATCACTTGATGGCGGAATAGATTAGTTACAGCACTAAAGATTGGAGAATAGTATCTTACTTTACAATGTAGAACTTGTTGTAATGTGGTTACAGACATACCATAGCATATCCTACTGTCTTCATTAGGTGAATACAGGTAATCAACAGAGCACATGGCTAAGGGAGCACAGCATATGCATGCAATGTCTGACACCAATGTGGTTACTTTGGGTTTCATGGATTTAAAAAACAAAAAACAAAACAGAATTAGTTATACTTTTGCTTTAGCCAAGGATTAATGAATGCCAAAGTAAACTAAAGTATATTCATAGGTCTTTGTTTATTCATAGGCCCAGACAGTCATGTTAATTCAGAGTATGATTCCCACGTGTGGCTAGGTTCACACTATATGTAAAAATGACAGCTGTCTTTCATAATAATGTTATAGTGTTAACCTAGCTTATATGTGTGTGTGTGTGTGGTAAAATGACTCTGAAGATATCTACTTTACTGCCATACACTGCCACATTTTTACCTTCTCGGAGTTGCACCATAGACAGTGATTACTGTTCATATTATATGTTACGAGTTGTATTTCTTTTTTTTATATACAGAGAGACAGAGACCTTGAATTGGCCGCTCGCATTGGGCAGGCCCTTCTGAAAAGGAATCACATATTGACTGAGCAGAATGAATCCTTGGAAGAGCAGCTGTCTCAAGCATTAGATCATGTGAGTATTTTTAAACTATAATAGATATTAATAGTTACATTATATTTCGATTTCTAAGATATAATAATATATATATATATATATATATATATATATATATATATATATATATATATATATATATATATAGGCCATTCCATCCAAACTGAACCTTTTGTAACACCTGTAACACCTAGTTAAACCTAGTAAAACTGCAATTTAAATACTAAAGTTATAAATATACATTAAGAGTCTTAATGTATATTTATAACTTTAGTGGTTAAATTGCACTTTTTTTTTATAAATAGCTGTTAAAAAAAATAGTTTAGGTGTTACTGGTGTTAAAAAAGGTTTTTTTTTGCTTTTATCTTTTAAACAGTCCAAGTAAACCACATTCACAAACCTCTATGCTTTACTGCTCAACATTTCATTATTTGATTCACTAAAGCTTCTTGTTCTTGGTACAGGTGAATCAGCTCCAGCATGAGCTAGCCAAGAAAGATGACCTGCTTAGGGTGGTTTCCATTGCCTCAGAGGAAAGCGAGACTGACTCCAGCTGTTCTACCCCTTTGCGCTCTAATGACTCATTTACCCTCACACACGGGCTGCTGCAGCTGGATAACTTACATGTCAAACTGCGGGAGTTGGAGGAGGAGAATATTGCGCTACGTTCTCAGGTACAGGTGTGAACGTTTATTACATCATAACATCAAATATTTACCTTGTCATCACCTACAGTGATTTAAATGAAAGAAAGCTTTAAAATAATTGCATATAAGCACAAAGCTTTTATGTCTTTTAATCCGAAATTTAAAAAAATAAATAAACGCTGCAGTGTTTAACATGCACCAGGATAACACAGTTTCTGCTCCATCAATACAGACTGGATGTAGTCTGATCTTGTCATCTCTGACGCTGTAGCCCTGGTTCCTTTACAGGTTCCTGGTTCTCCTAACCATTGTGTAGGGAACTTTTTTCAGTGCAGTATAGTATTATTTACAGTCTGAGCAAAACTTGAGAAATGACCCCAGCCAAATCATGTTTGGACCATAGAAGTATTGGGGTCAGTACACAGATGCATCAGCACTTATCACAGGGTACTGACTTATCTGTACCTTGGTAGGCACTATTGCGGTATGAATGCAGACTAACCCGAGGTCCTCTCCAGGTACATGAATGTTATCTAAAAGTTACACGCACACAAACACACAGTTCTCATAGAGAGATAGAAAAATATGTTTTACCTGCTTTTTACATATGTTTTTTTTTTTTTTGATCTTCGCTTATGTTGTTCTCTTTTGATTCAGGCTTCTCATCTGACAACAGAAACCATATCTTATGAAGAAAAGGAACAACAATTGGTCATCGACTGTGTGAAAGAAATTCGTTAAGTGTTTTACAAAGAAGAGACATGAACTTTACACTTAAAGATAGAAAGATGAACCCACATGACTTTAATTTCTTTTAAAGCTTATGGACACCTTTGCACTGTTGTTGTGACTACTTCTATAGCACACTGCCATGCAAATCAAAAGTTTGCTATGTAGGCCACCCATAGTTACACCCCTCGGAAGGTCTGGTGGGGGGCATAAGATATAACTGATGGCCAGGCAATCGCTCAGTCGTCTGTTCACACTGAGCAGTTGGCACTAATTCTGGTCGATGACTTCTCTCAGAATTCTGCCTGCCTCAGCGCCTCAATGTAAGGTATAGGGGCGCCTTGACATGTCAGTTCTTTAAGCGGAAAGGCGCAAAGAGCGGAGACGCCATATACCTTACATTGAGGCTCTGAGGCAGGTGGAATTCCACTGACACTGGAAGGGACACTAGCTCAGACAGTGGCCAGAAAAATCTTGGAGGACAACTCACTCAGGTTGCAGAAAGGGAGAGCAGTGTGTAGGAGAGAATCATATAGGCTGTGTACAAGTATTGAAAGAAAATGGATCACTCACATTACACTGTAGAAGCGACAGTTTATATACAGAGTATATAAAAAAAAAAAAGTCAGTATACGACTGTTTTTCCCTTTTTTTTTATATGATTTAGTTTTTAGTCTAATTCTATAACAGCGGAGAGACTTGTATACACTGTAAATAATTTACGTGCTGTCACACATTTGCCCTATCCAAAATTCTTACTTGTAGTGTTTGTAGAATGACAGTCCTAAGTGTGTAAAATCCCATTTCAGGGGAATCCAATGCCCAGATTGGTAAACTGACCGATGAATTGGCGGATAAGTCTGAGGAGATTGTACGATACCAGGAGGAGATATCCACTGTATTGACTCAGATTGTTGACCTCCAGCACAAGCTGAGGGAGGTATGTATCTGAACTTGCCCATTTATATCACCTGTCATTACTTTTATGCTGCCCGAAACATGAGTCATCAGAGCTGTCCCAGTCAGCTTGTACCTGCCCCAACAGCCTTAATAGATATCTCCCTATACTGAAACAGGGAGACCTCTATCAATCAAGGATGAAAGTTTTGATAGGTTTCCTTTAACCTCTTAAGGACGCATGACGTACCCGTACGTCATGCGTCCGCAAGAGGTGTTCAGAGCGGGGCCGCGCGGCGACCCCGCTCTGAACCGCCGCCATCCCGGGTGATGCGTGTAGCCCGGGACCGCGGCTACTAGCGGGCACGGTCCGATCGCTGTGCCTGCTAATCAGGTAATCAGATGCAGCTGTCAAAGTTGACAACTGCATCCGATTACCTTCTGCAGCACTTCCCTGGTGTCTAGTGGCGGAGATCGCCCGCCCGGGAGGTTTTCCCGGAGGAGCGATCTCCATATCTTCAGCCGGCTGGGGTCTCCGCCAAGATGGCGCTGATCCCGGCTCAGCACTCGTTTGTTTTCGGCAGCAGCAGTCCAAGGCAAACGAGTGCTGATCTCATTGATCTTTGCTGTATAAGTATACAGCAAAGATCTCAATGAGAGATCAAAGTGTATATACTAAAAGCCCCCTCCCCTAATAAAAGTTTGAATTACCCCCCTTTTCCCAGGTTTTAAATGAAAGTAAATAAATAAACATGTTTGCTATCGCCACGTGCGTAATCGCCCTATTAATTAATCACATTACTGATCTCGCACGGTAAACAGCGTAAGTGCAAAAAAAAGTGCAAAATTGCGCATTTTTGGTCGCATCAAATCCAGAAAAAATGTAATAAGTGATCAAAAAGTCTTATATGCGCAAACAAGGTACCGATAGAAAGAACACATCATGGCGCAAGAAATGACACCGCCCCATAGACCAAAGGATAAAAGCGCTAGAA
This sequence comes from Dendropsophus ebraccatus, assembly GCF_027789765.1. Classification (NCBI taxonomy): domain Eukaryota; kingdom Metazoa; phylum Chordata; class Amphibia; order Anura; family Hylidae; genus Dendropsophus; species Dendropsophus ebraccatus. Next base: position 53,562,944 of record NC_091462.1, read on the forward strand.
GCCTGGAAATAGAGTGATTTTAAGGAACATATATTTGGTAACAATGGTTTGAATTTTTTACAAGCCATCAGATAAAAGAAAAGTTATACATGTTATATATCATTGTAATCGTAACGACTTGAAGAACATGCATAACAAGTCAGTTTTACCCCAGCGCGAATGGCGTAAAAACAAATGCCCCCCATTTTTGTTCAATTTCACCACACATTGAATTTTTTTCTGGTTTCGCAGTGTACTTTAAGCAAAAATTCACCCTGTCATTGCAAAGTACAATTAGTGACTCAAAAAATAAGGGCTCATGTGGGTTTCTAGCTGGAAAAATGCAATTGCTATGGCCTTTTAAACCCAAGGAGGAAAAAACGAAAACACAAAAACGAAAATTGGCTCCGTCCTTAAAAGGTTAATCAGATTGTCTAAAATGAGGCACTATGCAAAATAATTGTGTGTGTGTGTGTGTGGTGTATATATAAATATATATATATATATAATATTTATATTATACAGGAATCACTGTGGCACTCAAAGATGTAGTGAAAAAATAAGTGGTGTATTCGCCCAAAACCGCAACTTTTCAAACTCTCAATGAGTCCTTTTTCAAGCAGTGTTATATAATGTGTGTGTGTGTGTGTGTGTATATATATATATATATATATATATATATATATATATATATATATATATATATATATATACATATATATATAATGTGTATATATATTTAGAAAATACTGTTATTTCTGCTGTTGCACCAATGCTTCCAGTTTTTTGCCTGCATGACCAACTAGCTGCAATAGTCAAATACATGTATAAAGCCTTACTAGGGAGTGGAGGTGCTGAGGTGGAGTGGGAATTTACAGATAGTTTCTTTTTTCTTTTTCTTTTTTTTTTTTTTTTAATTATATAAAATTCCCTGCTGTAAGACACATGCAGACTAGGGATGACTTATCATTGTAAGGGAGTGTTATATGTACGCAATCTGTGCTGAGATCATTTTGCTTATATAGGTATCTGTGTTAGTCATGAGTTTAAAAGGTGATCTCTACAAAACCTCCTATTATGAGGGTCAGTGACCATTTTCTGTTGGGTAGATACATACTTTGAATACGCCCATTTTGTCTATTAGCATTTATCTGTATAAAACATTTGTATAAAAATTAAATTTGCATACTGTCGATAGATCGCATAAAAAAATGTCATCTTACTTTGTATTTAACAGAGTGCAATAGAGAAAGAGGAGCTGAGAATTCATTTGCAAGCATCCAAAGAAGCTCAGAGGCAGCTTACCGCTGAGGTATGAATCTGTATACATGCACGTTTAAGCTCCTGAATCCACATTAAGAAAAAAAAGGGTTAAAGGTTTTATCCAGGTATACAAAAACATGTCTGCTTTCTTCCAGAAACAGCCCCACTCTTGTACTCCAAATAGGTATGGTTTTGCAATTCAGTTGCATTGAAGTAAACTAAGCTGTATTATGATACCACACACAACCTGAGGTGGTGCTGTTTTTGACAGAAAGTAGCTTTGTTTTTGGTAACTGACTTTAAAATCAAATTAATATGTGTTGATTAGATGAAATAGATGAACTGCAGATGCCTAAATTCATTGTATGTATGCTGCATCTGATAATTGTACGGTCCTCTGTACTGTGTGCTTAAAGCAACAGAGTACCCAAAAACCAGTTAGAACCATATATGAAGGGGTTAACTGGCATTCCCAATTGTTTTTTCTACTGTGTTCAAGCATGTAGTCTGATGATTATTTATTATTTTTCTCCAGCTTCACGATTTACAGGATCGCAATGCAGAATGTCAGGGGATGCTTCAGGAAGCTCAGGATGAATTAAAGATGCTGCGTTGTAAAGCCAGCCCCTCGGCACTACTTAGGCGGCCCCAGTCATGCAGCATATTCCCTGTGGTAAGGAAGGTTAAATACTGAACTAGGATCACATGTATTTATGAACTGCAATAGAAAATTCTTGCTTGTTACTATTCTAGGATTCATTAGCAGCTGAGATTGAGGGTACCATGAGAAGAGAGCTGAGCCTGGAAGAAGAATCAAGCTTTGGTGAACGAAAGTATGATGATCCGTTCCTTAAATTGCATTGTCTTTTTAACCTAATTGTACAAGGAGCTAGTTACAATACTGTATCTGCTGCATACTGCACGTTCCTAGTCTGGGTGTTTCCCACCAAATATACATTTTATCAGCAATCATAAGTAACGTTGGTAAACATAAGTGTTTTAACACCGGAAACAGCTCTTGGGGTCCCAGCAGTCAAACATTTATCATCTGCCCTGTGGATACGTGATGGATAACCCTCTAAAAGGGCTGTCCAACCAGAAACACTTCAACCAGGACCCCTGCGATTGTATACACGTTAGGGGGTAAGTGTAAGATTGCAGGTGTCCAACTGCCTAAGATCTCAACAGTAGGGTCTCAAGTCTCCTGTTGGAATCAAGTGGAACTCATGCATGTGCATTGCTGCTGCATTTATTGCCTATGGGACTGTCACATGTGCAACTTAAACACCACTTCTACACCAGACCATGTTTTTGAGACCGTGGAGGAAAGTGTTATTGGTTTGACAACTCCTTTAACTAAAAATGTGTTTAGACAAGATGTACAGTAGCCAATGGATTATTTTTGTAGCCAATAGACTTTTTCTTGATTTCAGAAAGCATCCAAAACGTGTTTTTGACACTGTCAAAGTAGCAAATGAACTTCGCAGCCGATCATCTTCCATGTCTTTGACGATACCAGGGTCGAACCGCTCTGGTGTGGTCATGACAGCTCTGCCTTTTGAATCAGGGGCAAAAACTGAAGAGAAGAAATCCAATGTCCAGTCAACTGAAGACAATTTCAAGGAAAAAGATTTTAAGTAAGTATGGAGTAGTTCCAAATATTATACACTATTCCAGTCTTGTCCATTGCACTTATTCATGTGGTGTTCACTTTACACTTCTACTTGGTTTATACATTGCGTGCAATGTGTAGAATATCCAGTGTGCAAATACTAGGTCCCAGTATTGTTATGGTCACCGTACACAGCCTTTATACGTTTGTTCTCCTTGTCTGTCCTACCCATTCTATCACTTATTAACCAAGTCCAGTATAAAATGCTGCTTAAGAGGCTAAAGGGAACTGTATACATATTTGATTAGAAGAGGATTACTACCAAAACCATTATTGGGACATGTCACACAGACACATCAAATGTTTTAATTGGTTGGGGTCTGGGTACTCACAAATTACTAGATAAAGGAAGAGTAAGTGCTATGCTGAGTGCTTTTCTCCCTGCATCTTCACTCAGGAGTTCCATAATAAGTTTCCTTAAAGGAAAAGTCTGGCGAAATGTTTTATTAAAGTATTGTAAAGTATTGTATTATGGGAAATGCTTATAAAGTGCTTTTTTTCCCCTGCACTTACTACTGCATCAAGACTTCACTTCCTGGATAACATGGTGATGTCACGACCCGACTCCCAGAGCTGTGCGGGCTGTGGCTGCTGGAGAGGATGATGGCAGGGGGACACTGAAGGACACATGGCACTGGAGGGACACTGAGCATCCCTCTGCCATCATCCTCTCCAGCAGCTACAGCCCACACAGCTGGAGGTCGGGTCGTGACATCACCATTTTATCAAGGAAGTGAAGCCTTGATGCAGTAGTAATTGCAGGGAAAATAGCACTTTATGTGCATTTCCCATAATAAGTGAATATTGGTGATTTGTATAACTTTTGTGGGACAATACAATATGTGAAAAAAAAATAATTTCTCTGGACTTCTCCTTTAAGCAAGCCAGGGAAGCATTCGGCCAAGCTCTTCTCCCGACTCTGTCTAGCAATCGGTGGAGGCCTGAACACCAAGGCCATGACTAATCAAAAGTCATGAGCAGAGTAGCCATAAGAACCCATATGAAAGAGGGGGGTTAGCATGAAGGTATAGGCTAGGGACAGGGGAAGAGAAGGAATGGGAAGAAGGAAAAAGAAGAGTGTCAAAAGTTTTTTTTTTAAAGTGACAGTTAAGGCCCCATTACACTAAACAATTATTGGACTAAGGCCCCTATTACACCAACAGATTATCTGACAGATTTTTTTAAGCCAAAGCCAGGAATGGATTTGAAAAGAGGATAAATCTCAGTCTTTCCTGTATGACCTGTTCTCTGTTAGTCTGTTCCTGGCTTTGGCTCAAATAAATCTGTCAGATAATCTGTTGGTGTAATAGAGTCCTTACTTGGACAATTACCGACCATTCACGCTGATAATTGTTCAGTGTAATAGCACATGTTGAAAGATCACGATCTTTAGGCTGCCCCTCCTGATGCTCCCCGCTCGCTGTCTGTGCATGTAATAGCAAAATGCACTGTACAACAATACAGTACAACAAATTTTGATCAAACAACCAGCTTACATGTTACTGGTTGTTTACAACTATGCTGAAGATCATTTCAACATCATTTATCTACTCCCGTCCCCAAGCATTGACATTATAGCTGTATCTTCTCTTTTAGGGAAAACACAAAGTCTGAAATCCTGGATGATAGCTTAGAGACTGCACTACACAGACTGCACCTTCGGCGCCAAAACTACCTAAGTGAGAAGCAGTTCTTCAGGGAAGAGTGTGAACGAAAGCTAAAACATCTTGAGGATGAGCAAGATCATAGTGGCTGCAGCACTCCTGCAGGGAGCGTCATGTCTCTGGCAACCCATTTCTCTGACTGTACAGACTCTTCCGCTACCTCTAGTTCCTTGCGCAGTCTGCTACCAGAGAAATTACAGATTGTTAAGCCTCTTGAAGGTAGGTGGCTCAGCTTTTCAGATCTATGGTTATATTATATGTCTTCCTTATTTGGTTACACTGAAATGTTGATATATTGTAAGGCTGTCAAAAGCAGATTCAGAGCTAAGTTAGGGTCCTTTTACACACAAAGATATCTGACAGATTTTTCAAGCCAAAGGAATGGATTAGAAAAGAAGAGAAATCTCAGTCTTTCCTTTTTTGACCTGTTCTGTTAATAGTTTGTTCATGGCTTCGGCTTCAATGATCTGTCAGATATCTGTCTGTGTAAGGCCCCTTACAGATAGTGTTTCTGCATACATATATGGCACATGTATGTCTTATGTTTATTTGATTTATTATTCTATTATGTAGCATAATGCAGTTATGTGTGGTATAAGGTATATAGGATGTGGAGATTTCATTTAGTTATAATGTATTCATCAGGTTCCCAGACTCTTCATCACTGGCAGCAACTGGCACAGCCAAACCTGGGGACCATTTTGGATCCCCGTCCTGGTGTACTAACCAAAGGCTTTAAAGCTCTGCCTGAGGATGCAGAATATCGCTTGTGTGATCTGGAAGAGGATGAAAAGGAAGATGAGGAAGATGAAGGTGGAATAACTTTTAAAGTGGTTGAAAGAGATAATGGTGATGTGCCAAAATCTTCCTTAAGTATATTCCTACCACCTATAAGCCTGACACCAACCACAACCTCTGGTTAGTCTTTTTTTTTTTTTACAGTAGCTTTTTGCTCTCTATATAAATCCCTTTGAATATTTCTGTTCTGTGTCCTAGTAGCTGTCCTACTTTAGCCTTAGTTTGTGCACAATACCTGTAGAACACTTTATGTGTTGGCTCATAAATATGTTATAAAATTACGGCCCTTCGGTGTGCAAAGTAGTTTAGTGTGTACTGTGCAAACAACCTCACCTTGTTTTGTCTGTATTACAGCTACAAACCCTGGAAAATGCCTGGGTAGCACCAATTCAACATTTACCTTCACCACTTGCAGGATCCTGCACCCCTCTGACATAACTCAGGTTACCCCCAGGTGAGGCACAAACTGCTAAAGGACAAAGCATTAAAAGACTTGTCTCAGGAGAGACATTGATGGCATAGCACTAAGATAAATGCCCAATCAGCAGTGATCTTGATGTTAAGTAACTAAGCCACTTCATCTAGACATCCCCTGGAAGATGTATGGCTGACCCAAAAAGTAAATTTGTGAGATTCTGGGAATACTCTTAGGGTGTCATGTATCAAGCAGTGCACCTTGTGTTTCTTACCATTTTTTGGCGTATGTGTGATGTGCACAGACCTTCGTCAGATTTACTAAACAGTGTAGCTCGGTGTATGTGTGAATAGGACAGCCTACGCTTGTTTTTGCCTTCTTGACTATTGTGGGCGTGGTTATTAGTAAGAGTTTTCTAAAAAATAATTTTCTTGAAATATTCACATTTTCGTTCGCATCTGTACTCCAGTTCCTAAGCAAGGTCAATTCATGAATACCTGCAGTAAAATGCGCAGCACCAGGGAAGCTATGGCAGGTGATTTGTGAACCAACATGTGAATATTCATAAATACCTTACTAGGCTGCAAACATATAAGCCAGTGCACAGTGATAAAAATATTCTCAAAAAAAAAGGTGCAAGTGATAAATGTGTTTTGTGTGTGTGTGTGTGTGTGTGTGTATATATATATATATTATTTATTATTATTATTATTATTATTATTATTATTATTAATTTATTTTTTTTACAACAATAATAGGCCATCAATGTGTCACCTGCAGAACGTGAGGATCTGAACACTCAGACCTTAGCTGTTAACTTTTGTTATATTTCTATGATATGTCAAGTTTTTTTTTAAGTGATAGGTGCAGTAACTTGCAGTAAGTTTGGCCGAAGCCGTACCTCATCGCTTGGCTGGAGACCTATAGCTGTATCTATGTTTTCCAGGCGGCCCTAGAGATGCATCCATGTTTTCCAGGCAGCAAGGGTTCAACAGCCAAGCAATCAGGTTTGGGTTAGGCTGAACTTACTGCAAGTTTCTGCACTTATCACTTTAAAAAACTTACTGTAAGTTTGCCCATCTCTAAGTAATGGTGTGTTTACACAGAGCGATTTATCTAACAGATTTTTTAAACCAAAGCCAGGAATGGATTTGAAGAGAGGAGAAATCTCAGTCTTTCCTTTATTACCTGTTCCCTGTTTATAGTCTGTTCCCGGCTTTGGTTTCAAAGATCTGTCAGATAAATCTCTGTGTTAGCATACCCTAATACGTGATCCAAATGGGTTTGCAAGAGCAGGGGTGACTTAAAAAAAAAAAAAAACAACCAAAACCCTCTGTTTTATTAAGGATAAGTAAAGCACATACACCTCACGTATAGTACAAAGTATAAAACAGTATATAATAAGGCAATGAGGCTACATGAGGTAGTTCCATCAAACATCATGGGTAAGTCATACAAAAACAGAAACAAAGCATAACATAGCCCAACCATCATAGTGTCCATACCTGTGTGTTATCGTAGTAAAGGAACGTAGGCGCATACGTACTTCAGCATTGATCCTTCCTCCACTGCCCACACAAGATGGTAATGCTATTGTACATATAGTTCGGCTCCCGACGCATATGCATGCATGGTAGAGCTCACATTCCAGGCAGTACAGTCACTGTGGTTGGTGTCATTAAAGGGGAAGGGCACCACAGGTTCCACACTTTCTTAGAATTTCTTAGGACACTTTCTGTGTATATAAAGAACTTTCTCGTACAACACTATGCTGTTAACCTGATTTTTCCACATGGTAAGATTATGGATTTTCGCAATGGATTTTCGTGCTACAAACAAGGTCTCTCTGAAAAATATTTGGAGATGGTGCGATCCCTCCTCCTCATCCTAAAGCTCTAAAAGACATATAGCAAGAGATACTGTGACTGGAATTGAAATTATTAATGGCAAACATTGTGTGACTTCTCCCCAAAATGAGGAGATGGATGGGCAGGTCCAAACCATATGCCAGAAGTCTGCTGGCTCGGCCTGACACTTAGGACATATTGGTGCTGGGATGTGTCCCATGCGATGTAGACGCAGGGGAATCAGATAAGCCTGATGAATAAAGTAGTTGTGTGAGGCAGTTGTTGATAGCTGGGGATACAAATTTATGTGATTCCAAGATGGACTCACAATCCTCCTCATCCAAACTGGGTATGAAGGCTTTCCATTTCTCAATGGTGGGTAGAGGAGTGGACCAGCACTACCAGAGCTTGGATCAGTTGAGAGTACAAGGAGGACACGAGATTCGCCTAGCAGGGGTGACTTAAGCAACTTTCTATTCCTTTTTATTGTTTTTTTTTTTATTATTATTATTTATATTTTTCTGAAAGGTTCTCTTCCATTCTGTCAGTTTTAATGATTATTTCTTGTGTTTGTTTCTTACCAGTTCTAAGTACACCTCATCATCATTCTTTGGCACTGGAAGCTCTTGTTCATCCAGCACATGTGTGAGTTCCCCTGCCATTTCCTGTCGTTTGAGCCTTGGAGAATATTCTGGTAAAGCATCTGATCCCTCCATGAGTAATACCAGTAATTTAGCTAAACTGCTGAAAGAACAAGGTATATCTGCTAAAGTCAACGGCCCCGTTGTTCAAGAGAAACCTTCACGTCCACAAAATCTACTACTTCCCTCCACTCCACCCAATTCTCCTTGCCGTTCCCCTTGTCCATCTCCTCTGACTGAAGCACGAGCAAATCCCTCTGAAAATTTCTTGGCAGTCTCCAGACCGGCTGAGAGCTTTCTTCAAGAAATGTATGGTCTGAAGTCGACGCGAAGCTTAGCGGATCTGGGGCAAATGAAGATGAGCTTGGTGGAGCGATTAAAGCGTTTAGGGATCGCAAGAGTAGTAGCCAACCAAACGCAGGGGCCAGCATTAAACAATGGGCTTAAACGACAAGAGTCGGCCATGTTTACTGCCACTAGCAGTAGTCTTATGGGTGGATTAAAAAGGAACCAGTCTCTTCCTGCTATTATTGGTGGACTTGCTGCTCCTGTTTGCACATCATCTCCAAAAATGGGTAGTTTAAAAGAAGACTAAGCTGAGGATCGAAATAGACTGGTCAAGTGTCCACACAGTAAAGAAGGAACTCTGGCAAGTTTATGTGCAAATGTTGAAGGTTTGAGCATGTGTAAGAGAGAAGAGTAATATATGAGAGCTTCAAATGAAGGATTTAGAATGTGTCTGCAAGGCCTAAGAAATAAAGTATATGTGGACTTGATGAAATAGGGGAGCTGTTTAGAAACTGCACACAAAAATATTTTCCTTGACTGGTTTATGCACCACAGACAGCTGGTTTTAATCGCTGCCATTAATATTTTTTGCGCCAATACGAAGCTAAGACTAATACCACTGTATAGTATAGAAGGAGTTACAGCTAGACATGTTACATAAAGTATTAATAATCTATAAGTGTAAATAGTATTGGATATTCCAACAAGCTAGAGATGTAAAAAAAAAAAAGAATGAATGTAAGACACCAGTTTATTAAGATCTGTGAGCTATGCGAGGAAAAAAGAATAAAATATTACTATAATAGTCAAACTACTAATACCATAAAGTCTGGGTAATGTTAAAGGGGTCATCCAGGGTTTAAAACAAACAAACACTTTCTTTCAGAAACAGCACCACTCTTCTCCTTAGTTTGGGTGTGGTTTTGCATTTCCGTTCCATTGAAGTAAAAGGAGCTGAGCTGTAATACCACACAGAACTGAGGACGGGGATGATGCTGTTTTTGCAAGAAAGTAGTTTTGGTTTTGTTCTTTTCTAGATATTCCCTTTTACAGAGGACATCCCTGATCTCCTGACTGATTTCTGTAGTAATAAATAATTGCATTCCCAATAAAACAACAATTCTGAAACCTATTTTCTCATAACTCTGTGCTATGCTGATCTTCTTTAATTCTTCCTGAACACTAAAGAATATATTTGACCCCCTGTCGGCGAGGTATGTCTATACAGTCTGGCCTTAGACATTATCAAAAGTAGTTGTTGTTTTGTTTTTTTTTAATTTACAGTTATACTTTAAGGCAATGCAAGTACTTAAAGGGAACCTGTCACCGGGGATGCGGGCACAGATACCACCCCCCCCCCCCTCCCGTTGCAGCCCCCGGATACTTACCCTTTTTGACGAGTCCCGTTCCTGGAGCCGGTCCCGGGACGAAGATATCAGCACCCGAAGCTATGCACGCACTCCGCTGAGATGAGTCCGACGCCCGGCTTCGGGCACTGATATGGTTGTCCCGGGATCGGCTCCAGTATCGGGACTCGTCGGAAAGGGTGAGTATCCCGGGGCTGCACCAGGGGGTCGGGCGGGCTCTGTGCCCGCGTCCCCGGTGACAGGTTCCCTTTAAAATAGCCATGTCGGGAGATCTGACAGGTCCTGTGTAAAAGTTGTCAGGGATAGAGGCCTAGAGGCGTAGTTATTGAGCACCTTAGTTTTTTTATTTTATCCGACTCAAGTATACACTGGTCCAGTTATTAGTCCATTGTTCCAAATGCTTCAAAATATATAGATGAGAAATAGATACATCATCCCTAATTTTTAATGGTGTAGCATGAAGGATGTTCTACTGCAGATATAGTTCATTAGATGAATTTTCTAACTATAAAGCACAACCTTTTTAATTTAATAATAAAAAAAAGGATAACAAAAGGAATATAAAAAAAGTGGCTATGCATGCTTTACCATGTGGTGGCCCAATGGAAATAAACTATTTCTGTGTGATTAAGCTTATCCGGGTATAGGGTACCATTTGTAATCTGGTGCAAAATTCATACTGTGCAATATAAGAAACCCTCCACTTGTGTCAATTTGTATAAATATGAGCCAGTCTATGTGCCATGTCTATGGATCATCTACAGCGGACATCATACTGTTCTATTCTGGTACCAGCATATTGTTAATTCTTTCAATATTACAGTACTTGTAAGCAATTGCATGCAATATATATATATAGTTACATTCTGTTTTTGTGCTAGTGGCTCGGTAGATCTGCCCGGTTTATCTTCATAAACCTTTGTCCTAAATAGATGGCTTTTGTGGGATACAGACAAAGAATGCAGTTTTTTCCATATTTATTTTGTGGTTACAGTCTAGTAGTTGCTTATGAGCTATAGAGCAGAACGCATAGGGATTTAGGCAGAAAAAAAAATTAACAATGATAGTGCTGCTAACAGCAACCAATCAGAGCACTGCTTTTATTTTAAAATCTTTTTAAAAAAATTTGAGTGTGACTTTGATTGGCAGCCAAGGGCAACACAGACTTTTTGAACTGTTTTGTACGCATTAGGCTTATAGTGTATTGCCTTTATGCATTGTCAGGTTATTGCTTCTGAAGAATGGTACTAGGCAATATTTCTCTTACTCGGCTTTCCTTTTGTAATCCTAAAAGGGGGAAAAAATTGTACCAATGTTTTTTTTACCGTTTCCCATTTATTAAAAAAATTGCACTAATTATAATGAAGCATTATTTTAAATGTTACGTTTTTGTTACTTTTTGTTTAATATGAAGTCCCTATCCCCTAAGCAGAGATATGCTATAACTTTTATAATGTTTACCCTAAAAGAGAGTGAATGGATTTAAAGTTAAAGGATGGTATGTAATTTCTTGAACGCTTTTGCAGGCCACGTTCCTTTATAGGCTTCATGCAGATTTCAAACATCTGAAGTTTGAAATTTTAAGACAAGCCTACAGGCATCTGTTACCTTAAAGGGGTTGGCCACTTTATAGTAAAATTGTTCACTGTACAGTATTAGTAACTGTATATACTGACAGCCGCTCTCTGTGTACCTCATAGAGCTAAAATCAGATTCCCCTCCTCCCCCTGGGCTGCTTTGCTCTGTGGGGAGTCTGTCCATAAGATGGCCGACATGAAGGAGCATGTTACCATGCCGTCTGCCTCAATGTCCACCACTGAGCCTGTATATGCCTATAGAGGATGCTGGTCACATGCTCCTCCATGTTGGCCATCTTATGGACAGAATCACCACAGAGCAGGGCAGCACAGCCTGGAGAAGGGGAGTCTGATTTTAGTGTTATAGGGTACACAGGGAGCTGCTGTCAGTAAGTGCTGTGTGCACACTTAGTAATACTGTACACTGAACTATTTTACTATAAAGTGGCCAACCCCTTTAAATAAGAGGTAGAGCAACAGTTTAATCTAAGAGTTTTCCTGCAGGTTCTTCCCAGTGGAGGTGTTATGATGTGAGCACATCTTTCTCTCCTCTGACCTTCATCCTGTGTATTTATGTGTATATTTGCCATGACATGGCTGGAGAGCCTAGCAATGGAGAAATATTTCTTAAGATTAACAAAAAAAAAATGTAAAAGACAAAAAAAATCCTGTTATTTATCCTGAAGACAAACTGATTTGTTTTTAAATCTATATTTTATTCCTTTGTATTATGTATATATGCCTTGTTGCACCGTTGCTTTAAATATGTTGACTATATAATATTGTATCCATTGTTTTTATGTTATCACCAATAAACATTTTCAATCTTTGTACTTTTTAACAGATTTTTATCAATTCTTTATTTTCTTTTAAAACAATGAAAGAACAAAAAAATAAGCATACAAATAATGCATATATACAGGAGAAGGGGTATAGCAAGATTGTACATATACAGAACATATGTGTGGAGTAGCCACAGTATTTCTGGTAGACATTCAGGTGGTATGTAAATCTTTTTTTTAAGCCAGCATTACAAAAGGTTTAAAGTGTAACTGCGCTTTCAAGTAACTTTTCAGGATAAGCTGCATGTGTATGGTCATAAGGAGTAGTCATGTGGTCTTTTTTATAACCGGTTTATGGCATTTTTTCACTAGTTTTGCCTTCTGCAGGCTCCATTTGTTTTTCTGTTGTTTCTTAGCTAGGTAGGCAGAGTGAAGCGCTGCTTAAAATAATACCCATATCTGTGTCTCTCTCCAGTGACCTCCACACTGCCACTCCAACTTTTTGACCATTTTTTTCCAATTGTTTGTGGAGGTTATAAGAAATGACAATTGGCATTAGTTCTTGTACTTAACCCCTTTTTGTATGGTATTCACTGTGTGGGATAAGTATTATGATATTTTAAAGGAGTTTTCCGCATAAATATAAAACTGCACTGGGTCCACAGGCATTGAAGCATACACGATTTCTCAGCTCTGAACTTTTTCAGAATTTTCCAGTCCTGACTGCCATCGTAGATTGAAACTGGGACTGCAGTGGGACTTCACAGTGGGAGGGGGAATAGGTATGTACTATGTCTTAATGCACGAGGCAGTGCACGCATCATCCCCCCCATCTAATGGTTTTGACGTTATGTGGTGATACCAATAATACCTCATTTATTTTTTTTACTGTGTTTAGATTCTTTTTCACATGGTAAATGGTGTCATAGTCACCATGTTTGCTGCTGAGCGTTCCAAAAGACTACTGATTTAATTATATTAATAAAGCAGTAGAAGAGGATGACTAAAGGTCTTTGCAGATACAGTGGTTTCTCATGTTCTAATATTAATTTGTTCTGGGAGGGCACAGTTTAGAATACTAGACCATAACCCTATGGAAAATTAATAAACTGGTTCTCCAAATGCAGTGAAAGATGCACTTTGGGGTTCAGAAAATGTACTGATAAAATATATTTTTTTCTGGTATGTGGGAGGGGTTATGAAAAAATGTGATGATGCGGTATAAAATTATCCTTTTATGCTCTTTTTATAAGTTGTTTACATCAGTATCTTGTGCGCCTCTCAAATTTCGGCACAGGACAGAGGGGTGGGGATTTAATGAAGACCGACCCATAGGTATGCCAGTCTGAATAAATTGGTATATTTAGTGTTTTGTTTTGTTTTTTACCAAGGGCAGAATACATTCACAAGGCCCCATATGTTATAGGGAATCTATCAGAACCTGGAGCCGACCCAAGATGCTGACAGAGTGCATTAAGTGACAGTTTACTAGTTAGAAGGGTTCCTTTGCGTTAGCTCTCAGGGCAGGGTATGCTGCACAATTTCATATCTTCTACTGTACTCAAGTGTCAAAGAGGAGTTGTGGTGAGGTGAGATGCTCGCCACACTCTGGCACTCCTTCCTCCTCTTTCTCCTTTGAATATTATGTGGCAGATGGCCTCCTGCACACGGGCGCACCAGCCTCTGTTGATGCTGTCAAGGGCCATGCACGCCGTCCTGACAGTTTGCTACTGACTTTACAGGTGGCACTCCTCTTCTCTTTGTTGTTCCCACAGGCACCATTGGCTGGGGGTGCGGCCCATGTGCGCTGAGGGGCTGAAGCCAATGCCCACAGACGGGACACTGGATGCATGTCCTCCATCCCTCTGGTCAATGGTACCTTTGCAAACAATGAAGAGAAGAAGCATGTGGCCTGTGATATCAGTGGTAAACTGTTAGGTTGGCGTGCACGTCCCATGACAGCAGTGGGGCATGCACAAACATGAAGACTGGTGTGAGCATGCAGGAGGCCGCCTACCGCAGAATATTCATGGAGAAAGAGCCAGAGGAAGGAGAGGTGAGGCGTGCCACAGTGCAGCACCAGCGCCTCACCACAATGCCTCTTTGACACTTGATTACAGTGGAAGATATGACATTTGTGCAGCATCCTCTCCCCTGAGAGCAAAGGAACTCTTCTAACTAATAAACTGTCTCACTCAATCCACACTGTCAGCACCCCAAGTCGGCTCCAGGTGCTGACAGAGTCCCTTTAAATCAAAAACTTCTCATGAAGTTTACCATGTAAATAAAAATCTATTAAGAGAAAAGTTTAGCTCTTCAACAGAACTGTGAACAATGTGCTGATGCTTCCATAACAATGTAAAGTATAACATGGTAAAGAACTGATCAGCAGACTGCTCTATTTGATCTGCCACACCTAGCATACAAGAGGTTAAATCATTCTGCGTGGAATACTTAGCCATATGTGACAATGTGACCAGTCAGGTGAGGCCTTATTGTTCCTATGGAGATCATGTAAACCTAAACTGCTGAAGTGGTTTTTTGAAATCCTAACAACCAGGCAGCAAAATCACTGTGAGAGTACAATGCACCCAAGGCGACTTCTGAGGTTGGTGTTTTTGACTTTTACAAAGAAAAAAATCTGTTCTTCATTTGTTTGTGTAACTTTAAGAACCTATAATAGTACATATCTAAGTTTATAATACATCTCTATGAAGAACTGTGTATTATACATATTTGCAGGGCACAGTTTACAGGTTCACAAAGTATCTCAGCTGCCTATGGGTTAAAATTATGCTATTCCTCTATACTGTTATGGGCAGTGGTGATCTCCTGTAAACTGCTTTGTCCACTTATGGCATATAAATGTAATACATGAGGGTCTTTGGTCAGATGCAAACATTTTAGTTAGAGTAAAGCTATTATCCATAGAGTCTCATCTGTGTATTGTGAATAGCCAATGTGATACTTCTCTGCCATGGTAGAAATGATCTGTAGATTCTTAAGGGTCCATTGAAATTAAAAGAATTGTCCCAAACTGGCTGACTTCTTTTTAGCATTCCCTCTCTTTTTTTTTTTTTTTTTTTTTTCCTTCCAAGCAGTTTATAAACACATTGCAGGTTTTTATCTAAATTTCGTAGGGAAGAAGCTGTATACGCGGGGTCTTATTGTTAACTAACCCAAAGGTTGATCTGCTCAGGAGTGCATCTGAGACAATATTGATCCCAAATGCAATGTACTTCTGTGGGTCGTTCATACTTATGGCATCCTTATCATCATCCATATATCGAAATGGTGGAATGTTTTATTACATACAATATATTCATCTAATAGACATTGCATTCATGCTGCTAGAGGAAGATAAAACAAACATAAAACAACCTCCCTTGGGACTAGCTGACTGCAATATGGTGAGCCTTAGGGTTCACTATTGTATGCCAAAATACATATACTTGTTTTAATATGTTAAACAAAGTGCAGCCTCTTGCATTACAGCAGATTCAGCTCAGTTCTTTTAAACACAATAAAACAATTTCCTACTTTTTGCCAAAATGTGAGCAAGGGTTGTGGTAAGGTTTACCACACTTACCGTGATTGTGGTCAGGATCTATAACATGCAGTGGCATAGTGACTACAGTGACCCCTGGAGGTGCAAGCTATCCTGCTCAAGGTGACTGGTACACGCAGGGCACGATGTGACAGCGGCTTGCCTCTCCGAGACCAATAGTGGCACAGTAAGACACACCGCATACTATGTAGTGCAAACGGACTAGGAGCGAGCTGCTGTGGAGTCAAGATCACCAGCCCCAGTTTAAAGCGTCCCTGTCAATTGCAAAAAAACTTTTGACATGTCTTAGAGAGATGTATGTAACATACATACATTTCGTGTGGACAGTTGGGATTACCAGCTACACAGCCTGCATCCACCATTTTAATGGAGTAAGGGTTTTTTTTGTGGTGGTGGTGGGGGGGGTGTTTGCCGTTGGACTGTTTTTTGCTTGTTTTGTCTCAGAGGATGGGAATCTTCAGCATGATGGGAATTGTAATTTTGCAACAGCTGGAGGGTTAAAGATTCCAAAGCAAATGTTTTTTCCTTAACATAAAATGTAGGGGGAATGTGTATGTGTTTCTGAGAATGGGTGGGGGTGCAGCGTGCCAGTAACATGTTTTCACCAGCATGTGGGAACGTAGCCTTTGTACTATGTTAGAAATGTGTAATAGGTAACGAAAAAAAACACTACTATGCTACAAAATATGCTCCTAAAATCACGCTTTAATTAGTCTACAATAATACAAAATCACATATGATGTTCACAGGCTGTATATTCACTTTTACTGTAAATCCTTTTTTCTTATTTAGGTGGAGCTGAAAGCATCTCACCATGGCCACCTATACTGGAGTTTCTTTCAATTATGTGAGCTCAGGGTCCAGAAATGGGGGCTCACCAAAGGCAGTGCACAGTGCGAACAGACACCGACCGCGGTAATAACTTCAAATATGGATTTATAGCGACTCTGTACTCCCAATCTGACCCCCCAAACCACTTGTACCTTCGGATAGCTGCTTTTAATCCAGGATCTGTCCTGCGGTCCGTTCGGCAGGTAATGCAGTTATTGTCCTAAAAAAATACTTTGAAACTTGAAGCCCCGAGCCAAACGGGAGTATCTGTGCCCTAACTTTGCACAACCTCTCTGTCCCTCCTCCCCACCCTCCTCATCATTAGGAATGCTCCAGGCAGATTGTCTCCTATTCCCCACCTGTGTCAGCCCGGCACATGGGCTGGATCGTTAAGGGCCTGTGTGATGTTCAGCATGGAGAAAATGTTTCAGTGGCATTCCTAATGATGAAGAGGGTGGGGAGGAGGGACAGAGAGGTTGTGCAAAGTTAGGGCACAGATACTCCCGTTTGATACGGGGCTTCAAGTTTAAAAATTTTTTTTTGCCACAATAACTGCATCACCTGCCGAACGGACCCCAGGACAGATCTTGGAATAAAAGCAGCTATAAGAAGGTACAAGTGGTTTGGGGGGGTCAGATTGTGGGTACAGAGTCTCTTTAACACATGAACGTGGGTTAGTAAAGTATACAGGTCTTACATGGGGATGTTTTACCTAACAGTGGTGGACTTCTCATTTTAAATCTTGGGTCCGTATTAGAGATAAGTGAACATGTATCCATGTTTTCCCAGGCATCCTTGGGGCTGCAGCCAGCTTCTTCAGCCACCAGTAATCAAATGCCAAGAGTTTTGCTCATTTCTAGTCAGTATTGCCAGTCAGAAGTATTTTCACCAAAAGAAGAGTAAATGCTGAACTTACGTAGCAAAAAAATTTAATCTTTATTGAGTACATATATTTAAAACAATTCATAAAAAGAGAGAAAACCTAACATTAAAAAGAACGGTGGCTATCCCGGAGGTGGTTCTTAATTTGTTTTACTCATACTATTTGCTGCAATCCCTGACCCACAACATAAGTCGTCTTACAGATGGATAAAGTGCAATACACAATAAATAATGCTAAAAAATGTTATATTACAATGCCAAAGTGCTAGTGCATATAATTTATTAAGTTAGCATATATCGTAACATTAATCCTATAGTCCACCTATTTGTTATTGTTACTACCCCACAAATTCTGGGGATCCAGCAAGTAAACTACCTTAGAGGTCCGTTTGTTATGTAACTCCTCCGGGATACCACCACCCCGACGCACGTTTCGTTGCCTTCGTCCGGGGGTGATGACGTCCCATCCGATTAGGGTATAAATAGTTTCATCCCACCATTCGCTCCTTCCTGGTATTTAATAATCACCTGTGGCCTATTTGGCGCATGTTCCGTCCTCCATCCCTCCTCCGTGTGCACGGCGCGGCCAAACCGGAAGCGACGTCACGGCGTCGGTCACATGACCCGACGCGTGGGGGCCACGTGATCGATATGCGCCATGGCAATGCCGCCGGTCACATGGGCCGCCCCAAACAACAGAGTGAGAAGTTTTCCGGACATGCGCACTGCCACGGACTGTCAAAATAGAGCGAAAGTCAGAAGTTTGCCTATATTCTTTCATCTAAAAACCTCCTGATGTAACATTGGAGGTAGGGATGGTCAGAACCTGCTTCGGTTCGGGTTCGTACAAACCTGAACTCTCGGTAATGATTCCCGCTGTCTGCCCGCTCCGTGCAGCGGGTGGATACAGCGGGAGGACCGCCTGGAAAACGAGGATACAGCCATAACCATAGGCTGTATCCCAGTTTTCCAGGCGTTCCTCCCGCTGTATCCACCCGCTGCACGGAGCGGGCAGACAGCGGGAATCTGATGCTGAGCGTTCGGGTTCATACGAACCCGAACCTCGGAGGGTTCGGACCATCCCTAATTGGAGGCTATTATTCCAAACTGCCAATCCCCTCACTAAAAAAAATAAAAAAAAAAAGAAAGAAAAGTTAAAAAAACAAAACAGTGCTCTCTGCTGCCACCTCTGTCCATGCCAGGAACTGTCTGGAGCAGAGGACGTTTGCTATGGGCATTTGCCAGCAGAGAGCACAATGTCGGACTGGAAATAACTACATGACTAATAAGGCTAGAGTTTGTTTTTTTAAATAGAAGAAGTAATTTACAATTCTGTATAACTTTTTGGTACCAGTTGAATAAAAAAAAAAATCTGGACTACCCCTTTAACAATATACAGAAATTACTTTAGTGAATGTGATGTCAGTAAAATTGACTTTGTGCTGTCCTTTTTTTCTTTTTTTTTTTTTTGCCTCTTCAAAGGACCTCACCTCCAACATTTACCACTTTAATAGACCCTGGCAGAGATCTGTCATCCGCCAAATCAGCTACTCATGCCAAGTATGTCCGTTAGTTTACTTAATTACTATATATTCGTATCAGGGTTTTTTCTTGCTTGTTTCTTTTCTTTGTTCTTGTTTGGCCATAATTGATTTTTTGGGGTAAATAACAATATATTCACACTATAGCTTGGGATTTTCTCTACTTTGGTTGCTAAGTATAGTACAGTATGCAGCATTATTCTTGTCGCCAAAATGGTGGTAACCTCATTGGAATCCTGATGGTACTTTTACAATGGATTCTTGTACAAGGATTTAACAGCATTGAGACTTCTATCATACCAGTATATGTAGACTGTAACATTCTTATAATTCGGTAACTTCCTCTGCTGCTTTATCTCCTATATGTTTTTCATGTTGTTGTTTCCTCTCATTGTTTCTTTACATAGAAAGTGGACAAGTTCAAGAATTTCTGGCCCAAGAACGAAAAGCCGTGGATCCCCTGAAGTTAGTTTAATGACTTGGCAATACAGTATGATATTAAATCTCTGTCTCTAGGGCTCTCAGCTTCTTATAGAGCAGATCTAGCCTTGATATTTTTTCTATGGTTCTTACGCAATTTATTAAAAATATATATTTTTAACTGGTTTCCAAAACTTATACACATTTGTAATTTACTTCTATTTAAAAATCTCATGTCTTCCAGTACTTATCAACTGCTGTATGTCCTGCAGGAAGTGGTGTATTTTTTAGTCTGACATAGTGCTGTCTGGTGCCACCTCTGTCTGTGACGGGAACTGCCCAGAGGAACAGCAAATTCCTATAGGAAACCTTTCCTGCTTTGGACAGTTCCAGTCACGGACAGAGGTAGCAGCAGAGAGCATCATGTCAGACTGGAAAGAAAACGCCACTTCCTGCAGGACATACAGCAGCTAATAAGTACTGAATTAAATTGAGTACCCCTTTAATCTGAATATTTATCAACTATCCTTAGGGTCCATTTAAACAGATTATCTGACAGATTATCTGCCAAAGATTTGAAGCCAAAGCCAGGAATGGATTTGAAAAGAGGAGAAATCTCAGGCTTTCCTTTATGACCTGATCTCTGTTTATAGTCTGTTTCTGTCTTTGGCTTCAAATCTTTGGCAGATAATCTGTCAGATAATCTTTCTGTGTAAATGGACCCTCATGCTACGTTTAACGTACGATTAAACGTACGATTAACGATTTCGAAGTAACAATTTTTTTTATAACGATCAGCGTTTAGATGTAACAATATATCGTACAAAAAAATTAGTTTTGCGATCGCTTAAGCCTATCTCACACATGGGTTAAATCAGTGAACGATTGTTTACACGGAACGATCAGCGAATTTTTTGCGAACGACGATTTAAGAACATGTTAAAAGATCAAAATGAACGATTTATCGATCGTTCGCCGCGTTTACACGTACGATTATCGTTCGAATTCAATCGTTATTGGCGAAAATTCGCCCGATAATCGTTCTGTGTAAACGTAGCATTAGAATAGCGCAGTGCTTCTCAATTCCAGTCCTCGCAGCCCACCAAAAGGTCATGTTTTGAGGATTTCCTTTATATTTCACAGGTGTTGTCTTTATACTTAGTGGATCAGGTCTTCTTTGTAGGGGATATCCTCAAAACATGACCTGTTTGTGGGCTGAGAGGACTGGAATAGTATAATTAGTATATTATTATAATAAGAAGTAGTAGTCAATGTTCTGCAGTTGCTCTATGATGTATAAGAACAAGTGAAGCAATGTTTAAACAGTGCAGTATTACAGCTAATAACTATATGTATTTGTACAGAGAGCAGCTAAGACTATAGAACTGTGATTACATTGCTGTGGTAACACATTGTCTACCTAATGATTCAACCAGACATTACAATAATATAAGCTGTTTGGTAATGTACTTACAGCCTCATACAAATCTTCTATGAGTGACTTACTTATTGTTTATTACATTGTCCTTATTCAGTACATCAAAGTCTTGTGTTACTCAGTGATTATACATTGTAGTGGATTTTGCTAGAACTTTCACAGGTCTCCTCTATTTTAGTACCAGGTCATATCACCTGGTTATAGTATAAAGCGCTCCAAGGACTGTATTGAAGTCAGACTTGAAGACCAAGGGTTTGGCAATGTAGAGACGCTGCATGATGCAGAGCTGCCTTCCCAGCAAAGGTATTGTGAAATAATAGATTTTTCCAACAGTGGCTTAGCTTGAAGATTCAGGACAAGACCTATAAGACCTTTAGGCTGGGTTTACACACTGTAAAATTAAAGGGAACCTGTCACCCCCCGTGCCGGGGTGACAGGCTCCCGACCCCCCGTTAGAGACCCCTATACTTACCTAATCCCGCCGGGTCCCGCTTCTGAAGATGGTCGGGTCCCGGAGATCTCAGCCGCCGCAGCCCGGTGCGCGCGCTGAGAGATGAGTCCAACACCCATAGAGAATGACAGGAGAGTCCAGCGCTCCGTCATTCTCTATGAGCGTTGGACTCATCTCTCAGCGCGCGCGCCGGGCTGCGGCGGCTGAGATCTCCGGGACCCGACCATCTTCAGAAGCGGGACCCGGCGGGATTAGGTAAGTATAGGGGTCTCTAACGGGGGGTCGGGAGCCTGTCACCCCGGCACGGGGGGTGACAGGTTCCCTTTAAACAAAAAAGGAGATGGTGGCATAAAGGAGGTAAAAAAGCACTGTGTTCTATTAGAGTCTATGGAAAATTAGCAGTCAGTGCACACAATAGAAAAATAATGGTTGTAACTCCAATGTCCATTTTGTGTTTAGTATAATGACTGCTGGTTTCCCGTAGACTTTAAAAGAACACAAGAACACATTATTACTAGAGATGAGCGAACCTTGAGCATGCTCGAGTCCATCCGAACCCGAACTTTTGGCATTTGATTAGCGGTGGCTGCTGAAGTTGGATAAAGCCCTAAGGCTATGTGGAAAATATGGATATAGTCATTGGCTGTATCCATGTTTTCCAGACAACCTTAGAGCATTATCCAAGTTCAGCAGCCCCCACTAATCAAATGAACTCAGATGGACTCGAACCCGAACCCGGTTTGCTCATCTCTAATTATTACATAAAAATATATATACTTATTTTACAGCCATTTGTTATTTTTTATTTTTTATGCCAATGGTTCTCAGTACAATAATTGATGAATAAGCTAAGCAATCCAGATAAAGTATTGAATATAAAATTATACAGTCATATACCCCCTCTTACACTCCCTTTATTTCATTGGTGGACTGACACCTGGGCAGGGCATCATGGCAGTTGGGCCCCATCTCCCTGCTGGAGAGACAGCCCAACTGCTGTGAAGCCCCGCCTAGGTGACACTGTCACCTGATGAAATGAAGCAATTTTAGAGCAGTTTTTTACAGGGTTAAATTAAATGTGCAGTGTCTAAGCTTGTGGATTGGTGCGGTGAACCGCACATAGATTAAGGGGGTGACAATATTATGTTAAAGAAAGTAAAATGTCTGTCAGTGTTCCACTCTCTACTCTTTCCTAGTACATTTGCATCTTGTCAAATAACAAGATATATTATTTAGGAATCCTTGTCATAGCTTTGGGACCTGCTGGCCGCCTTCTCCCTGTTACCAATAATACTGTATTATCTACGATATTTTGAGGTTCTGTATGGTTCAAAAGCTATTGGTGACTTTTACAGATGCATCGAAAAAACAAGTATGCAGAAGCTAAATAAGAGAGAGAAATCACTAAAGGAAAGGTAGGAACTTCTGCTTCATAAAGTGCCTTTAATTTTTATAATTTATATTTTCTGAGAAATCTGGCTATTTTGTAGTATTTAAATTAGTCTGTAAATGAACACATAGCTAGACATTTTTTTATCTTCACAGACCTTTTCAGCTCCAAGCTTTTTTGTTAATATGTAATTAAAGCTCAAAATCCCTGGGGGTGTCCCCCAGCATGGCAAAAACCCAGATGGCTGTTAATTAAATGAGATAGATGGCTGCACATGGGTACAGAGACAGTGAACGGGAGGACATGGCCTGGACTTATCTGGGCTTTTGCTGCGCTGAGGAACACTTCCCTGGGCTTTTCCGTCTCATTTACACATTAGGAAAAAGGCTTATGCCTTGGTGCTAGAGTCCTAACAAGGAGCCCTGTCTAACCATGATGTGCTTTATGGTTGCCCATATGTTAAGATGAGCTGATCCAGTAAGTGTTTGATAGATGTGAGTCTCACTCTCACTGCTGTATCCATCTATCCACACTTTTTAAGCAGCTCCTGTTAAATCCTATAGGAGTTACATATACCGTGTAAAACTTCCCATTCAGCTGTTTTTGACAGCTTGGGAGCCCTTGTTCTTAAGATTCGGCTCAAGGAGGTCTGGCCTGCATCTACTAGGTGTAAGGTATATCATTTGGATATGTCATACATTAGGAGAGGAGAAAACCCAATTTATTTTCCCCTGTTCATATTTTCACTTTCTTTCCCTAACAGAGAAAATATTATAGAAGATTTACAGGAACAAATTGCTAAACTAACAGCATTGTTAAAGCAAGAGATAGCGGAACATAAGAGAACTCAGGAAAGAGTAAGTAAACTTTCTATCTTGTGTTTGTCAGAGACATAACAATAAACCAGTGTAAGTAGTGAGTTCTTAAAGATGAAGATTTTCAAAGCAGGAAAAATGTACAAGTATAAGGATGCTGATTGATGTGTGTGGGGAGCAAAGGCTAGCCATACTGGCCTGTTTCTTATGGGGAAACTGATGGCTATGATAAAAAGATGTCAGAACATGAAGTGTCTCACAGCTTTCTGCGCATGGGGCTGCATAACCATAGACCAGAGTGCTCATGTTTACCCCTATCTACCAGTAAGAGTGCTTACAATCAAAATTGACCATAAAGCTATGGAAGAATCTGTCCTGGTCTGAGGAAGGACACCATGTGGACAGCTGGTTGCATGTGTGTCACTTATTGGGTACAAAAAAGGCACAAGGATGCATTATGGGAAAGAATGGAAAGCCAATAAGCCAGCAGATACAGTGTGATGCAAGGAAACCTTGCATTTTGGCCACCTACCCACCCCCCACCCCCCCATCATGTCAGTGGTATTGCCTACTGGCAGTTGCCTCTTACAGTAGGGTAACACTGCAAAACCTGTTCAGGAATGGCTTGAGGAACATGACAAATTGCTGACTTTCAAATTTCCCAAATGATAACCAAAACAATCGTCTGCGAGATGTGCAGGATAAACAAGTCTGATGCAATAATGTCCCGTCTCCAGGGTTGCCAACTGTCCCAGACAGCTGTGAAGACCAGGTGCTTTCTTCTACTCTCAGGATCATTTGGCCATAAAAAGCCTAGATGGTTGGGGCACAATGAGTTTAAAATTACCCTCAAAGGAAGGGTATAACCACAGATTCTAATTCCAGCAAGTTATTTATTTCACAGATGTAACATTTCAGCCATCTACCATCACCTTTGTCAAGCATCAATATGCAAAGAGGTCAGTTACTAGTCTCAAAACCCAGGACTAGCCAGATATCCCTCCAGGGAAGAAACTTGCAAAGAGATGATTCCTGTACGGAGACCTCCAAAACCACCATGTTAAATGGCCCCTTCAGTTAGTGTCCAGCTCATTAACAAGTCTGATGATATGCGAAGAGAAATACCAAAGTCAGGTATCCACCCACAGACAACTGTTTCAGGGTGTTGCCCCTCATCAGTGTGGAGCAGGATTCTGGCTAGGTGGGAGCAATGCCTAGTAGACCAAAACGGCAAACTGATCACTGATCTCAGGGAGACCAGCCAAAGATAACACTGTCAGCTGTCGATTAAAGCGCTCAGTACAGTTGAAATCCTAGTTGTACCACCCAGACATATGAGACACAGAAGCTAGGCTGATGATAGACTACTGTTTGGTATAAAGTGTTATGTAAGCATTCCTGGGCCGAAAAGAGAAAAGCGACATGTTTTTCTCAGTGCTACCTGTGACATGCAGTTATACAATGTAGTGATATGGATTTGATTGTCCTTTTATTGAGGCAATAAAGATATATACCTTTTATCTGTATGTTATGCCATAGCTTGGAATGTGCTCCTCCTTGTTTGTTAAAATGTGTTTTGTAACATGACCTAGAAGTTTATAGACATATAAAGCTCATGTGGCTATAGTTTATACATGCTTTATAACCTTAGGATCATTGTACTACTTTTGACAGATCCAATTAACCTATAAAACACTGTCTGTAAAATAGTTGTGGATAACAATACCACTTGCTGTATGTGTGAAGAGCCATATTATTTTTCAAATGTCAGTGTTTTTCCACCAAAAATCTTTTGGCAGTGGTGCACATAGAATAGAAGGGATTTACTACTTCTCCTAAAAATCTGATCCTGTTTTGGTGGAAGGATAGTTCACCATCAGCTTTACTAGAGATTGCCATTAGGCAAAGAAAAGCCACTTTCCACCTAACATGTTCCATTGAAGACACATAATTTATTTTATATAAAGAGAATTTAGCAAAAACCTTGCACTACTGACCTGTTAGAAACAGGACCACTCTTGTCCTCAGTTTGGGTGTGGTTCCATTTGAAGCTGAACTGTAATACCACACTACCTAAGGACAGGGGTGGTGCTGTTTTTGCAAAAAGCTGTATTGTTTTCTATTCCTGAATAACCCCTTTAAATGGAACTAAACTACAGTACCAGGTATAACCAATGGACAGGTGTGATGATAGTTTTGAACCGCCGCTCGGTTCCCACGCACAGTGCTGATCTATTACCGAGCACCAACTGTGCATGAAGCACTGGAAACAGGCCTGCCGGCCCCAGTGTGACAGTACCCCCTACCCTCTGTAACACGGCTCCATTAGAATTAAGAGGGGAGGGGATATTGTCATACTGGGGACCAGCAGGCCCACTCCAGTGCCTCATGCCCAGCTGGTGCTTGTTAATAGACTGGTGCTGACTGTGCCCAGGAACCTGGTGATGGTTCAAAAAAAGGTAAAAAAAAAAACACAAAGCAATGTGCCTAGTGTTAAACTTGCTTTAAAGGTGAGTGCCGAAATTATTTCTTGCAATGACTTATGTAACAACCCAAATAGAGAACGGATTTCTAATACATATTGACCATGTTTGTAATAAATGATTATTAGTTTAGGAATTACATGTCTTTTATTCTCAAAGTGCGGGAATCTAGTCATTTTCTTTGGTGTTTTTTCTTAGTTAGCCAAGGAATTGGAAACAAAAGTTATGGAACTGCAAGCCGAAAAAGAGGAGCAGATCAGGTAGGCCTTTATATACAAGAAAATGAATGTTGTTCTTTGACCTCAGAGTTTATCATGTGGGTGTACAGGTTTATTACAGATATAGTACAATATATCTTCTTGCATGTGTAGGATTCTTCAGGAGAAACACGCTGCTGAGCTACTCAGCCTTCAACTGGAGGACAATGCAAAACTAGCACAGGAGAGGGAAGAAGCTGAAAACAAATATGGTAATCTGGCAGAATCTTCTAAAATATAACACATCCATAAAACGGAAGCACAAGCATCATTTGCTTTGTTAAAGAGGTTATCCACCTTGGATTACCACTTTTTGTTAAAAGTGTCTCCTAAAAATAGGCTGTAACTTATAGAGGAAACTAGTAGCTCATTTCCAGTTCCCCTGTATCACCACCACATGGCATGGATAGCTCCACATCCAACTGGCTATCCATGTCATGAGAAAAATGCCATGTCCTGGTAGTATAGAATACTACCTATGCAGTTTTTAAGGCAAAGCCAGAAGTGGACCGGCTAAAAGCAGAAGTGTAAGCCCTTTCTTTATATTTCCCTTTTCTTTTGAATCCACTCTTAATTTTGGCTCAAAAACTGCAGTGTCAGTACCAAAAAAGGAGCCTTTTAAAGGTGCTGACGATTGACTGTCCTTTACAATACAGGTTTGTCTGGGGGTTATAAGTTTTTTTTAAGGTTTCAGATTGGTATAAAAATATTCATACTCCTATGCCCATCTGGCCGCCGTTCCGACAATGCTACATCCATGTGGATGAGCACTTCCTGTCTCGATATATGAAATAAGAAAATTGATGTTTTACAAACTTTAAAGGAGAAGTCTGGAAAAACTTTTTATTATTAGTATTGTATTGCCCCCCCAAAAGTTATAAAAATCAGTGCTTTTTTTCCCTGCACTCAAGGCTTCACTTCCTGGATAAATGGTGATGTCACAACCCAACTCCCAGAGCTGTGGGGGCTGTGACTACTGGAGAGGATGATGGCAGGGGGACACTGAGGGACACAGGACACTGAGCATCCCCCTGCCATTATCCTCTCCAGCAGCCACAGCCCGCACAGCTCTGGGAGTCGGGTGGTGACATCACTATTTTATCCAGGAAGTGAAGCCTTGATGCAGTAGTAAGTGCAGGGAAAAAAGCACTTTATGTGCATTTCCCCAAATGAGTATATATTGGTAATTTGTATAACTTTTGGGGGGCAATATAATACTTAAATAAAAAATTTTGCCACACTCCTTTAAATATTCAATTAATTTCTTTAAACCCCTGAATATTTTCCACCCACCTCATCATTCTTACACATGAACTAATAAAACATTTTAGAAATTAAACATTCTTTTTTGTTAAATTAAGAAATATTTATATTCTAAATCTCCCCTTGGGTGTAGTGAGGGTAGCAGACATTGTTACATGCAACATGACAAACAAGCAAGGAGTTTTTATAGGTAAAGTAAACCAATGCTCATGCACAGAGTTTCAGAAGTTTATGAAACATGGGGGACATCCAGATGCTAAGTAGAGCTTCATTTGGGTGAATCCCAGATCTCTGTTGATGCTTTATCAGATGTTATTTAAACATTAAATCCTTACTCTATGTCTTCTGAATATTAAGATGATTTGCAATGCAAAGACATAAGCTTTTAGCACTAATAAAGCTTGAGTTCCAGGGCACAGTATGTATTGGGGTTGCTTTACACTTTGATGCAGCACTTAACAAGACTAAAGGCAAAATGGAACATTCAAAACATATTTGTATGTAAGTATACAAGTACAATCACTAATAGCTGTAAAAATCAGTACATGCTGGATGACTTTGTGTCTCTCTGTATAGATGAGCTACATAAGGAACTCAGCCTGGTCAAAAGCTCCTTCAAGACCTACCAGGTAGTATGCAAGCAGGCAAATCCAAACTCTCATAGAAATAGTGTGTTCTCATTCTTAGATCAGCATCTGTTACAGCACAATGTTATTGGTTGTTCGAGTTAGCCAAGAGGCAGTTTTCTACCTGGATACATAGTGACTTGTGAATGGTATGTTCACATGCAGCTGTAGTGTTGCAGAAATTTCTGCAACTGAAAACTTTGCTCTGTGTAGCAATTGTGCTGTTTTTTTTTTTTTTTTAAAGCAGCAGAGCTTGTTACGTAAAGTATGAAAACATAGGGGGTCATTTATCAAACTGGTCTAAGTTAGAATTGGCCCAGTTGCCCCTAGCAACAAATCAGATTATACTTTTCTTTAAAATGAAAGGTGGAATCTGATTGGTTTCTAGGGGCAACTGAGCCAATTCTACTTTACACCATTTTGAGTAATCCCCCCCCCCCCCCATAGTGTTTGTTTGTTTTTTTTGGCTTCCTGATGACCTTTGAGGCTAATGGGGATCACAGGGGCTCTCGCTCTTGAAATTGGCATTTGTTTCAGTGGTGGGACCTGAATTTATCAGAAATTTACAGTATAGCATATCCTCTTGATATGCCATGAATGTGAAGATGGGTCAAAATGCAGACTTCTAATAGTAAATTCAATCACAGATCTGTCCAAACAGAAAACCCCTACATAAAGCCATAGGTTGCATCTAACTTTTACAGCCACTGGTATTCATATGCCGAATGATAGGACTTAAGCATGCTTTGAGTTGTGCTCATCTCTAGTAAACACCTATAAAAAGTTCACTTTAAATTCATTTCAATTGAATAGCAGACAATGCATTACTCTTGAATGGTGGTCAAAATGTGTTTATATCAGATAGGAGGCCTAGAGATGGATTATGTGTTCTACAGCCACAGTTTCTCTCTATCAAAGTATGATTTGTTGCAGGAGAGCCTGTCAGAAGAGATGAATGAAGCGTGGCTGCAGAAAGAGACCAGGCTGAAGGAGTCATTTGAAGAGCAGAAACTGACAGACCTGGAAAAGCAAAGTAAGGTTATAGAAGTTTATATTTTATGTAGCACCATCCAGAGTTTATATTGTATCCATATCGACACCTAGGGCAGAGATTCAGTTTGTTATAGTGACTTGGATGTGAATACTGTGGGTAGTTGGGACTACCATTGATCCCCATAGTGGCTAGAATGAACCAGCACTGTGTAAGGGCCCTATTACATGGTCTGAAGACTTTCTGTAAGCAAGCAGCTGTCTCCTAGATCGGTGCTTCCTTACTACAATAATTGGGCAGCAAAGGCTGCGAGGACATCGTTAGTGATGTCTGTGCAGCCCTTGTAAAAACAAAAAAAAACAACTCCTACATACCTGTTCACGCTCCTTGCTGCGGTGCTGTCCCAGTGATTGTCTGATCGGCCTTTGACTTCACACAGTGCCAGGAGCAGACCAGGCTAGCTGGATGTTAGGGAGCGTGGACAGGTATGTAGGAGTTTATTTTTTAATTTTACACAGTCACCAGCCGTCAGTGTAATAGCAATAATCGCCTGATGTCTGATGATTTTTGGTTGTTTCATCCGCTGATCCATGTTTCTATTACACAGAGCAATAATCGGCCAAATCAGTCTGATTAGGCAGATTATCGCTCTATCTAATAGGACCCTTGCTTTGACTTCCGATGACTCTATTTGGCTTCTTCCATGCTAGCACAATTGTCCCTATATAGTCCGGTAGCAGACCATGCTGCCTCTAGTGAGAGCTATGAGGAGGAGCCAGGTCGTGAAGCATGCTGCCCCCTTCATTCTAGGGATTGTTGAGGTTAACAGTCAATATATTCCTGATTATCACACATTGATGGCATATCCTAACAATGTCATCAATGTCTGTCCTGAGACATCTACTATAAGCTTTGATTACCTCGGGAAAAAACATATAGCATTTACTGTTTGGCTACTTTCATTTGACAGTAATATCACCAGTATTTACACCTCTTTTTTGATGTAATCTGCAATTTAATTACAATGGAGTTTTTTTTATTCTGCATTATCTAGTTGGTGGTGGAATAACATGTAGTAATTACTATATGAATAAAAAGAAACAAAATAGTAATTAATGAGTCATCCATTGTGTGATTCTGAAGTCCGGACCTTTTTTTCTTTTATGCTATATTAAAATCCATAAATGCTGCCCCAATGTGTGGATGTCATTCTACTACAATATACGATAAAGAAAACAAATACTAACCAGACTTTACTCTGAAGGGCTGTCACTAATGGATACATTTGAGTTGGAGAAAAAAGAAATCCACAAGAGAGCTTTGGAAGAACAGACAAAGATCCAGGAAAGTCACGAGGCACAAATTGAAGTAAGTTTAACTGATATTAAGAATTTAGAACAATAGAAAACATCAACTAAACATCCAAGAATGAAAAACAGGGTGTTGCTAGGGCAGGGCTTAAAGGTGAAGTCTGGCCAAAACAATTTTTTAATATGTTATTACTTACGGAAAGTTAGACAACTTTCTAATGTACATTAATTATGGGAAATGCACATATAGGGCTATTTCCCTTAATTTAGTAGATCAGGGAGAGTTCAGATTCTTTAAAAAAAAAAGTGACGTCACGAATCGGGGGTGTAATTACAATGGAGTGTCCAGCAGGGGGCACTATATATAGAAGTCAATGAGTACCATTGATTTCTATATATAGTGCGCCCCTGCTGGACACTCCATTGGAATTACAATGGATGTGTATGTAAATGTAATATACAGTGTTTTTGGTTGAATACATTTATGGAATACTTTGGGGAGCAAGTGTCCTTGCTCCCCAAAGTATTCCATAAATTTAATCAATCAGTACATCACAGTAAGCCCGCCGTCGCTCTAGACTACACTCAACTACTATTCTCATCACCTGCTCATAGCATGAGCAGGTGATGGGAGAGGAGTAGCTTGGTTATATTGCAATGAGATCCCCGCCGCTGATGCCGCGCAGGGGGAGCCACTCATCACTGTGCAGCTATCACCCTCCTCTGCTCCCCCCTCCTGCTTCTTCTTCTTCCTGGATCTGGCCAAACTTTACACTATGTGATGGCTGACTGCCCGCCCGGCCGCCGCTCTCCGATCACACGTGTCGGCCGGGAACACCAGGAAGCACCGGTAGCCGGTATGTGTGATCGTAGAGCGGCGGCTATTAAAAAATAGTTTTGGCCGAAGTTGTCCTTTAAAGGGAATGTGTCATCAGAAAATGACTTATTGTTTAAATAGAGAGAGAGAGAGGTTTTTTTGCTAATTTTCAATGTTACTGTCTGTATTATAAAATAATCCTGAAATCTTGCAGTTTTCATTCTCACCACTGGGGCTTAAACTAAGCTGAGACTTTCTGTTCTGTCTGTGGTGATAACTGCTGTAAAGTTATCTGCACAGCATTTTAGCGACAGGTGACACCAGTAGATAGTGGAAACAATAGCAGCTCCCTGTGGAATAAACTATTCAAAGGTCACAGAGTAGGCTCAGGAATGTTTCACATTCAACTCAAGGGGACAGAGACTGTCTATTGTCATCTATGTCCATGAGGCCTGCTGTAAAGCATGTCACTAAATGCTGTTAAGAACTGCTCAGGCAACATGGCAGCCCCCATAAGGATGTAAAAGTTAAAAAAAAAATAGAAACAGATTAGAATAGAACAGGTTTTAATATCTGATTCTAGTTAGTAAACTAAAATCTTGGTGATACATGCCCTTTAATTGTCCTGATTTTGTAGATTTACATGTTGGTAAGTAAGATATGTTCTTTGCAGATTTTTTTAGCCATTACATTATTAGATAAACGAATAATATAATATAAAATATTCTAGTGTAAGAACTCAACCTAACAGTACTGTTAGGAAGAGGGGTGTACAGCGAGTGCACTACTTGGTTGGAAAAAAAAAAAAAAAAAAAAAGTAAAAAAAAAAAGTACTTTTTTTTTTTTTTTTGAAACATCCTTCAAGCTTTGCTATGTTTTTTATATGTGTTTTACACTAAGAATTTTAATATATATACTCCTGTGATTATCATACTATGAAGATATATACTGATATATGCCTATAGAGCCTTATGAATCTTGATACAGGTGTGTTTTTTAATTTTGCTTGTATTTTTTAATTTTGCTTGTATTTTTCACTGGTGAATTTTATTTTTTATTTGTTTCATCTTATGAATATAAAAATTATTTATCTCTATACACAATTCTGACTTAGTATAATCACTTATTTATGATATAACCAGAAACGATATATATCTAAGACTATATACATTAACTTGAATAATTTAAGGGGAATATAATATAAAAGTTAAGGTAACACTTTTGGAGTAAAAGATGTATCCATTGCTCTAAATATAAGTCTATCTTTCTTTTAGGATACCTGGAAGAAGTACAAAGAAGCCACACAGGAAACTAAGACGCTGAATGTGTTGAAAAAGGTAAATAAGCTTCTTAAATAGGTCCTCAAATGGTTTAATAAACTAAACTAGCTGTAGGAAATATACTAAAAAAAATTGCTTACCACTCATGCTTACATGCCTATATAGTACAAAACAGCACAGAAATGGCGCAGAGGATGAAGGTAAGAAACTTATCTTCATCCTCAGCACCCCATGTGCAGTAGGGACAAATCAGCAGGATAGATGCTTCCAACCTCTCCTTAACGGTGCAGTTGAGAATATACTATATCCTACTGCAACACGTGCCTTTGTTTTGAATACTGACCAATATCAAAAGCTGTTTATTAATCATTGGACTACTTTTTATAGCATTTGCAGGCTGAGATTGCTGAGAAAAATGAAGCTATCCTTTCACTTAATACAGAGCTACAACATGCTCATATGGAGATTAGCATGCTGGTAAGTGACAGCGAATGACAGTATGTTTTTTTAGCTATATGTATGGTGAAATTCAATGAGTAATACAAAATAAAAATATTGGGTTTTTTTTTGTAAATAATTCTGATCATAAAATATCAATACACAATATCACCACCCCCAGGGCTGTACTAAAACAACATTGAGAGTGAATGTAAGAAAACTACCTATGGCCCTATGGAAACATAACAGTAGGTTATTCTTCTAACCTGCTGTTTGTTTCCCTTTAATAAATTTGGAATAAAATGACCAATCAATGTTACATTTTTTTATTCATGGTCATTTTAAACATGTTTGCCGCCACCCCAGATGTCACGTACATTGTGATGCTAATGTGGTGCTCGAGCACTGGGTTGGTTGGATAATAGGGTAGTTGTGGTGAGGTTGTGGCAGCTAGGTGGGTGAGGGTCACTTGGGCACTTGTCACGGTAGCCTGGAGTGGCGTTGTTAACCATAACCAGTCAGACGGCTCCGGTTCTGCAGGATTAGATGGTACAAATGAACGTTGTACGTGTTGGTACAAATGAATAGACAGAGTCCAATGGCTTAACCAGAATATCGTCCGTTTACTTGAAACTTCAGTGTAATACACAAAAATGGGTTTCCACTTCAACAACAATAGGTACAGACAGGAGAGCGAAGAAGTCCTAAGAGAGTATAGTAGTGGAGCGTCTTGAGGGCCCTGCCCAATGTAGTGCTGTACTCTCCCTGGGATAGCATAGCTGGGTATATTTGAGGAGAAGAAGAGAAGATACTCATACTCACGTTTATTGAACCGCCTAATGCCCTACAGTGTCAAGGTACCCATCTTGTGAGGGTAATAGGAGGTCCCAGGTCCCTGCGCTGAGTTGAGCAGGATTCCCGAAACTTTCCAGGATAGCCGTATGTTACGCAGTAAAATACATAGGCTAATTGCATCTTTGTTCCACTGGGGTCAGTACCTAACTGGATCCAGGTCACTGCCCTTTACTGTGTAGCTAGTATCCCTGGCGTGGGCAAGGTGTTCCTTAGAGGATGTCCATTTCCTCCTGAGGGGGTATTGCCCTGCATTCTAGTGGTTGCTTGGAGTTTTCTGTGACTGACTCCCTCTTGACCAAGACTAGACTAGATTGAACTAAACTCCTCCTACCGGGGACTAGACTCCTTTCCTAGGGGCTTACTAAACTTCCCTGCAATGGGTGAAGGTTTGTGCTGTGTGCTGGGCCGCTTCACTACAGCCAATGTTTAATGATCATTGCTAAAGATCTGATTCCTTGCATCCATATTTTTACAGTGGGACACATTGATGTTGCAAACCTGTCATGGCTGTGTGTAGCATTAGTAAAGAAATTCAAATGGAATAATTTTATAATTTAATAATTTTCTTGTCCTTTTTTTTTTACTTAAAAAAATAGTATGGTACCATGTTAGCCAGAAAAAGTCATGTGGTGTTAAATGCTTTTGATCAAAGTATTTTAGGAATGATACCTTTATTGGCCAACAAAAAATTTAACTTTTGGGATCCCTTTTTCAGGCTATAAAGGTATCACTCCTAAAATACTTTGAAGTGTATTCAAAAGTTTTTACCACCACATTACTTTTTCTTTGGATGGTAAAAGAGAGACTGAACCCTCTGGCATTAGCTAGAATTGAGGCTAAGAATAATGGGTATGGAAAAGCATCCCTACCTCCTAGTTTATTTAGGTTGTACAGATGCTTTCATAAACCCTAAAATAGATATCTCTTGTTTAGAAGAAATAGTACTATCTCTCATTTATGCCTTAAATTCTGTTTTTAAGACAAGTCAAATTGACAAAATAGAGAAAAACTTTGACCAAAGTGTCAGCAAAGTGGAAGCAAAATACAAGCACAGGATTCAGTCTATGATGAATGAGAATGCCGACTTAAGGTAATTTAGTTTCTTTAATGTCTGCATATTACAATTCTGGAAATTGGTCTCCTTCCCCACCACAATACATTATTTAGTCGGTTTCTATACTATGCTAAAAGGTGACTGGTGGTTATGTGATCTCACATACACAACTGCTGACTGAACATGACTGATCAACAGTTCTACCGAAGTGCAAATCATCATTGTCTTTTATACATACTTTACATACATACTGTACATCATTACATACATACATACATACATCTTTACATACATCAGTCGCACCTCACTACGCGTAGTTGTGCGTGGCCAATGACCGTAAAAGAAAATAACAACGGGGAAGAAATAAGTCTAGGACTCACCATATCCTTGTGGCAATGTTGTGTTTCAGGCATAGATGTAGGGGGGAGGAGATGAAATCAGGTGCAGGCACATTTCGTAAACGACGAACGTGTCGGAATACTTTCCTTCATCCGATGCGTTTCTGACCAGAAGAAGGGAGGTATCCCGAAACGACCATCTTTCAGAATATGTACTTGCACCTGATTCCATCTCCTCCCCCTACACCTATGCCTGAAACATGGCTGCAAAGATTCGGTAAGTGCTGGACTTATTTCTTCTCAGTTGTTTGATGGCTGTTTCGGTTTCATGTCGGTGCAACCTATAAGCAGGGGCGGTCTTGGCATTTCTGGGGCCCCAAGCGAAATTATGTCTGCCCCCCCCTCAACACGCGCTCCACAACAATAGACCGCTGTGTGCTGCCCCCAGTAGTATATACCCCTTGTGCACTACCGCCAGTAATATATACTCCTCGTGTGCTGCCCCCAATAGTATATACACCTTGTGTCCTGCCCCCCAGTAGTATATACCCCTTGTGTGCTTCCCCCAGTAGTATATAGCCCCCTGGGTGTTCCCCCAGTTATATATAGCCCCCCCCCGTGTGCTCCCCCAGAAGTATATAGACCTCCTGTGTGCTGCCCCAGTTGTATATAGACCCCCTGTGTGCTGCCCCCAGTTGTATATACCTACTGTGTGCTGCCCCCAGTTGTATATAACCCCTGTGTGCTCCCCCACTAATATATAGCCCCCCTATGTGCTCCCTCAGGGGTATTTAGCCCCCCCTGTGTGCTCCCCCACTTGGATATAGACCTCCTGTGTGCTCCCCCACTTGGATATAGACCCCTGTGTGCTCCTCCAGTTGTATATAAACCCTCTTTGTGGTTCCCCCAGTAGTATATAGACCCTATGTGTGCCCCACCAGTATTATATAGACCCCTTGTGTGCTGCCCCAAGTAGTATATAGACCCCCTGTGTGCTGCCCCCAGTAGTATATAGACCCCTTTTTGCAGCCCAAGTAGTCTATAGCCCCCTGTGTGCTCCCCCAGTTATATATAGCCCCCCCTGTGTGCGCCACCTGTTATATAGCCCCCCTGTGTGCTCCCCCCATATAAATAGACCCCCGATGTGCGCTTCCCCAGTTAAACAGACCCTTGTGTGCTCCCCCTCCCATATAGTATATAACACAATAAAACAAACACTTATACTCACCTGGGTCCGGGAGTCTCCTCTTCTCTTCACTCTTGTTGCCGCAGGAAGGGTTTTCCCTGCGATCACAAGAGGCCGCACTCCCCTTGTCCTGGCGCCGATGCTCCAGTGATGTCACTGGAGCGCCGACACCACAAGGACAAAGCGGCCACTTGTGACTGCAGGGAAAACACTTTCTGCAGCCACAAGAGTGACTGACAGGAAGGGAGCCAATGGCTCCCGCCCTGTCAGTGCTGCTGCATGTAACTATGAGCGCTCATTACGAGTACTCATAGTTACAGTTCAGATGGCAGCAGCGAGCGGGGCAGCGGCCCTGTCCAGCCGTCTTGAGCACAAGAGCGGGGCGTGGGGGCCCCCTTGGATGTTGGTGGCCCCAAGCGATCGCTTGGGGTGCTTGGTGCCAAAGACCGCCACTGCCTATAAGCATGCTGCATACTAGAGATTCCTGAAGTTTGAGCCCTGGAACTACCCCGACTGAGTGAGTTATCGACTGTGCCCAGTGGCGTAGCTACCATGGGGGCAGGGTACGCCGTTGCTATGGGGCCCGGGGGCCAAGGGGGCCCGGGCCCCCACGGTAAAACGTGTGCAGTGCATGATTGCATCCATGATGGATGCTTGCTAATAGTCCTGCTGACTCCGGAGTGTGACAGTGACTCTCCGGCACAGGCTCTGACCTGTAGCTGCTCCTTCAGCACAGCGCCATCTTCCTCTCCGGCACCTCTGCTGTCAGCTGACGATCCCCCCCACACACAGGCCGACCGTGTCTCAGTGCTGCCTGACTCCTGCACTGTGATGCACCCTGAGCCTCCGGGGCGCACACCGCACATGGAAGGTAAGAGCCACAGGGTTCTCTTCCTGGACTCTGCTGGAGCCACGCTGCCAGAGCCTGTCAGACTGATTTAACCCCTTATGTACTGCAGTATGTAAGTGAAACAATCGTCACTTACAGGCTGCAGCACAAAAAAGGGTTAAGGTCTGCTTCACAGCTTGGACTCTGATAACCCCTGACCTCCCTTCTCCAGTTGTCTGATGTGCGGAGCTCCAGGGCTTGTGTAGAGGTCAGGGGTCATCAGTAAGTGCACAGACCTCTCCTTGTGTCCTGCTCTTACTCATCTTTGTGTTGCAGCATGTAAGTGAAGTTTATATCACTTACACACTGCAGCATATAAGGGGTTAAACAGAAGCTGCCCCCCCCCCCCAAATCTCAGGTCCACTGACAGTGTTTAAAGAAAGAGGAGTGGTGAGGGACTGGGCAGAACCCAGGTGAGTATGTATGTTTTTTTTTTTTTACAAAGGGGCCACAGCTGTACAGGTGTGTGTTGGGGGGTTGCTTCCAGAGAGGGGATTAACTACAGGGAGGCTTCAGGAAGCGTCAGGGCCCTAACTACTACATGGATGCACAGAAGGACTATTATATACTATATGGGGTCATAGAGTGGCCTGAATACTACTTAAGGTCATAACTGCTCATATGGGGGGGGGGGATACTGGAGGGGGGCCCCATGTGGTTTTTTTGCTATGAGGCCCCATAAATCCTAGCTACGCCCCTGACTGTGCCAACTTTCTTTTTCTCTATTTGCCACGTAGAAATAATAACATTTACACTTAGCTATACTACCCTATTGTCCTGCCGCCTTTGCCCGTATTCCCTGCTCACCGCTGACACTTCTGGCTTCATTGGCTGAGCAGCCTGTCACTGAAGAGATGGGACCAGAATTGTCAGCGGTGAGCAGGGAACACGGGCAAATAGCTGCAGGACAACTGGGGACAATAGGTAAGTATACAACTTTATTTTTCTGTAAAAAGTAAGGTCTGTACGGACATTGTTATGGATGTCCATGGAGCCCTCATGCATGATTATTGAGCAGAGTATAAGCTTGATAAGTGAGCACCAATCTAGCAGATACGCTAGCAGGGAGATACGGCCCTTAAGGCTGGAGGAGCAAGCGAGCGCTATAGCCCATAGCATACAGCAGTGGTCCGCTGCTGCTGCTCCTATTCCATAGAGGGACGGCAGCAGATTATTGCTGTATGAGTAGTTTGTCTTCCATGATGTTTAAAAGACAAACGACGCAATGATCATACGACATGAACAATGTCGGCTGATCATTGCCTTCTATTCTACTGGACAATTATCGGCCGTAACGGCCAATATCGTCCGAATATGGCCGATAATTGTTCTGTGGAATAGGGGCTTTAGACTTTAAAGCGCAACTATAAAATATTTTGACCATTCAGTTTTAGTTAGCTTAGGTCATGATAAGACTTTTTGCAATATACATTAATAACCTAAAATTAACAGTTTTTTAAATACATAAGGCTGATTATGCCCTTATAGCTCTCTCTGGCTCTGACTTATTTCTGCATTGCTGCTGGACACGCCCCCTCCCTGCAGATCCGTCCTGAGTGTACAGACTCTGACAGGAGGATCAGATAACAGCCCTGACACAGAGAGAAACATAAACAAAACCTCCTCCCCCACCTCCTAGCAGCACGCTCTCCCCCTCCCCTCACAGAGCTGACTAAGCAGAGCTGAGGGTGTTGTGTGTGAGAAGCAGCGCAGCGGAAGAGCTGGATGGAGAGACAAGTGTATCCAGTGCCACCATCACTCCAATGTGCTGCATGAGGGAGAGTGAGTGAGTCACTGAGGGGAGGACTACAAGTCCCAGCACAACACAGCTGTAGTCCTTCCATAGTACATATAACATTCACTATCAGATGTCTGCAGTAGGTCCTCCACCTCCATGGCTGACATTATCCTACAGTGTAATGAGAGCAGATGACTGTATCTAATCCCACTGTGTGTGATACCATCTGCTGGGGCTCTGTATCTAATCATACATTATGATACTGTATGCTGGGGTTCTATCTGATCCTGCTATGTTTGATACATCTGCTAAGGTGCTGCTCAGTGAATGGAGGGACCCAGCCAGGGAGATGAGGGATAGGCCACGCCCACTTTGTCTCAGCCAGAAGAAAAATTCATTTATTCCTCTGAACCAAACAACTGGTGATATCTCAGCGAGCGTACATACTATCATGTTTAGGGCTCTTTCTAAAGGGTAACACGTGGGCTTTTTATTTGAGGAATTTCATTTTTTTGGCTACTGAAATTATAGTTGCGCTTTAAGGAGTATGAGGCTCTTCCAAACAACCACCGATAGATGGGGACGGATGTTCTGGAAAATCAATGCCCCACCCCTTTGTTGTGGGACAGATAAGTTGCTGTCACAGCGCTCTCCCCTCCCTATAGAGAACACAGGATTGTTCGGCCGTGCCAAAGGTTCCTGTGTATGGGGAGGACAGGTGGTGGGCGGCAAAGATAACTGGGAATTTCTCCTGACATTATATTACAGTCACACACAAACACAAAAAAAAAAATTATATTACAGTATTGTTTTTTCTCACTCCTGCTCTTTAATTTTTTTTAGGCGAAAACTTATTGCCAAAAGTGAACAACTTTTTACTCAAAGAAACAAAGACTTTGCCAGAAGCTAAAGAATGGAAGCATATGTATCACATCCCAGCACTCCCACAAACTGCTTTAAGGTCCCTCATTCCTAAGAGGTTGAGATTTCTTTCAGCCTTAGTTTGCTTACAAGTTTTATTTGATGCACAGCCATAAACTGAGAAGATTCTTCACATCTTTGGATGGTTTTACATTTCACAAATACAGTACATATAATTCACATTCACTTTGTTGCCTCCAGGATGTGTGTGGCATACAATGGCCTGGTACTGTACCTATCTCCTGTAAAACTGCAGTTAATAAAAAAATAGATGGAAATCAAAAATAAGAAATTAATGAAACATTTCCTAGTCTAAATGACAAACTTGATGGTGGTTACCAAAATGATATTATATGTAGGAGAAGAATATGTGGGGAGACGTAGACAAACCCAAATCTACAAGTTTTGAAGAGTTGTAATAGTATAGTGTTCTCTCTGCATACTGTTTTAAACGGTTATTTTGAAATATATATATATATATATATATAATTTTTTATTTTACTTTATTTTTTACCACTGTGTGGCAACAGTGAGGAATGACACAGCTTCTTTGCTGCCACCATTGGCTGCGTTGGAAACTGCAGGGTTGCTCAAGCCCTGATCCTGGCACAGCTACATAATGCTGGAGCTGTTGAAACTTCCCTGATGTCTACTGTAGTGCATGTTCGCATTAAAATAAACGTTACACCTGGCGAATTCCTCTTTGTCAGTAGTGCTGTAGACGCGAGCAAGGATAATTGTCACCTTTTGCTCCCTAAGAATACAGCTTCCTCAAGTGTAATGGTGCCACCTGCAATTCAGAAACACACAAAAAAGTTTTTTGGACCCAGGTAATATACCTATATAATGTTCTTAGCAGCAAGACCTGGATTAAGAGAAAATAGAGAACACGAGAGCTTGAGGTTTTGTACACTCCTGATTTCACATGTAATGCTGTACCAGTTATAACCATACTGGTTTGGTTCAATAGAAGTGACCCTATACACATTAGGTATCTGACTTGACTTTTTAGTCAGAACTTGCTTTTGTACAAAGTGTTTGTTCAAGTGGTCACCGGAGATGAACAAAATGATGGCACCCTGTGGTAGTCAGTTATATCTACAATTCATGATATCTGGTGGAAAGCAGCATATAATGTCCCAAAGTCGTCTTAGGAACTGGTATAACCAATGAAGGTGGAGTAGTGGTATGATCATCCCTCTTGCAGTTGTGTGTACTCTATTCTAAAGCTTTGTGAAGACCAACTTTCTGGTTAGAGTTGTCCATGGCTGTGGCATCTGTGTTTCGTGATGATTGGCTTGTTTTTTACTCAGTTCAAGGTTCACTTTTGTTAAAGTTGAAATAATGTCTTCTTGACTAGAAAATAAAAAACTAGTATTATTTTCATAGTTACAGTAACTCTATTAGCATTTTCTGAGTTGAAACAGTCAATGAGAAATAAGGTCTGAACATGGCCAAACAGTGTAAACTTACCCATCCTCATGCCCCGTAGCACCGCTCCAGTCCCGTTCACAGCTGCTGTGACCTGCAGCTCTCCTGGCTGCATCATCACATTACCCGGCTGAGTGATTGGCTGCTCAGCCAATCAGTGACTGTGGTGGAACACAGAGTTTACTTATTTATTATTTTCTCGCACCCTCCTGCCGTTTTTTTTATTTTCTTGGGACTTTCTCTTTAGTACTATTCACCAGATGTTAAAGGTAATATCTCAGGTATTTTAAGCTACACTAGTGGTACCTGATATTTAAGAAGGGGCATAAAGCATGGTAAGGCTAAACAGCTTCTCTCCCCCTCATACCAGACAGTTCACTTGTTTCCGATAATCACTTAGTTCCGGTCTCACCTCTTTGAATTGCAAACGGTGACTTTACATTGGGGTTTACGTGGGGAGTCACTTCAGTTATATAAAGAAACCGCAGTGTGAAGTGACTGGTCACAGTGAAGAGTGTCAGGATCAAAACTGGATCTTTTTCCGGTGTATTGTGCTGCTGTTCTACAAAGCTGGTAGGAAGTAGCCCAGACTAATTTTATATATCACACTGTTTTGGCACCACAAAGAATAGTGCAATAAGACTGTGTAATGTGTCTGGAAAACCTTTTTCTGAGCTGAAAAACCTGTTGGCCTGGGCTTGGAAATAGGTCACATTCTTCCTCACTTGGGCCCCTTAGAAAAGTGCTTCTCAATTCCAGTCCTCATGATCCACCAACAGGTCATGTTTTGAGGATATCCCATACAAAGATCTCCTCTGATAATACCTGATGTACTGACTATAATTATATCACCTGTGAAATGCTAAGGAAATCCTCAAAACATGGCTGGTTGGTGGGCCATGAAGACTGGAATTTAGAAGCACTGCCTTAGACCATATATCTTTGAGTGAGCAAAATGGCCCAGTCCAACATAATTTTATTACTACTTTATCATCCTTTTATTATTATTTATTATCCTCAGCACTGTTTTTCCGCAATCCTGCGTTTTATTATTTTGTTAGTTATAATGTTCTTGGTGCCCTGATCCGCCCACCTTTCTTCATGAATATTGAGGCAGTGCTCTGCAGTGATATCACTCCTGCAAGCAGACAGATGGATCGATGTAGTACCACAATAGTGCAACCTTTTTAACATGGTTGCAGAATTACATGAAAATGGCAATGAGGATGAAGGTAAGGAAACACTCTTCTCAGCTCTATGAGAATGTAACAGCAGGTTAGATTCTTCTAACCTGCTGTTTGTTTCCCTTTAATAAACATTGAGGCCTTTGTTTTTGAAAGAGCTTTGTGTTGCATTTTTTATTTTTATGGACATATTCTCGTTAATTAATACAGGAACTTGGCTACCTTTTCAAAATGCTTAATGTAGTGTTGCCTGTTATGTTGCAAGAATTATTTTAATCAGGTTAAATCCCTTGTTGGGATAGGGTTTGATTGTTTAAAATACAGTTTTACTGGTACTACTATTCTGATGCCTTTATGGGTTATTAAAGAGCAATTCTAAAAAAAATGGTGGAATAATGCATAATCATAGGAATTGCACAGGTAATTTACACAAATTCAGATATTGCTGCAGCCACTGAAAAACTGAATAAAAAAAATACCTATGTCTGGTCCTCACAGCCTCCCCCCCCCCCAACAGTCATTGGACACCACTGTGGCCAGTAAGTGGCATAAAAAATTATTCCAATGCTGATGAAGTAAGCTCCTAGATGCCACAGCATCTAGGTGGTCAAATGATTAATGTCAGTGCTATCCAGTCTTCATTGCCCTTTCCCTATGATGCAATTACTGTAGTTCTGATTACTTGACATGGAAGCCAGTAGCCTTGAGAAGGTCTCATATTACACAGGATAAAGACAAACTAAACATACACTGCTATACACCAGTGATGCTGTAAACCGCAATGTGAAGTAATTTTTTGTTAAATGAAAAAATATTGTCATAGGTCTTAGAAAGATTGAAGAAAACAAATAGATATGAAAAAAAATATAATTGCTGTGGCAGCTAGGGGGTCAAAAGTGAATCCCTTATTTGCTGCTACACATCTTTGTCAGCATCTTATGTACTCCAGGCTTAGATTTCAGTCTAATGTGATCAAAATGCAAAATAATTTTGAAAACTGAGTAAAATCTTACCTTTGATAGCTTGCATGTAGCTGTTTACACAAGGACTGAATGTACCATGTGCCATGTACTGGATCTCTGTAGGAAACGTACTGCAAAGTGGTGGCCATTCCCAGCAGAAAATCAGGCTCATCTGGAATAAGGTCATCTGAAAATTTGCTGCCGTCTGAAGCCCTGTGTGCATCTGTTGGTAGAGAGACTAGTTTCTGCTTATCTTTACCCTGACATGCCTGGATAAAGAACAGTTTGGGTTTTCCAGTCAGTGTAGAACATTGAGAGCTGCAGAAACATGACGTAAGATCCTTGATGGGCACACTTTGGCCATCTGTACCATAGATTAGTCCTCTGTTCCCATGTGACAGAACACAACATACAAAGCAGTCGTTTTGCTCATGGTTTTGTTCTCTGTATGACTTAGTGGTTTGGACAATCTCATTTCCCTCAAGGTCCTTCTCTTTACGTACTTTAAAGCCCAGCTCCGAGAACACTTTGAAGAGTGATTCTACAAAGAAGCAGAATGTGTATATTAAGTGAACTGATTAAATTCGGTTGTTCACAGTACATGTCACAGGTCATAAACCAATAGATTATTGCTGTTTTAGGCTATGTTCACACAACGTCAAAAAACGAGAAAAGGCGTCCGCTTTTTCTATTTAAAAAGACATCTGTTATTGCCACAATGTAGTTGACTTCAAGGCAATGCATTAAAGTCAATGGAATGATGGACGTCCCATATACAGTAGCAGTCAGCCCCGCAATACTACCCACATTGTAGTAGTCAGTCCCCCAAATAGTGTTCTATATAAAAGTCTGCCCCC
Organism: Dendropsophus ebraccatus; assembly: GCF_027789765.1. Taxonomy (NCBI): domain Eukaryota; kingdom Metazoa; phylum Chordata; class Amphibia; order Anura; family Hylidae; genus Dendropsophus; species Dendropsophus ebraccatus. The sequence continues at coordinate 53,607,453 of NC_091462.1, forward strand.
AAACAGTGCCAACAGTAGTATTGAGCCCCTCAATAGCACCCCTTTATAGTAGTCAGACCCCAATAGTAGTTAATTCCTTCAATAGTGCCCCACAAACAGTTAATTCCTCTAACAGTATAACACAAATAATTAATTCAATATTTCCCCTAGAATGGGCTATACTTACCCTTCCTGGCTCCCAGGCTGTGGTTCCTCTGGCTGCAGGGCATTTATGATGATGTCACCACGCTGCCTGCGCTGGGATGCAACTCACTCACTTCTAGGTCATAGGCCTAAAACTACCATGGGTGATTCGGCAGCCGTCTGGACTGCCCATATTATAATCCACTGTGACATCCTATCGGCGGGCCAAAAATAATTGATACAGCGGGCCAGAGTTAGACATGCCTGGTCTTGACTAAAAGCAGAAATTAACTTCTGTAATTGTGTATGTTTGCACAATTGTAATGTACAGAAGAAGAAGTGGTGACTAGTAAACGCCACAGAAGAATATTTAAGGGAACTCTCTTGTGCCACCTTTTGGAGATAGATTTCCCTTCGAGTCAATGTATGTGCTTCTTTAAAGGGGTTATCCAGCGCTACAAAAACATGGCCACTTTTCCCTCTCTCTTGTCTCCACTTTGGGTGTGGTTTTGAAACTCAGTTCCATTGAAGTAAATGGAGCTTAATTGCAAACCACACCTGAACTGGAGACAACAGTAGGGGGAAAAGTGGCCATGTTTTTGTAGCGCTGGATAACCCCTTTAAGAAGCCTTAGGATATGACTATGGATGTAATAAGCCTAACCTTAGAAGGAAAAATGAAACATTGCCCTTTTGGTCCTATGAAACACCACAAACATTACAAGGAAGTAAGCATTTTACCACATTCTCATCTAACCTTTATGTTGATTTTACCTTCATCCTTTTCAGTCCCCCTTCTATCTGTAAGGTCCTGTTGTCCAGCATTTCTTGCTTTACTAAAGTCAAAATTACTTATTATAAGGCAAATTCCTCTGGGATTGTTGTTCATTTTGTAAGTGGAACTTGAAAACTATAGTAAAAAAAAAATCATGCATGTAAACAAAGTGGGACAATTACTTTGCACATGTCAGTTCCATGCATCTATTTATTTTTCTAAGACATTCTTCTCCACAATAACAATATGTCCGAGATGTTTCATACAATGTACCAATACCTGTAATACACCCTATTCTGCCTCTAATCTGTATTCATACAGATTTATTCTACTGAAATGATCAGCTCCACGTCACAAATAGTGCTATACACAGTGTTAGGGTGCCTTCACACCTACCGGATCCACAGCAGATCTCACTTCTGCGGATTCGCAGCAAGATCAGCTGCGGATCCAGTATCAATTCACCCCTATGATAGCACATACTCGCAGCGGGATTGACATCCCGCTGTGAATATGTGCTTTAACCCCCGCTGTCCGCAGCCCCGCCGCATCCCCTATCCCCGGCCGCATCAGCCTATCCCGGCCGCATCCAGCAGCCCGCATCCACCATCCCCATCCGCATCCCCCCATCCCCGGCCACATCCCCCCTATCCTCCCATCCCCGGCCGCATCCAGCAGCCCGTATCCCCCCATCCTCCCATCCCCGGCCAGCCGGGGATGGGGGATGCGGCAGCAGGGCTGCGGACAGCGAGGGGGTAAAGCACATATTCACAGCGGGATGTCAATCCCGCTGAGAGTATGTGCTATCAGGGGTGAATGGTATCGGATCCGCAGCGGTTCTCGCTAGGAATCAGCAGAAGTGAGACCCGCTGCGGATCCGGTAGGTGTGAAGGCACCCTTAAAAATAAATAAGCTCTGAATGAAGGACGGAAACTTCTGCATTTGGGCTGTTGTCATTGATGCTCATGATACTACAATGTCTTCCTAGGATATGTATGCAGAATACGAATTCCTCTAATTGACTGGACATGGATTTCTGGTAAGTATAGCTTTATTTAAAGGTATTGCTATGAGGTAAGGTCCTGGCAGGTCCCTGTCAATACATACATACTGAAAGACCGCTGCGAGTATGCATTGACAGGGACCTGCCAGGACCTTACCTCGTAGCGGATCTTGCTCCAAAACTCACTGTGAGATCTCCGCTGTAAGTCGCCCTGTGTAAAGGTACCCTTAAAGCGACTCTGCACCCACTGTGCAGCTAATTGTCTCTTTACAAATGCCGGTGATGCTTTCCTGAGGCCGAAAACTAGCCATGTCAAAGAGGCCTAGAGCGCTCGTGCCCTATGCCAGTGCTGCCTATGCGCTGCCTGGGTGCTCTCCACGTCCCCCTGCCTCCAGGTCTGCCCCCTGTCTGACTGCACAGGGTGCACCGTCTCACCTGTGCCTGTCACCCCCCCTGCATACATTAGTGACGCTCTCTGTCTGGATCCGTTTCTTTGCACATGATATCCGCCACAGACACAGTGATGCGACCAGCCTATTCTTTCAAGCCTAGTGCGTCATTGCGCCTGCGCCGGAATGGCACACAATCGTGCATGTGCGAAGAAGAGGCGAAGCGGATCCAGCTAGAGGGCATCGCTATGGTATGCGGGGGTGGGGGGTGACAACAGGCACAGGAGAGGTGGTGCAGGGCTGGACGCATCACTACCATTAGGTGGGAGCTGCGTGGGATTACACACCACAGAGGTGGCACGGGACCGCCAACGTCACTGCAGATGCGCTGTGGGGGAGAACAGCAGCGCATGGGCCATGACCGCTTACACTATGCGGTCAGACGGGCAGAACGGGAGACGGGGACTTGAAAACCAACCCTACATAGGCAGCGTTGGCCTATGGCATGAGCGCTCTAGGCCACGCCTCTTTGACATGACGAGACCCCAATAAAAGTTAAATTTTCGGCCTCAGGAAAGCACCAACAGTGTTTGTAAAGAGAAAGGACTTCACTTCAGCTACACAAAACAAAATAATAAAATAAAATTATGTGAATTGGAAACTTGCTTTATATCACATCTACTGCTTATTTCGATTTTTTAGATTTTGTAAATTATAACGAAAGTGACACTTTAAAGTCATCTGGTAATTTACTTCTTCTGTTAGTTCACTAGGTGACTACATCTATGCATTAAACTCCATAGGTGTTTGTACTATTACCTGAGATATACTGGTGTTCACAGTAGCTATAGGTTCTGCATCTACCTCATCTGTTCTGCAAGTTTGGTTTTTGTTAATGTCGTTGTCAATGTTCATTGATCCTGGAGCAGCAGCTAGAATGGCAGAATATGTACAGCTGAATTTAATATTATTTCTGGATGTAAAGTGAGTCCTTTATCGATAGCTGCTGGCGACATGATGTGTTTTTTATCTTTAGAATATTGTGTCCTAACAAGCCTTAAAGGGGAACTCTGGATAGGAAAAACTTGTTTTCTATTAAAAGTACATTAAAAGTTATATAGATGTGTCTATACAATGTATTACTGTATCTGTACGGTTCTACCACACTGGTAGCTGATAGAAATCCAGGAAGTGAAAAAAAATGGCCCCTGTGCCAATTTACATTGTCTGCTGCTTCCATGTCTTCCATGTCTCTGTCTCACATTGTGTGTGTTTGCTGATGATGCATACAGGGGGCAGGGAGTGATATCACAGGAGGCTTGGCTGGATCCACCAATCCCCTAAGTGATTCACCATCTCTGTCCGTCGAGAAGCAGGTGTTGCACTAATTTTACTGATTGCAATGGGTGGGGGCTGTGATGATCACATGAGGGAAAACATTGCATTCTGGGAAATGCTAAACCAGGAAGAAAAGAAACACAAATCAGAGCAAACCCCCCCCCCCCCCCAAACAAATGGATTTTTTGTAGTTTCAAAACTGGGTTAGACAGGTAAGTAATGGGTTATGCTTCTGCAGGAGTTTCATTTTTTTTTTAACCTCTACCTGGAGTTCCCCTTTAAAAACACTAAATATAATACAGTGGAGCTAACCACTACTTGCAGAAATTCCCTAAAAATCTATATTTATTAGATATGCATTAAAATTTTCTAACTGCTGTGTATCCATCACGCTAGTATCGAACTGCTGTTATCTTTGTGATGGGAGTGTTGGCATCAGGAAGCTCCTGTCTCACTAATATGGATATCTATAGGCAAGTCACCTACGGAACCTTCTGTAATATGGGGAAACGTGTAGAGATGACTATGCAGGACGGATAAGTTGTTGCATTTATTAAATCTAAAATTTTATCTAATATTTTTTGAATATGGTGTTTTTGTGTGGCTAGGGTGCAATAGGGTATTGGTAGGGAGAGACAATGTGAAGTGGGGGCACCATTATCAGGGGGATTATCCAATATCCGGTTGGGTACATGTGCAGTGGATAGTGAAGGGCCTAATCTAATAATATATGCATGCACTGTCTGCAATTGTCCTAAATGATATCTGTTTACATCTGGAAACCTATCCATGACATATGCTTATTGGGTCTGACTGAATACCCCTGACAATACGGTGTTACAAGATAGGTACTGATATGTCCCTTATGTTGTGTGTAATGTGGTATTTGCAGGATCAAAAACAGTATAGCCTAATCTCCATACCACCTAGCTATTAGTATTCGATATCTGTATATGTTATGGTAAAATGTTAATGCATATCTAATAAAAATAGTTTTTTAGGGGAATTTCTACAAGTATTGGTTCATTTAATAATCAGAGTCCTAAACTATTGGTAAAGCGAATGCACCATCAGGTACCTCAATTTTTTTTCCTTACATTAACCATTTGGGGCTGACGCGGTGTTACCGGTGGCATGGTCCTTTATTCAGAAAATCACCCAGTTCCTATGCTTGCCGCAGTTTTCATCTTAAGCAACGGCCTGATTCGGAGCACTGGAGGTGGGCCCAGTCCCCCGCCCCAGTGTGACAATATCCCCTCTCCTCTTTGATGCAACTCTGTTGATTCTAGTGGAGGCATCTCACAGAGGGGAGGGGATATTGTCACACTGGAGGGCGCCAGGCCGGTGCTCAAGATGGAGACAGTGCTGAGCATATTTAAATCTGGAGCAGATTTACTGTTGCAAATGCACCACAATGCAATGTAAAATTTGTGGCAAAAAGATGGCTGACATGTCTTGTACCATGATTATATTTCTTCTATACACTTTTAGGCCAAGTTCACACATAGTATGACAGCGGCCATTCTGTGACTCGGCCGTGTCACAGAACGGCCTCTGTCTGTGAAATTCATCCCGGCCGGTACTGCAGTGTCTTTTTAAATGTAATGCGGGCGCATTAACCATAGCCAGCAATGTAAAGTGTGTCTGGAGTCGCATTTTACATTGTCTGCTCTGTCAGTCTTGTGCAGCCACTATTCAATGACTAGCGGCCGCACAAAACTGACATGGCAGTTTTTTGTGTGGCTGCTTCAGAAAAGTTCAAAATAAGCCAAATTTATTAAGAGGCGTGCAAATAACACAGCTATTGTAAGTATGGCGTATGAAATACCATAATACACTTGTATTTCATTGAAATATGTGACATATCGTTATATGCACAATATCACAAGGATGCTTTGTAGTAGAGATGAGCGAACCGGCCGAGGTTCGGGTTCATATGAACCTGAACTCTCGGTTTCTGATTCCCGCTGTCTGCCCGCTCCGTGGAGAGGGTGGATACAACCTTGAGGACAACCACAATCTGCCCCCCCCCAACCACTTGAAACTTCAGATAGCTGCTTTTAATCCAAGATCTGTCCTGCGGTCCGTTCGGCAGGTGATGCAGTTATTGTCCTAAAAAACAACTTTTAAACTGGCAGCTCCGTGCTCAATGGTCAGGGCTTAGATTGTGTATGCATTAGGCTGGCACAACCTCTCTGTCCCTACTCCCCACCCTCCTCATCATTGGGAATGCTCCAGGCAGATTGTCTTGGATTAAGAGCAGCTATCCAAAGATACAAGTGGTTTTGGGGGGGGGGGGGGGGGGGTCAGATTGTGGGTACAGAATCGCTTTAGGTATTGTGTACCTGCTTTTTTCTTTTCATATGTTAAAATGTGTTCCATAAAACTTTCATCTTCAGAATATTGAGCCATCTTTTTCAAAAAGTTCAGATTATCCTCACTGATTATATAACGTTTTTCCAATTCAATGAAAAGATCCCATAAACTCTGGAAAAAAAAGAGAACTTTGTATGTGCTGTTATATAAAATAAAATGTGGCATGCAATGTTCACATCTTGCTTCCTTAGTTCTCCTGAGATATACACCGATAATTTATCAAAAAGGCATGGGGCAGCAGACCCACTAGGTAAAATAGACCGAATATAGTTAGTGACACTGTCACCCCCTTTTTGCATTCTGACTTCTCTACTCAGGTGTAAAGTGTAAATTTTGCAGTTTTCATACCTTATTTTATATGATACGTCATGGGTCTTTTTCCAGTAAAAAGTGACATTTATCATCTGTGAATTGTGCTACCTGGGTGGGGCTTCACGGCCAAAGCGCCACTCAGCCCCACCCACATCATCACCGAAGGGCCCCCTGTGACGTCATCGCCGCATAGGCCTATGCGGTGAATACGTCACGGGGGCGGGGCCTACTGTGACTATGTGAGCGGGGCTAAGTGGTGCTTTGCTCGTGAAGCTCTGCCCAGGTAGCACAATCCACACATAAAAGAGGGAGAGGACAATGAGTGTCCCTCAGTGTCCCCCTACCATCTACCATCATCCTCTCCAGCAGCCACAGCCCACACAGCTCTGGGAGTCAGGTCGTGACATCACCATTTTATCCAGGAAGTGACATCACCATTTTATCCAGGAAGTGAAGCCTTGATGCAGTAGGAAGTGCAGGAAAAAAAAAGCACTTTTTATGCATTTCCCGTAATACTTGTATATTGGTGATTTCTATAACTTTTGGGGGGGGCAATACAATAATCTAATAATAAATTTTTGCCAGCCTTCTCCTTTAATGTGTATGGAGGCCTATAATCATGCAAAATAACAGTATACATTTGAAGAATAAACTGAAGGCAGTCACTAACCAGCCTATGCAGTGTGCCTGCTGCTAGTATGCCATAGTATATCAACATACCTTATTGACTGGTACATCAGTCGTGCTGGAAAGGTGTGAACATAGCCTAAGCAGGTGAACATCCAATCCATGGTCTAGTAAAGGACAACTATATTTTGTGTGAAATACCTGGAGATTCTGGTGTAGAAATCAGATGCGCACCACATGTACTTTAAATAACCCTATCTATTCTTCTTTCAGCACTTACAATTATAGAGATAATTAAGAAGAATAACTGTGCAAGTGTCCATAGGCATAAGGTTACTTCTCCCTATTGGAATACCCGTCCCTGCCTATTTTGACGTTGTGTAAGGCCTATGCACATGACCATATTTTATGTATTGAGATAAAATAGGACTGCCATAATAGCAACCCAACTCTGATTTCATTCAGAGGCATACAAACTTTTTTTCCTCTAGGATTCGATAGTTATCTGACAAAAAAGTGGCATGTTCAATTGTTTGGCCAAAAGCATTGTGCAGGGAGAAGCAATAAAGAGACCACAGTACTGGATCAGAACACGTTTTTAGGGAATGAACCCCCATGATAATACAGAAATGTCATATCCTTCACAGCTTTATGAGATGGGAATATGTCTTTAAATGTATGTCTGTGGAGAGGATTTGGGGCTTTGCATCAGAAAAAAAGCTTAAAGTGCTACAAAGATATATTAGGGAATGAGCCCACAATATTAGACTAGATTAGAAGAAAGCAAAAGAAATTGTGGACAAATGTTAATACATTAATTAGTAAGATTTTATTAGTTAATAATAGAGATGAGCGAACCTCTAGCATGCTCGAGTCCATCCAAACCCGTTTGTGATTGATTTGATTAGCGGTAGCTGCTGAAGTTGGATAAAGCTCTAAGGTTGTCTGGAAAACATGGATACAGCCAATGACTATATCCATGATTTCCACATAGCCTTAGGGCTTTATCCAACTTCAGCAGCCACCGCTAATCAAATGCCGAACAGTCAGGCTCTGATGGACTCGAGTATGCTTGAGGTTCACTCATCTCTAGTTAATATGAAGCAGTTGGCCCTGATAAGTGACATAAACAATTATATAAAGTAAATGTTTCAACATCAGTCATTTGGCAATGAATGTTTTTTCTTACCGCAACATTTTCCAGTGTAACGTTTGGCAGAACTTTTGTACAATTCAACACAATTTCTGCAAGTTTATTGTCTGGTATAAGGTTTCCGAGCTCATAGAGTAAGCGTCTAAAACAATAAAGAAAGTGGGAAGGGAAGTATGTTAAATTAATTATGAATCAAAGGATATTGTTACATTTGGTCAATTCTTAATTTTTTATATAGGAGCAATATTAACAAAAGAGTAGAGGACAGCACCAAGTTGCTAAGGAGCATTTTGATGTACTGTATATACTATATCGGACAGCGCTTTCTCTCACTAGTCAATTCAAAAAGAAAAAGGGGTAAAAGCATCCATCCATGAACTTCTTTTTTGGACTGTTTGGTGATTTACGAGTAATGATTTAATCCTTGTATAAATGATAATTATGTAATGATGTGACCCTGCTTATGAACTGTGTGACTCTTACTAACCTTACCCCTACCAAGGTATATTTTTTTTGTCCCTACGAAGCGTCCCTTTAGAGGAGATTATTCAATGGAAGGTCCTTTTACACAGGCTGAATATTGGCAACAAGCATTCCTAGGAACACTCAATTAACGGATAAAAATTAGTTAGTAAAGTAAAAATGCCACAAATCAGCTGAGAAGCAAGCAAATGTTAGCTGTTGTGCAGCACAAAATATCTTTATTGGCCGCACAGCTCTCTGATAACAGTGCATACTAATACTGATACAGTGATTGTTGTGCTTTCCAGACAAGCATGTCTAATGTCTTGCCGATCTCGTTGCTTGACATAAGAAGGGATGACTGTCTGGTCATGCCTTCCTATATTATAATTTATCTCTGGTTTGTATTTCTTTCCCTCCTTCGTTTGTATGTAATTTGTGTTGAACCTTTCTCACTACTTTGTTACTGATATCTTGCCCATAACCCTCACAATATTTTCCCATACCGTTAGAGAAAATCTGCACTGTGTGTCTGCAAACTATAAACTTCCAGACAATCCGCACTGTCTATACAAGTTAAGGGTAGCAGCAGCCGGGCTTGGTGGAACAATGTGCTTTCTTTGCTGCTGCTGTTTATTTCCTTTCTTGTCACATACCACCTTGCAAAACGAGTGCATCAGCAACCCCTTTTATAGAAATCCTGAGTATAGGATTTGTTGACCTGTGATTTGCTAGAGAAATAGGAGAGGAACTCCTGTGTGTGTACTACTGACAAACAGACCAGCCCCGGTCCCACCCCCTGAAATGGAGAGAATGAGAAATAGCTGTTTACCACAATAACAGTAGTGAGAACACTAAAATCATTTTGTTCAATCTGCAGGGTTACCTTTGAAAAATTTTTGTCATTGGTGAATGTAGCAGATGCCTGCCCTCTTTTAAAGGGAATGTGCCATCACAAAATGACTTATTGTTTAAATAATGTTTTATGACATTTTTTCTAATTTTCCATTTTTCTTTCTATGTTATAAAATAATCCTAAGATCTTGCAGTTTTCATTCTCACTACTAGGGCTAAAACAAAGCTGAGACTTCCTATTGTGTCTGTAGTGATAAGAGGAGACTGCTGTAAAGTGATCTGTACAGCATTGCAGCAACATGTGACAACAGTAGATAGCATCAATATAAGACAATAGCAGCTCCCTATGGAATGACCTCTTGAAAGGTCACAGAGCATGTTCAATGATGATTTACATTCATCTCAAGGGGACAGAGCCCATCTATAGTCTTCTATGTCCATGAGTCCTGCTGTAAAGCATGTCACTAAATGCTGTTAACAGCAGCCTAGGCAATATGGCCGCCCTCGTAACAATGTACAAAAGGTGAAATAAAAACATTTAAGTCTGAAAATAGAAACAGATTAGAATAAAAGAACAAGTTTTAGTATCTGACTCTAATCTGTAAAAGAAAATTTAGGTTACACATTCTCTTTAAGTACTAGAGTATTACTACCTAAAATAATCATTCATATCTTACTGTACCTGTAAGGGGAAATTTGTGCCAGGGCTGGGTTCTTCATGTTCTCAACAATTGTTCTCTTTGGTAAATGAAAATGCTTTAGAAGTAGGTCAAATCGTTTTAAATAGAATAGCAGTTCTTTAATAAGGCTTGTATTGTCCTTATTGATATAGCCCATTTGCTGTAAAATAATGAAGAGACTAGTGTCCTGTATTCCATTCAGATATTTATATGGGACAAGGTCTTTGCATAGAAACTTCAGCTCGCTAAAGTTACTGGAGTCCAGTCCATTGTTGATATTATACAACAGGGAAATAAAGTTGTCCATGCTGATCACGCTGATTTTCTGTCTATAAATAAAGCATAGGGTTGGGGTAAAAATGAAAATCACTGCTACATTATAATACAATACTTACAAATTTTTTAACATACAATGGTTCTTTCTGGACCCTTGTAACTTGAGACCAGACTCAACATACATTGCCACAGACAGTCTGAATCAGCGGCACATGTAAATAACTAGATTTTTGACCTATAAAAGTGGACATTTTTCTGGTAAAACCTCAGTATTACTGAAGTACATGCACTGGTTGTCTAGTAGGGCTTCTCTACAGTACAGTGTGATACTACATGTCCTGTGCTGCTCTGCATCTGCGCCAGGATGAGTTTGGTCACCAGGTGAGGGCGGCTTCATTTTATTTTTTAGGACCCTGTGTGATCTGAAACAGGACCTGAAAACTATCTGGTCCTCTTATTTAGAAACACCAGTAGCTCTTTCTGACAGTTGCTATAATCCCGAAGATTACATCATTGTCACAAGATGGCGGCCGGGGGTCGACACGAATCAGGTGAGTATAATGCACCACACTTCCGGGTTTAGCGTGTGTGTGTGGTGGGGGGGGGGGGGGGCACGGGGAAGGGGGCCATTCACATACATAACATACATTACAAAAAATATTCATGACTGTGATACTTTACAATACGAGACACCTTTTATCGGATAGGGTTATAGATAAGCCAGTCATCTGTCTATTATCTATGTACAGATGTAATTTGCATATAAGTGCATAAGGTCTGTTGATACCGTTGATTGATGTGAAAAGAATGGAGACAGATTAGGAAATATAGTATGGATGTGGGGCAGGCCTGGATGTTGGGAAATGACTTGTCCAGTATATAGCATTCCAGAGAACTAGTGAAGCACGAAACATGCAGTGGATAAAATATGATAATAAAATAAACTTATGCAGTGTCCCAGAGTGGGTGTCAGGTATAGGTCAGCACTGTGTGTCAGAGACTCTGAGACTGAAGTCTGTGTAATGCTTCTCCCGCCACCAGATGTCACTGCATTCTTTGCATGGCTGAAAGTCAAAAGTATGTAAGGGTTAACTGATTGCCCTATTGACTATGTGTATTTCCTGCCATTGTCTCCTGATTTCTGCTTAGCTAATCCCTGAACCAGCTACCTCAGAGCTACTGCCCTATCACAGAAGGTTAGATTTCCCCTGAAGGCCTAAGTTATATAGTTGGGTTGGGACTGAGTCAGTTGGTTCTGGTTCTAGTCAGTGTATAAGGAATGACCCTACGGAGCCTGATGAGTGCATTACTCCTGGGCCTGGCCAGACGGCCAGGGCCCACGTGTGGGACTATTATATTTCTTCTATAGCCGAATGGCATCGCGAGAGAGGAGCTGTGGAACCTTGGGACAAAATTCTATCCAAGCTGTCATCTTTTTCTTCTACCTCTGAGTGCAACGCACAAGTAACTGAGGTACTCTACAAGTCAGTAGTTAAGCACTGTGCAAAGGCAGAGTCTCTACTGCAAACCTTCTAGGATTCCTAAAGTGTATTTCCGACGGCTAGCTCTACCCTCTAGGTGGGCCTGTAATCCCTGATTGTGTGTCACTCAGTGCCCATACGGTAGCTTAAGTGGATGTTCATTCCAATGGATACTGGAACTTTCTCTTAAGACCCCCAGCTGAACCATAGTAGTCTGGATAAGAATCCCACCTTTACTCCCACAGACCCCCATGTTGCTCCAGCTCCACTTCTCAAGGTTACTTAACTAAAAGTCTATTGTCCTCAAAGTCTATATACCCGACTCAGTAAAAATTTAACTGTTTAATTGCTTGGAGTCTGTCTTTAGTAGCCTGCAACTCACTACAACTACAACTCCTAGTATCCTTTGCAGAGGTGAGTCAGTGGGTCCAGGGGTGTTATGTTATGTTTATGTTTTCTTTTGTCACTATCAATAAAGTTTAATGTTTTAGGGTTCATCACAGTACGTTCTGCACCTATAAAGATATGGTATATGCTTCATTCACAATCACCGAATTATTCATACCATAGAAACACATAAAGCCACCTTTAGGGTGCTAACACACACGACCGATGCGCAGTAGATCTGCAGCAGATTTGATGGTGCAGATTTGATGCTGTGTTCAGTTATTTACATCAAATCAGCTGCGTATCCGCAGCAGAAAATTCACTGCGATACGGTGTGAGTGAAGCTACCTTTTGTGTAAAGCAAAGAAAAACATACTGTCAATACAAAGCTGACATACTGCATTATTTCTTATATGTGACCTTTAGTATTTCAGAGTTTCTTCCCTAAACAGCCTTATTGATATAAACTAGTCAGATACGTCACATTTACATGAGTCATACTAACATATATGGAATGTTTTGCTCTGTGTAGTCTTATTATATGGTCCAACCAAAAAGGATATCTACAATCATCTATGCATTTTATTTTAATATTAGAATAGAATAATATTTATTACTTTATATTTTATTTCAGAAACAAAAGAATTTTGAAGCAACAGGATTTACAGGTACCAACATTCTCTTTGTTGCTGCTGGTAATAGACAAGTATGTACAATGCTTGCTACCTTTGGCAGCTCCTTTGGAGGATAAATGGGGCAGCAGCGCACAGACATCCAACATAAAGAGTATAATGAAATAGTGAAGCTTTGCCCGTGTCAGTCTTGCAGTTGTAAGTTAAGACTTGACTTTTTGAGTTGTGTTATAGTGATAAATCTCATGTTCTGTATTAGAGCGGAATGTATTCAAAAGTGTCTCAGGTTACCAAAAACTGTACAAGCAATTTCCTTGGGGCTCTATTCGTGTCAATTCTTTCGGCGAAATGCGGAATTAGCCGGCCCATAGAATGGTCTCTATGGAGCCGGCGGAAAGGCACGCGGCCATGCGCACGTACAGCCGTCGGAATTCCGCAGAATTTATCCGCGAAAATTCCTCAGTGTGAACCCATCCTAAGGCTATGTTCACACAAAGTACTTTTTCCTAAGATAACGACTGTTCTCTTAGTTTAAAACAACGGCATTGTTTTCTATCTACAATCTTTTCCATTGCAGTGAATGCAAACAACGGCCAATTGTACATAGACTTCAATGCAATTTTTGATTTACAACAATGGACGTTGTTTTGAGTGCCAAATAATGGCCGTTGTGTGAACATAGCCTAAAAGCCATAAGTCCTACGTATGCTGTGTGTGGTACTTCTGCCATTCGAGGAAAGAATACCTCTGTAATATTGCACCAATTTGAAGGGAGCTTCAAATGAGAGGAGATGAGACTTCAAGAGGTTAAACAAGTTGGACTTCAGCCTGTGTGACTCATTTCTTTCCACATAACATAGGAATCAGACAGGCAGAGCAGGAAGTCACAAGCATGTCTGACTGAGCTGAGTAAGGGTATTTATAAGGTGAAGATGAGTTGGTGAAAAGAGCTAATATCTTATATCCATGGTCACCGAATAACCACAACACATTCAGTATTGACCATAGACAACACATGTCATCCATCCAACAGCAGTCACGCATGGCTTCCTAATATACATACATACTTAGAGCAGTAGATCGTTGCATACTTACTTCAATAAGGAGAGAAGGATAAATGACTGCCAGACATGTCCTGAAGCTCAGTAAATAATGTCATATTATAACCCAACGTATCAGATCCTTGTTTCACCTGACAGCAGATAATACAGAACAGTTATGCAGCAGAGACACATTGAATACAGACTGTAGGCATGTCTTACTGAAATGTATCTAATGTATATGGCCAGCTTCTAATGCTTTTGTGTCTTACATGGAGCATTGCTGGAGAATGGTGCCCATGTGGCTTGTCAGGCCTCTTTCACATGCTTTATCTGCACCACGTCACTGGCATATACCAGAGTACAGACAAAAAAAGCCAAGCTCATTATTGACCTGAAATACGCATTGTTCATGGAGATGCGAATAAAGTTTTAGGGTATTCATATCCAGTGTGAATTGTAGGGTAGAAGGGCCAACTAGTAGTCCACCATTAAAACTGCAAAATCCAGAACTGGTTTTAACTCTTTAATGACCTACCTATTTTTGGCTTTCGGGTAGTTTCACACGTACCGGATTCGCAGTGGACTTCATGTGTAAATCTGGTACGTGTAAAGCTACCCTAAAACAGAATCTGACAGGTATTTATGCTGTGAGCAGGATGTGGTGGAGGGAGAGACTCTTAGGAAAATGAAAGGTGGAATCTGATTGGTTGCTGGGGCAACTGAGTCAGTTTCACGTTACACCATGTGTGATAAATCTCCCCCTTTATAACCCCATTACACATACTGTCCACCTACTTTTGGACCATCCCATGTGTGTGTGTGTGTATATATATATATATATATATATATATATATATATATATATATATATATATATATATATATATTTATATTTCTTGTTTCCTGAAAATAAGATATCGTTCAAAAATAAGGCATAGTGGAGGATTTACAGGATAGCTTTAAATAAGGCATCCCCTGAATGTAACCCTGCTGCCACCAGGGTTATGCTGGTTTGTGATGACTTCTGTACAGTATATAATAAATGTTCATTTTTGTTTTGTTCATTTTTTTTTTTTTTGTGTGAATTCTTCAAGGAAAATTAAGACATCCCCTGAAAATAAGACATAGCACAGCTTTAGGAGCCTTACTATGTACTTTATTTAATATCCCCCTTGTAAACAGTAATGAACCAAAAGATGTCTATTGAGTAAAGACATGGAGGATAAACAATGTTTCTATGGAAAATTGCTGAATGTGGGCCCTGCTGTAATAAAAAAAACTGCAAATGCATTGAAAACCACCATATCAAAAAATATCATGTGTCTATTGTGTTTAATTTTTCCCCATTTTGAGCACACAAAATAAAAAGTTTAAAGTTTCAGGCCATGTTCACACCCAGTAAATAAAGTAAAATAGGTATACAATGCTGCTATATTTTTGAATCTAATAATGTGCCTTTTGAAAAACAGCTGGCTGTGCACACATTGTAGAAAAAATATTTTCCCATATATTTTAAAGTAGAATATTATTAGATCTGCATTTTATACTTAATGGGCTATGTTCACACACATATTTCTGTCAGTCTTTTTTCAATCAAAACCAGGAGTGGGTTAGAAATACAGAAACTGTGCAAATCTTTCCATTGTAAATTTTCTTTGTCGATTCCATTTCTAATTTTGGCTACAAAATCAAAAGACACGCAGCACTCAGGGAGTCAGGGCTTGCTGTGTGCCAGCGGTCCCACCTCAATTCTCAGGTGGCTATGTAGATAAATGAAAGCGACTGCATCACTTCAGACTTCGTGAAAAAAGTCTTAGATGGTGTTTATTCCATACAAAAACACACGGTGAACAGACAGCGACGTTTCGACGTCTCAATGACGTCTTTCTCAAGCCAGTGAATACACTCCATACACAGGTGCTATATATACAATTTTGGCTACAAATACTGAACAAAACACTGTGTGAGAACATAGCCTTTTACTATCATATTTTTTTTTTAACCAATATCAGAAGTGGAAGTGACAAGGCAAAAGATTTGTTTTTTTGTTTTGTTTTTGACCCACTCCTGGTTTTGGTTGAAAAACTACTGACCAAAAGACTGATGAAATACTATATGTGACCATAGCCTTAATCTGTTTCTTCCATAAAAATATGGCACGATTTCATGCAGTTTCACAGTCTGCTCTAAAACAGCCTTACATTAGTGAGAACCTATGCCATAGTCTATACCGTGCTGATTTTTTGCAACACCGATTTGAAAAATTCAAAAATGTATTTCCAAGTAGATTCCCTACAAAGCCAACTGAGCTGCCAGAATGTGGAATAGTCCTATTGTATGCGGCTATATATGGGTCCTTTTACATACACACAGATATCTGACAGATTTTTAAAACCAAAGCCAGGAACAGACTATGAACAGGGAACAGGTCATAAAGGAAATACTGGGATCTATCATCTTTTCAAATCCATTCCTGGCTTTGGATTACAAAAATCTTACAGCTAAATTGGTCAGATATCTGTGTGTGTAAAAGGACCTTATGTATAAAACTGGGGCAAAGATTTCAGCAACAAGTCACGTGTGATGAATAGAAAACTAAAGGAATCAATATCCCAGAAAAATCTCTACAGCAACATGAGAAACCATGACTTTACTGAAAGAGTAGTAGATGCTTAGAACAAACTTTCAGCAGATGTGGTAGGTAAATCCACAGTAACTGAATGTAAACATGCCTGGGATAAACATACTGTATATCTATCCTAAGAAAACAGGAAAGATAATACTTTTAAAGGCAGACTAGATGGATCAGGTGGTCTTTTTCTGCTGATAATCGTCTATGACAAACAGTCTGGTTGTAATTTTACTCAGTGTTCATAGTATAGTATGGTAGCAGACAGTATACATAGTATATTATGGTAGCAGAGTACATAGTATAGTATGGTAGCAGAGTACATAGTATAGTATGGTAGCAGAGTACATAGTATAGTATGGTAGCAGAGTACATAGTATAGTATGGTAGCAGAGTACATAGTATAGTATGGTAGCAGAGTACATAGTATATTATGGTAGCAGTATACATAGTATAGTATGGTAGCAGTGTACATAGTATATTACGGTAACAGAGTACATAGTATAGTATGGTAGCAGTGTACATAGTATATTATGGTAGCAGAGTACATAGTATATTATGGTAGCAGTATACATAGTATATTATGGTAGCAGAGTACATAGTGAAAATTTGTTTACTCACCTGTAATTTTACTTTCCTCGAGGCATTAGGCAGCACATATGGGTCTTCAGTACCCACTGACCGCACTCCAGGACCGCCCACCTAGATCTTAGATTAGCATAAAAAAAGGTTAGAACACCTTCCATAGGTTGGAGACAGCATGATTACCCTTAAATATCCACACCTGAGAAACAGCAATTGTGTAATAAAATAGACAACATAAATGCAAATAAAATTTATTGGGAGGGTTAGTGTGCTGCCTAATGCCTCGAGGAAAGTAAAATTACAGGTGAGTAAACAAATTTTCACTTTCCTCTTCGGCTACGGCAGCACATATGGGATATGCAATAGACACAAAAGGGGGGGTTTTAGGTAGTCATACGAGCTGCTGACAGAACTCCCGTACTGAAGGCTGGGTCCCCCGCCTGAGTGTCAAGCCGATAATGCCTTATGAACGTAGATGACGTTGTCCAGGATGCAGCATTACAGATGTCAATCAGCTGTACTTGTTGCCTTTCCGCCCAGGAGGTGGACGTCGCTCGGGTGGAATGTGCTTTTAGAGGATGGGGAGGATCCAATCCCTCAGAGGCATAGGCTTCCAAGATGGTACATTTAATCCACCGCGCCAGCGAATCTTTGGAGGCTTTTAACCCTTTCCTAGGGCCAGAGAACAACACGAAGAGGTTCTCATCTCTGCGGAACTCCTGGACCCGAGATAGATAACACTTCAGAGATCTCTTGACATCCAGAAGCTGCAGACGTTGTTCTTCCTCAGAGGCTGGATTGGCACAGAAGTCAGGCAAAAACACTTCTCTGTTTATATTGGCAGATGAAGCCACCTTAGGAATGAATGATGGTATAGTCCTGAGCCGGACACCATCCGGCATGAATTTCAGATACGGATAACGGCAAGATAAGGCCTGAAGCTCTCCCAGGCGTTTAGCGGAGGTTACCGCTAGGAGAAACAAAACTTTGAAGGACAACCACTTCAAGTCTATGGATTCTAATGGCTCAAAGGGATGTCGGGTTATTTTATTGAGGACCAGACATAAGTCCCACGTGGCGACAGGTGAACGGACTGAAGGTCTGAGGTTTTTTAGACCTTTAAAGAACCTGGTGATGAGAGGATTGTTGGCATATTCTCCGTCCGTATGTGCATTTATAGCTGTCATGTGCACTCTAAGGGTGTTGGCCTTCAAACCCTTTTCGAAACCTTCCTGCAGGAACAGTAGGATAGATGGTACAGAGATCTCATGACCAGTATCTTTAAGCCAGAAGGAAAATTTCCTCCATAGCTTTGTGTAGACAGCATTAGTGGATTTCTTTCTTGAAGAAAGGAGAGTGGTCACAACTTTGTCTGATAAGCCTAAATTCTTCAGTCGGAGCCCCTCAGGAACCAAGCTGTGATGTGTAATTTGCTGAGCTGCGGGTGATGGAAGCCCCTCTGGAGGAGCAGATCCGGATAGAGGGGAAATGTCCAGTATGTGCCCTGAGACAGCTGATACAGGGCCGCAAACCACGGTCTGCGTGGCCAGAATGGGGTCACTATAATGGTGCGTGGGTTCTCCACTAGCAGCTTTGTTAGAACCCTGGGAATAACTGGAACAGGAGGGAATATGTATATGAACTTCTTCTTCCAGGACATTGTGAAGGCATCTAAAATGTCCGGAGAGTCCCACCTCCTGAGCGAGCAAAACCTCTTCAGTTTGCGGTTGGCTTTCGTCGCCATTAAGTCCCATTGGGGGAGGCCCCACCTGTCCGTCAGCATGTTGAAATATTTCATATTCAACTCCCATTCCCCGGGGAGCAATGTCTGTCGACTCAGAAAGTCCGCCTGATAGTTCAAAGTGCCTTTGACGTGCACCGCCGACAGTGTCGTCACCACTGGTTCTGCCCACTGCATGATCTTTGCACAAAGAGACTGCAGAGATGAACTGCGTGTACCGCCTTGTTTGTTTATATAGTATTTCGCGGTTACATTGTCTGTCTGAATGAGGACGGACTTGTTCATTAACATAGGCTGGAAATGCACCAGCGCCAGGTAGATGGCTAACATTTCCCTGTAGTTTGACGACATCCTGGTAACTGTCTTCGGCCAAACCCCTTGTGTCCAGTGTCCCAGAAGATGGGCACCCCAGCCGGTCTGGGAGGCATCCGTGGTCAGGACAAGCTGCTTTTGCCAGACAAAGCTCCTGCCGGTCAATAAGTTCTTGTCCACAGTCCACCATAGAAGGTCCTGGCGAACAGCAGCTGATATCCGGATCCTGCGATTCAAGGGAGATAGATCCCTGTCCCAGAACTGCAGGATCCCTCTTTGTAGACTCCTCATATGGCTCTTGGCCCAGGGGACCGCCTCTATAGAAGCTGTCAGAAGGCCCAGGACGCTCATTGCCGTTCTCACGGTAACCCAGGGAGACCGAACCAGGTGGAGAATGGCTCCCTTGATTTGTTGAGTCTTCTCCTGAGGAAGAAAAATCTTCATTTCCAGCAAATTCACCATCAGACCCAGAAAACGAATTCTGTTTGCTGGCACAAGCTGTGACTTCTGGAAGTTTATTATAAACCCCACTTTCTGTAGAAGAGTGATGGCTGTCTGGAGATGCGTCCGGAGAGACTGAGCTGATGCGGCTATTAGAAGCCAGTCGTCCAGGTATTGTACCAGCTTGATGCCCTGGAGTCTCAGAGCTGCTACTAAGACAACAGTCACTTTTGTGAAGATCCTCGGTGATGGGGATAACCCGAATGGCAGGGCTTTGAATTGATAATGGAGAATACGGCCGCCGACTGCCAATGCAAGCCTGAGAAATCTTCTGGACTTCACCTGGATAGGGATATGGAGGTACGCATCTTTCAGGTCGAGCGATGCCATGAATTCCCCTTCCTGAGCCAGACTGTAGACTGACCTGATGGTGTCCATTCTGAACTTTGTCTTGACCAGGTGCTTGTTCAGATACCTTAGATCTATGATGAGACGCCAAGTGCCGTCCGCCTTCAGGACTGGGAATACCCGAGAGTAGACCCCCCGGAATTCTTCTCCTGCAGGAACACGCTCGATGGCGTCTTTTAGCACAAATTCCTGAAGAAGGATGGAGATTCGGGCTTCTCGAAAGTTGCAGATGAACCTCTCCCTGGGCAGGTGTTGAAATTCTAGGGCATATCCCTGTTTTATGATGTTGAGAACCCAGGGATCGTTGGTAACAGACTGCCAGGCTGGAAAGTAATCCAGAAGCCTTGCCCCAACAGCCACAGGAGGCCTGGCGTCAGAACTCCTGCTTGGGATTATCGGGCTGCTTTCTCCGGGATTTATCCTGGAACCTGCCACGAAACCTCCGTTCTGATCTGTCCTGCCCCTGGCGCCTCCGAAAGGAACCTCGGCCTCTTTGATAGCGGAAATTACGATACCTCCTATATCTGAAGGATGTAGGCAGGGACAGAGAATTATCCTTCTTATTCCGCTGCATCACCTTGTCGAGTTTAGAACCAAACAGTTTCCCGGGCTCAAAGGGCAACGCACAGAAGTTTGACTTGGAGGCCACATCTCCCGTCCAGGGCTTGATCCAGATCGCCCTCCTGGCTGCATTGGCCAGAGCCATATTCTTGGCAGCAATCTTGACCGCATCTAAGGAGAAGTCGCATAAATATTCGGCCGCCATTTTTAATGTGGCTACCTGCTCAGCAAGATCCTCCCGGTGAACACCGTCACTGATATCCGTAGCTAGGTGACTCAGCCATACTCTCACGGCTCTTGCCACAGGGACAGAGGCTAGTGAGGCTTTGCTTAGGGAGGCCAGGTTGACATGGGATCTCTTTAGAAACGTGTCTGCCTTTCTGTCCATCGCATCCTTTAACATAGAGGACTCATCACTGGGAAAATAAGACCTTTTAGACAGGTTAGCAATGGCGTCATCAACACTACTAGGCCCTTCCCAGGCTTCAGACATGGCTGGATCAAGTTTATACACCGCCTTGAATCTAGAACCAAGGTCCAGGCGCTTATCTGGCTTTTGCCATTGTTTCTCCATAATGGTGTTTAGCAGCTGGTGTCCCGGCAACACAGAAGAACGTCTTTTAGGGAAGTAAAACAGATTATTTTTATCTTGGTCCTGACCCTCAGACTGCTTGGTTTCCATACACCCTTTGACATGGTCAATCAACTTATCTGTATTTTCTTTCCTGAACAGATAGTAATCCTCTGTAATCTTATCAGACCCTGAACTGACATCAGACTCATAGCTGTCAGCCGACTCAGCGGTATCATGTCTGGATTGTCTACGGGGTCTTTTCGAGGAAGAGGGACCTGCTTCCTCCATGTGAGACTTGAACCAGTTGAAAAATTTTCTGGCCTCAGACACCAGATCAGAAGACTCCTTAGGAGGAGCACAGCCCTTACAGATATTATCAGGATAATCATCAGGTAATGTACGGAGGCATAGTACACACTTGTGGCTGGCAGGATAGTGATCTGCATGTCTGGATGAGTGTCTGGAGGAGTGCCTGGAATGAGCAGATTCTGCATACTGAGCAGTACATGGGTCACAGATATTGCTAGGTGAATCATCTGGCAGAGGTTGTTTGCATATTGAACAGATACGGTGCCTGGACTTAGAGCCTCTTTTCCTACTAGAATGGCTTGACATCTGCATATAAACATACAAAAACAACACTAACTAAACTATGCTGTAAAAAACATAGTAGAAGGGGCAACTGAACCATATGATTACCTTAGTGGCGGAAGCACCCGGCTGCCTAGTACATCAGAGACCAGTGTCAGTTACTTACCAGCAACCTTTAATACCCTTCTTCCAAATAAGAGGAGACTCCACCTGCTGGGTGTCATAGTAGGCGACAGTGACACCAGGGTTTCAGACCGGAAGTGACTCCCGCCCCTCCGGACCGGAAGCGCGTCCCGGAATGCGCCTGATGTGCGCTCCGGTACAGGACACCGGCCTGAACATGGCCCACCTGCATCCCGAAGCGCCGCCGGCCGGGAACGCGTCACCGTAGCGGCGCCGGCCGAAGCGCGTCACCGCGGCGCCGCCGGCCGGAAGCGCGTCACCGCAGCGCCGCCGGCCGGAAGCGCGTCACCGCAGCGCCGCCGGCCGGAAGCGCGTCACCGCAGCGGCGCCGGCCGGAAGTGCGTCATCGCAACGGCGCCGGCCGGAAGTACGTTACCACAGTGCGAACGCCGCACCGAAACAACACGGACCACTGAAGGTAAACTGTAATTTAATAGCAACTACCTACTCTATCACTGCACTTGACAGGCTCACTAGGAAGAGTCTCTAGAAGCTAGGAGGCATATAGAAGCAGTTGGAATTGATGTATAATCGGGACCCAGCATTGGTACTTAGTATAAAGCATACCCGGGACCCTGCACCGGTATATAGTAGCAGTGGCTGGAATACTATACCATCAGCGGCTGGCATCCACAATGCATAACCGGGACCAAGCACCGGCAATAGCACAAATATGCATACCCGGGACCCCGCACCGGTACTCAGCATAACATCAGCGGCTGGACTCATAATGCATAACCGGGACATCGCACCGGTAACAGTACCATAATGCATAACCGGGACCCCGCACCGGTATTTAGCATAACATCAGCGGCTGGAATTCATAATGCATAACCGGGACATCGCACCGGAAAACAGTACCATAATGCATAACCGGGACCCCGCACCGGTATTTAGCATAACATCAGCGGCTGGAATTCATAACTAATAAGAAGAATCTGTAATTAACGATGTAGTTATGCCCCGCATAACCTAGGAATCCTTGTACCTAAAAGAATAAAAACATACTTACTTAAGTGGAGGTGGAGAGGTGGGCAGCCTGGAGGTGCGTAGCACCAGAAGGACCAGAGGACTGAAAAAAACACAATTGCTGTTTCTTAGGTGTGGATATTTAAGGGTAATCATGCTGTCTCCAACCTATGGAAGGTGTTCTAACCTTTTTTTATGCTAATCTAAGATCTAGGTGGGCGGTCCTGGAGTGGGGTCAGTGGGTACTGAAGACCCATATGTGCTGCCGTAGCCGAAGAGGAAAGTATATTATGGTAGCAGTGTACATAGTATATTATGGTAGCAGAGTACATAGTATATTATGGTAGCAGAGTACATAGTATAGTATGGTAGCAGTGTACATAGTATATTATGGTAGCAGAGTACATAGTATAGTATGGTAGCAGTGTACATAGTATATTATGGTAGCAGTATACATAGTATATTATGGTAGCAGAGTACATAGTATAGTATGGTAGCAGTGTACATAGTATATTGGTAGCAGTGTACATAGTATAGTATGGTAGCAGTATACATAGTATATTATGGTAGCAGTGTACATAATATATTATGGTAGCAGTGTACATAGTATATTATGGTAGCAGAGTACATAGTATAGTATGGTAGCAGTGTACATAGTATATTATGGTAGCAGTGTAAATAGTATATTATGGTAGCAGAGTACATAGTATAGTATGGTAGCAGTGTACATAGTATATTATGGTAGCAGTATACATAGTATATTATGGTAGCAGAGTACATAGTATAGTATGGTAGCAGTGTACATAGTATATTATGGTAGCAGTGTACATAGTATATTATGGTAGCAAAGTACATAGTATAGTATGGTAGCAGTATACATAGTATATTATGGTAGCAGAGTACATAGTATATTATGGTAGCAGTATACATAGTATATTATGGTAGCAGAGTACATAGTATATTATGGTAGCAGACAGTATACATAGTATATTATGGTAGCAGAGTACATAGTATATTATGGTAGCAGTGTACATAGTATATTATGGTAGCAGAGTACATAGTATAGTATGGTAGCAGTATACATAGTATAGTATGGTAGCAGTGTACATAGTATATTATGGTAGCAGTGTACATAGTATATTATGGTAGCAGTGTACATAGTATATTATGGTAGCAGAGTACATAGTATAGTATGGTAGCAGTGTACATAGTATATTATGGTAGCAAAGTACATAGTATAGTATGGTAGCAGTATACATAGTATATTATGGTAGCAGAGTACATAGTATATTATGGTAGCAGTATACATAGTATATTATGGTAGCAGAGTACATAGTATATTATGGTAGCAGACAGTATACATAGTATATTATGGTAGCAGAGTACATAGTATATTATGGTAGCAGTATACATAGTATATTATGGTAGCAGTGTACATAGTATATTATGGTAGCAGAGTACATAGTATAGTATGGTAGCAGTATACATAGTATAGTATGGTAGCAGTGTACATAGTATATTATGGTAGCAGAGTACATAGTATAGTATGGTAGCAGTATACATAGTATATTATGGTAGCAGTATACATAGTATAGTATGGTAGCAGAGTACATAGTATATTATGGTAGCAGTGTACATAGTATATTATGGTAGCAGTGTACATAGTATATTATGGTAGCAGTATACATAATATATTATGGTAGCAGTGTACATAGTATATTATGGTAGCAGAGTACATAGTATAGTATGGTAGCAGTGTACATAGTATATTATGGTAGCAGAGTACATAGTATATTATGGTAGCAGAGTACATAGTATATTATGGTAGCAGAGTACATAGTATATTATGGTAGCAGAGTACATAGTATAGTATGGTAGCACTAGCAGTACACATAGTATAGTATAGTATGGTAGCAGTATACATAGTATTTAGATAAAAATCACACTCGTATGCAAACAAATCCTTAGTATGTTTTAGTGTTAAAGAAAAGTTTCACTAATGCGGTTATATGCGAGTTCGTATTGTGTAGTCAGCAGTCAGAATAACCAGGTGTTCCTAGATAAGAGGGGCACAGTGTAGGCTACAGATACCCTATGTTATATATATACTCACAGGACTGTAGGGTATTCCAGCTGTACACTGTCACACTCAGCACACCCAGCATAGATATGTGCTCCCGCCAGTAATACTGACAGCTTCTACTGCAGGAGAATGACAAACCTAACACGTGACGCCTACAGGAAACAGGAGGGCTTAATGCCTCTACTTGTTTCGTCAATAAAGAAATTGATTTTACATCACCTTTAAGAACATTTCTGCATTAATTTGCGATCATATAAAGTTATCCTTCCCTTAGTATAATAGTTAGAACTAAGAAAGCTAGATGGTAAGACATACAGAACACTACTGGAAACCTCACTCAGCTTTCCCGGTCCCCTGAATGGAAATATACATGATGATGTAAATTTGCAATTGTAGTGTACATCATTCTACATGATGCCTGTAAATAAGGCTATTTTATGTGAATGTTCAAAAGTACTAAAGGTTAAAAACACAGAGAGCATAATTATAATTAACGTGATTATTAGTTATGATAGTACCTACAGAGTAGTCCTAGGAAACACACGGCATTGTGCCATGCTTTGGAAGCCGGAGCTTTAAAATGTCTTTTTACTATTGTATAACATGTATTTTCTGTGTCTGCATATTGTCTGTGCAAAACACAAGTGTATTGGAGTATAGTAATAGAAGACTTATTATATCTGGGTGGACGGCTCGTTAATCCACCTGTTTGGGACATGATGAGCTGACCTTTCTCTGTTTATGTGTTTCTGTATTCTGTATACTTTATGTTCAGATTAGAAAGGCAGCCTGCATTCAAGGTCGTGTCAGTATGCCAGCAGGAGGTATGCCAATGTATACCACGGTGTACCCGTATGATATCATCTTATAAAACAAATATATGGTACTCACCTGGTAAACCTTCAGACAATTCAATTCAATCAACCTGCGGTCCCCTGCCAGTGTTTGCTTACATGATTGCACAAAGATTTCACATTATAATCCTAGGCAAAATGATCTAAATGTGAAAAAAAATTATTAAAGCAAATCATATGTGTACAGTCTAAATGTTTGTGTTATGTGCGGTGGTGGTTTTACAGTCCTAGGCCATGACCACACAATGCCTTTTTTGGACCGTGAGCAGTAGTATATGTTAAAGCAGGGCCGACCTTTAGGATGTACAATCTGTGCAATTGCACAGGTCGCATCACTCCTGGTAAGTTATGAGAGCGCCTCGTCTTCTTGAACAGTGTAATCAGCCACCGTGCTCTTCATTCAGTCACTGAAGAGTGCTGGTGACTGGTGTTATGAGACCTGCTCTGGCCTTTTAACTGTGAGGCTCATAATTATGCAGCACCCTGACTGACAGAACTAGGAGCCATTGGTCTCCCGCCCTACCAGATATTGTGATTCCAGCTTCCACAGCAGAGAAGTGGAGACGCACAAAAGCCAGGTGACTATAAATGTCTGTTTTTATTGTGTGTTTTTTCTCATTTTATTATGGAGGATGCTTACATGGGTGTAGGAAAGTGGGGGAGGGTAACAACTTGGAGGGTGGGTAACAACATTGGGGATGCTGCAGGCACTAACTACAGGAAGATGTCTGCATTGGGGCTTCTATTTACTGGGGGGTATTAGCTATAGTAGTGATACTACCTACTGGGGGTGCACCTACTAAATGAATGCACAGAGGGGGCCTAACTAACATATGGATAAACAGAGAGGCCTTATATTATACGGGGGCACAGATGGCGCTTCTAGAATATATGGACTATTGGGCATATAGGGGGCCTCACTACTATATGGGGGCACAAATGTGGACCTAATTACTCTTTTGGAGAACAGGGGGCCTGACTACTATACAGGGTTCACAGAGGCATCTACTGTGTAGAACAGGGTCTAACTACTATATGCATACACAGAGGGGGCCTAACTACTATATAGAGGCACAAAGGGGGTCTATACTATGCAGGTGCACAAAAGGGACCTATACTATATATGGAGGCACAGAAGGTTTTATCTACTATATAGGGGGAAGTCTTCAAGATGGATTGAGCCAAATGGAGAAGAAAAGAAGAAGCAAGCAACTTTTTATTTTATATTTTTTTCCTTAATGTTGCAGAACAACGCTCACTTACGGGTTAAATGTCACAGTTAAAAACAAATTTGCGATCTTTAACCTGGAAGTGGGCGAAGTTCTTTTGAGCAATGTGGTTATTGAAGCTATAGATCTTTGTGAAATAGATATACCTGGTGAAGGCTCCATGAGTCAAAACGTGTTGTTTTTTAAATATATATTGCAGTTTTTGATTCTCATTTCTATAGCCTGTTCGGTTTTATAACAAGAGGAATGTTTTTTTCTGAAAGCCTGGTCCTAGTTGGCATTTCTTGTGCCTTTTGCGCAAGGGGTGCTGAGGATAAATTTAATACAGAATAATCGCCATTCTTTCTGCTATTGTGGGATTTGATCCATATTTCTATTTTTTCCAGTTTAAAATGTGGTTTAAAGAATACAAAATACAAACCTCTAAGTACTCCAATGCCTCCCCTGGCTTTACAACGATCACCACAGAACACACAAGTCCCTCTTCTTTAAGTAACGGGGGCAAAGAAGATTTTTTCCCAAATCTTAAAGATAATCAGCAGGTTAGATGAATTTGTGCATGTGGTGCTAAGGATGAAGGGAAGTTTCTTACCTTTATCCTGAGCGCTGTTTTTTGCGTAGTTTGGAGGTTTAGAGCACTGTGAAGTGCGGAGTGTGGAGATACTTTTGGGGCAGTGGTAGCGAGAAGAGATAATGTGCAGGGATAGCAGGGTGGGAGGGAAACAACAATGAGCTGGCTCGTCTTGATGCAGGAATTACTTGGATTGCATGACGAGCCGGCTCATCATTTTGCAACAAGAGGTTAAGAGGAACTATCAGCAGGTTCATGCAGCGCTTTACCTGATGATTGTACCACTGCCCCTCCTGCCTGTTGTCGGCCTGCCGTTTTTGTTCAGTTTGAGTTAGATTGTGGTGGTTGCCTCGGGCGCAAAATTCTTAGGGGTGCAAAAGTTTGTCCCCTAAGAATGTAAAGTGAGTGGTGATGCGTACAATGCACAGTTTATTAGATATAGCAATACACAGTGGGATCATGCGCAATACTTTCTTGTCCTCACTATAATTTGAGTGGCGTCTGGTCCACACTCCCCAGATTTTGTACCCTGCCTACCTGCTGTTTTAGGCTTAAGGTGTCTATTTTCTAGGGCACTTAAAGGGGTATTCCCCCCCCCCCCCCAAAAAAAAAAAAAATAATAATTATTATTATTTTTTGCATTACTACATTGCCCACCCAAAGCTTTCCATCTTTCCAATTTATTATGGATTCTTCACAGTTTTGCTGTTATCTAGGTGCATTGACCCCCACCAAATGCATAGAATCATCAAATCTCAGTCTAACCCGTCACCACTCCCTGCTCCTGGCCACCACCCTCCGTTTCGGGATCACGTTTCCTCTGTCTCTTCAACTTGCTGGGTTAACGCTTCTAACCCAGCCCACTAAAGTGAGGGAGGGCACTGATGGGTGCTGCTGATCAGTGCCTCCCTTCCCCCAGGTCATCTGTGTGCCCCACTGCCCCTGAGCCCCCTGACTGTGCTACCTCACCCGCGGCCCCCCATGCCCCCCCTGCGGCTCACCCGCGGCACCCCCCCCCCACGGTACACAACCCCCCCGCACGACTCACCCGCTGCACACCACCTCCCCGGGATGTACTGATGGCACCCACCTGCCCCGCGTGACTCACTTGCGACTCCATCCCCCTGGCTCCCCTGTGGCCCCCTTCTGCTGACCCACCTCTAAATAGCCCCCTGCCTCAACTCACTAACTCAACTATGTTACTGCCTCAACTCTGCTATATCACTACCTCAACTCTGCTATGTCACTACCTCAACTCTGCTATGTCACTACCTCACCTCAACTCTGCTATATCTTGTGACTATCAGCTCAACTCTGCTATGTCACTACCTCAACTCTGCTATGTCACTACCTCAACTCTGCTATGTCACTACCTCACCTCAACTCTGCTATATCTTGTGACTATCAGCTCAACTCTGCTATGTCACTACCTCAACTCTGCTATGTCACTACCTCAACTCTGCTATGTCACTACTTCAACTCAACTCAAATCTGCAATGTAACGACCACACCTCAACTCTGCTATATCTTGTGGCTATCAGCTCTGCTACATCATAGATGGGAAATTGTAAAAAAGGCTAATTGCTAAAACCAACTTATTGTTCTGTCTGTGGTGATAAGCTGGTAGCTGCCATATAGTGATATTTACAGAATTTAAGCCAAACTTTCATTTAAATGTAATTTTCAGAAATCAATAAATATCAATAGTTCAAGCAGTTTTAAGAAACTCTGTAATAGGTTTTATTCAGCAAAAGAGTTTCCTTCTGTAGTCAAAAAGCTGTTTTCCTACCTCTCCCCTAACTTCAGAAGAAGGGGGGGGGGGGTGAGTGAGAACAGAGAGGAGACAAATAGCCCTGCAAAAGTCTACATCCTGCAATATTCTCTCACTAAGCTTTCATATAAGCACTGACCTTTCTGACCTGTGAATCCAGCGTTTATGCGCCCAGTCTGCAAACTGCAGGAGCTGGTTCTCTGCTTACTCATCCCCCTCGACCCCTCCCCCCTCCATAGAATATATTGAACTCAGCAAACCCATCTTTACTTTGCTTCTCAGTAATGAAGATGGCTTTGCCTAATAATACACAGATAAGAAGTGAGGGGGGAGGCTGGGAAACTTTTTGAGTACAGAAAGAGGCTTTTCGCCTAATAAAACCTATTACAGACTTTCTTGAAATCACTTGAACTATTGACTTCTGCAATAAAAATTTAAAAGACGATTACATTTTTAAGGAGAAGTCCGGTGAAAATTTTTATTAAAGTATTGTGCTGCCCCCCAAAAGTTATACAAATCACCAATATACACTTATCACGGAAAATGCACATAAAGTGCTTTTTTCCCTGCACTTACTACTGCATCAAGGCTTCACTTCCTGGATAAAATGGTGATGTCACGCCCTGACTCCCAGAGCTGTGCGGGCTGTGGCTGCTGGAGAGGATGATGGCAGGGGGATGCTCAGTGTCCCTCCAGTGCCCTGTGTCCCTCAGTGTCCCCCTGCCATCATCCTCTCCAGCAGCCACACCCCGCACAGCTCTGGGAATCGGGTCGTGACATCACCATTTTATCCAGGAAGTGAAGCCTTGATGCAGTAGTAAGTGCAGGGGAAAAAAAGCAACTTATAAGCATTTCCCGTAATAAGTGTATATTGGTGATTTTTATAACTTTGGGGGGCAATACGATACTTTAATAAAAAAAATTGCCGGACTTCTCCTTTAAGGCCATTTTATAGGGGGCGATAATTGCTATTTCAGCCGATAATTGGCCCGTGTAAAAGTGCCAGATATTAGCCAATAAGCGAATAAACCCCAGGCCATTGGCTGATTTGATCTTTTGTGCAGTGGTGAAATTTATTATTATCAGCTGCACATCTCTCTCGTTCGTACACAGCCCCATATCGAGCCATGCAAAAGGACACCAGTAAATAGCATCCGTATAAGACGATAGCAGCTCCATGTAGAATGACCATAAGTATGGTCAGTAACGTTTCACATTCATCTCAAGGGGACAGGTCCTGTCTATTGTCATTTATACTAATGGCATTTACTGTAAAGCATGTCACTAAATGCTGTTAAAAACAGGTTAGGCAAAATTGCAGCCCCCATAACAATGTCTCTAATAAGGAATAAATCTAAGTGATAAATGCCCTTTAGGCTGGGTTCACACTACGTATATTTCAGTCAGTATTGTGGTCCTCATATTGCAACCAAAACCTGGAGTGGATTGAAAACACAGAAAGGATCTGTTCACAAAATGTTGAAATTGAGTAGATGGCCGACATTTAATGGCAAATATTTGCTGTTGTTTTAAAACAACGGCGGTTGTATTGAAATAATGGCAGTTATTTACTGTTATATGGCGGCCATCCACTCAATTTCAACATTGTGTGAACAGATCCTTTCTGTGTTTTTAATCCACTCCTGGTTTTGGTTGCAATATGAGGACCACAATACTGACTGAAATATACATAGTGTGAACCCAGCCTTAAAGTGTTTGGCAAATTTGCAGAGATGAGTCATGGCTCTCTGGAACAGATATAAAAAAAAGGTACTCTAATCAGAGAAGATGCCCTCTGCAATCTCTGGTTATAACTGCACTATAGTCTGCAAAGTGCATGTGTAGAGCTGGTATCCTCCACTATGGGGGGGGAATATTGGTCTGTGTGTAGCAGAATTTATCCAGTAACAGTATAGTGGTATTTTTTATTCCCATTTGAAACCAATTTACAGCTTCAACATGAACGAGCCCTATCTGTATAAATCTATTGTTTTACGTGGGAGAGAAACAATGTTTTATAGCTGTGACAAATACCATCATAAAATCCATTTCCCGTAAGCTACCTAGGGACTGTTTCCGAGATAGCCTAATGAGAAACAAGACCTGACATGTACTTACTGTATACACGTCACCTATTCATGGAAATGTCAAAGAAAAATACTCAAACATTGAATGTTTAAAAAGCTGCTCTCTGGTATGAAGGAAGTGTTTTTCTTCTAAGCCACCCTTAGGCTATGTTCCCGCAACGTTTTTTCTTGTCCGTTTATAATTTTTTAAGTGATGTCCAAAATGAGTCCAAAATGACGTCTGTTATTTTGAAGATTGGCTGTCCGTCAGTGCAGTAACAGCTGCTGGTACATTATTCTAGTTTGGGGTTACTATTTGGCCTTTGGGTGTGTCTTTAATTGAAAAGTCCATTAAATTTAATAGAAAAACGGAGAAAGGACATTGAAAAAAGAAAAACTGTGTGAACAACTAAAAAATAACGTCTGCTGTTTGCAAAAGATGTCCGAAAATAATTGTCATGATCATTATTTTGACATCCACGCAGATAACGTCTGTAATTTTATACACTGTGTGCATTGGATGTCCGTCATTCCATTGACTTTAATGCATTGTATTGCAGTCAGTTAAATCGCGGCAATAACGGACGTCTTTTTAAAGAGAAAAAGCGGACGCCTTTTCTCTTTTTTTGATGTTTTGTGAACATAGCCTTATCAATAACACCTGAAATACAAAAATTATGTACAAGATAATGGCTACATCCACATGAAGGTGGGTAGGGGTTGCACTAAAGCAGGGGTGGGGAACCTCCGGCCCGCATCCGGCCCCTGAGACCTCCCGATGCGGCCCGCGGCCCGCAGCTCCCCTGTGATGCTCGCCGCTCTGCTGGGGAAGAAGCCGGCATACACCGCATCCTCCGGTGTCTGTGACAGCTGGCGGACACCGGAGGATGCTGTCTGTGCCGGCTCCTTCCCCAGCAGAGCGGCGCGTGTCTTTAGTCTCCTGCGGGCCGCGCGCGATGACGTCATTTCATCGCGCGCCGCCTGCAGGAGAAGACCGGCACAGAGGACCTGGGAGAGAAGAGGACCTGGACTGCGTGGGAGCGGAGGTAAGGTGAGTGGGATGTTTATTTTTTTATTTGGGGGTTAACTAGGATCCCAGGGACATGACTGATGGGGGGGGACAACTAGGCTACCAGGGACATGACTGATGGGGGGACAACTAGGCTACCAGGGACATGACTGATGGGGGGACAACTAGGCTACCAGGGACATGACTGATGGGGGGACAACTAGGCTACTAGGGACATGACTGATGGGGGGGGGCAACTAGGCTACCAGGGACATGACTGATGGGGGGGGACAACTAGGCTACCAGGGACATGACTGATGGGGGGGACAACTAGGCTACCAGGGACATGACTGATGGGGGGGGGACAACTAGGCTACCAGGGACATGACTGATGGGGGGGAAAACTAGGCTACCAGGGACATGCCTGATGGGGGGGGGAATAACTAGGCTACCAGAGACATGACTGATGGGGGGGGGGGGAATAACTAGGCTACCAGAGACATGACTGATGGGGGGGGGGGGGAATAACTAGGCTACCAGGGACATAACTGATGGGGGGGGGGGACAACTAGGCTACCAGGGACATGCCTGATGGGGGTTAACTAGGCTACCAGGGACATGCCTGATGGGGGGGGGGGAATAACTAGGCTACCAGGGACATGCCTGATGGGGGGGGGGGACAACTAGGCCACCAGGGACATGACTGATGGGGGGGACAACTAGGCTACCAGGGACATGACTGATGGGGGGGACAACTAGGCTACCAGAGACATGACTGATGGGGGGGGGGCAACTAGGCTACCAGGGACATGACTGATGGGGGGGACAACTAGGCTACCAAGGGACATGACTGATGGGGGGATAACTAGGCCACCAGGGACATGACTGATGGGGGAGACAACTAGGCTACCAGAGACATGACTGATGGGGGGGGGGATAACTAGGCTACCAGGGACATGACTGATGGGGGGGGAATAACTAGGCTACCAGGGACATGACTGATGGGGGGGGGACAACTAGGCTACCAGGGACATGACTGATGGGGGGGACAACTAGGCTACCAGAGACATGACTGATGGGGGGGGAATAACTAGGCTACCAGGGACATGCCTGATGGGGGTTAACTAGGCTACCAGGGACATGACTTGGGGGTTAACTAGACTACAAGGGGCATCACTGGGGGTTAACTACAATAGCAGGGGGACTAGGGGAACAATACTTTGCCTTGTCCTGGGTGCTGCAAACCCCCGCTACTAACTGCCGCGCACGGTATGCGGCCCTCGAATGATTTTATTAATGCCCGACCGGCCCTCGACATGGAAAAGGTTCCCCACCCCTGCACTAAAGCTATACAGTACATGCAGAGACTAAAACAATCCATATATGACCTATAGCTATGATTTCCTATAGCAGGGCAAATGGGGGTAAGGTTTGTGGCATGGATGTTGTGCAGCATCCGGAGGACCACTAAGAGTCCTTTCTTTTTTCTTCTGAATTTAAACAGAGGCAGAATATGTATATGTATAGAGCAATAGCATCTTGTATATATGTTTTACACAATGCTGTGAGATTCACCGTGAACAACCCAAGCTCACTAGGGTTGCACAATGAGTTGGATTTCACTGGCAGGGCCTAATTTACTGCAGAACAGACATGCTGGCAGAGACAGTCCAGCCTTACACACGGTAACAAGACTTAGGGTATGCATGGAGGGTGGGTGTGTTATGGAAAATTAAAATTAAAGTAATATTGAAGTAATTTAACCTCTTAATGACCACCGATTTACACCCTTTTTATGGCGGTGATTAATAGTCCTTATTGAGGTTCGCCTAGAATAAGGGATTGTGGGAGCCAGACTGACAGCTGGGTCCTTGCTTTATCTATCAACAATGGAGAAACCTTTGTTCCTGATGGATTAACTCTTATCAAGCTATGGTCAAATCATGACCTTGACCTGTAAAGAGTATACAATGTAGTATACTTACCATTGGCTTCTGGATGACAAGGTTTTTGGTCTGATGCATGGACAGGTACATTGCGTGACAGCACATTGCTGACACGTGGCTCAAAAGTGGCTGTAATACAGTGCACTAGCGCGTGGCCCCGCTCTGAACACCTCCTGGGGACATATGACGTACCGGTACGTCATATATCCTTAAGAGGTTAATGTAAATGTTAAGGGCATTGAGTTTCCGATTACCTAGGACCACCTTGTGAAACTGTTCCCACGGGCCCACCAATAAAAACTAGTGAGAGTCGACTGCTATAAAACACATTGTTATAAATGTGTTTTAGCTATTAATTTATTTGCACACTTGGAATGGAATACAATAATTTCTACCCCTGCAATCTGGTATACCAGAATGAGCTAATTTTCTGTTGGCTTCATTTCTAGCACAATATGAAGGAATTGTAGCAAGGATTCTAGATTCATTATGGAGCTACATATGGTTCACTGGATGGTTTTGTTATCATTGCCAACTTGCAGTAATTGACTATTGCACAGCCCAATATTAAGTAGCAAGCAAGCGCTGACCTGTTAGGTTCAGGCTGTATTAATTGCAGAAAATCAGGAGAAATTGGAAGAAAGAAAAGGGATTACAATATAGTGCTTTTTAAAGCACTATAATAATAAGAAACCCGTAATGACCTAACGTATACATCTAGTATTGCATGTTGTCAATACCAGTCATAAAAGATGGTTTATATTAAACTGGTGAGACTGGTTTATATGAGGAATACAATACAATGACTCAAACACTATGTTTTAAACATGTTGCCCAACATATGTTCTTTTTTCCAAAAAGACCAAATTTCAGCAATCTAGAAAAACTGGATATGGTAATACATATGACTACAAATTCATTGATTTAAAAAAAAAATATAATACATGGAAATAGAATGAAAACTTATTTAATATTATTTTAAAAAAATAATTTAGGTATTTCAATGAATATTTATTCTCAGTGACACTGACAGAACAAAAAAG
Organism: Dendropsophus ebraccatus; assembly: GCF_027789765.1. Lineage (NCBI taxonomy): Eukaryota > Metazoa > Chordata > Amphibia > Anura > Hylidae > Dendropsophus > Dendropsophus ebraccatus. The sequence goes on from NC_091462.1 coordinate 53,642,930, forward strand.
AAGGGAGGAAAGCAGAAAGCCATTAAAGGCAGATTTAACATAACAGTTATATACTTTTAAGAGTACTCCAGTGAACACTGACAGTCTGACACAGTGCTCTCTCCTACAGGGCTACTGCTCTAGACAGTTCCTGACATAGAGGTGGCAGCAAAGAGCACTGGAAAGGACTGGAAAGAATACATCACTTCTTGCAAGACATACAGCAGCTGATAAGTACTGCACTTGAAGTTGTTGTTTTGGTTTTTTTTTAACTAGAATCATATACAAATCAGTATAATGTTCTGATACCAGTTGATTAAAAATTTTTTTTCCTGGAGTACCCCTTCACCTCATTTGGCCCAGATGAATCAATCTATGTTAAAAAAAAAAAAAAAAAAAAAGTGGTGTGTAAGCTCCTTTCTCAGTTAAATTATTAGGGTAAATTTTTCATTTAGAGAACAATCTCTCTGAAGGTCCTATCCGCTATTGTGGGCGGCATCTGTGAAGAAAACAGTGCTGCCTGCCCTGCCTGCCCCGTCCCCCCCCTATGTTTCACCCGACACCACATGGACCATAAAAAGTTATGTTCTGTTTTGTGTAGTCATGTTATGCCACTCTATGTTAAATGCGAGATATGCTGGAAGACCTATGTCTTATGGTGCGTTTACACAGACAGATTTATCTGACAGATCTTTGAAGCCAAAACCAGGAACAGACTATAAACAAAGAACAGGTCATAAAGGAAAGACTGGGATCTATCCTCTTTTCAAATCCATCCATGGCTTTGGCTTCCAAAATCTGTCAGATAAATCTTTCTGTGTAAACGCACCAATACTCTTCTATGTGCTAGTGACTACTACCTGTTATGCATGTACTGTTATTATGCAAGTCCCAGTTATATGTTTGTATTAAAACTAAATAAAAAGAAAGTTGATAAAAAAAAAAGTGGTGTAATTTGCATAGTAACCAATCACAGCTCAGGTTTCATTTTACCCGAGCTTGTTAAGATACGAAAGCTGAGGTGGAATTGGTTACTATGGTGTAAGAGAGGCATGGTTTGGGAGCACAGATATCTGCCACTGAAGAGGTTAAACTGTGTCTGGTAAGCCCTGGGTGTGTCTCTGGTAACCAAGGGGTTAACCCAGACACAGGTAAAGCAGGATTGATAGCCTGGTTGTCTGTGTTGGCCATAGCTAACATAGACAGATTGTAAAAATACGTACTGGGACCTGCTTTTTCTGGAGTGAGTGAGGTTGGCAGTGGGACGCTCACTCCACCCGGGCTTCGGTCCTGGGCTTCCATAGCCCACAGCTGGGGGTCATCAGGACCTTAAAAAGAAGCTCACTGCAGTGCTGAGTGTGGCCATACCTGGAGAACTGTCTGCTGGAATACTGAAGGTATTGCATGGGCCACACCAGTCTTTGTTATTTGTACCCGTGGGCTGGATAGCTGGTCCCACATATAGTCAGGGATCGGTTATGTACTAGTAAGTGCTCAGCCGAGCAGGGTTTATTTGTGTTTAAGCCTTTGTTAAGGTTTGCTTTGTGTTTTAACGCTAAGTGTGAAATAAAAACACTTAAATTGGACGTTACCCTGTCTGTGTCCCTGCTTACTGCACTGCTACCTAGGATCGACCAGAGCTATTCCCCACATATGGGTAAACCAGTTTTTGTTTCACACAGACTAACATATCTGGGCCTATATATAAACCACATACTATGACAAATATGACATCTATGCACATAGAATAATTGTATTTACATATGCAAAATATAAATAGCTATACTATTGGTGCCCATCCCAGGACACTCAGCAACCAATACTGCTTTTTAAATATAAACCCTGAGTGAGCCACATAACCAAATAGATTTTGTATAAATCTGTAAATATAAGCCTTAGCAAATGTTGGCTTTTAGTTTCCAGAAACATCTTTACTTTTTACCAGCCACACCATAATGCAGCGGTATGAAGTATTGCTGATAGGTGATATCACATAATAATATTAAAGGTAATCTGTCAACAGTTTACATCAAGACTGCTGACAGATTCCCTTTAACCCCTTAAGGACAGAGCCTGAAATGGCCTTAAGGACCGGAGCAAATTTTATGAATTTGACCAGTGTCACTTTATTCATTAATAACTTCGGGATGCTTTTACCTATCCGGCTGATTCTGAGATTGTTTTCTCGTGACATATTGTACTTCACATTTCTTGTAAATTGGAGTCGATACTTATAACGAATCTTTATGAAAAAACCCAAAATAGCGTGAAAAATTGTGAAAAAATGCATTTTTCCAACTTTAAAACTTTTCTGCTTATACAGAAAATGGTTATACCACATAAATTATATATTAAATAGCATTAGCAACATGTCTACTTTATGTTGGCGGCATTTATTAAACTATATTTCATTTTTTTTAGACAATAGGAAGCTTAAAACATTAGCAGCAAATTTCCAAATTTTCAGTAAAATTTCAAAATCAGATATTTTTAGGGAACTGTTCAGGTTTAAAGTGTATTTGAGGGGACTGTGTGTTAGAAAGCCTCACGAAGCACCCCATTTCAGAAACTGCACCCCCTAAACTCTGCAAAAGCACATCCAGAAAGTTTTTTAACCCTTTAGGGGAGTCACAGAAATAAAAGCTAAGTGTGTAAGAAATTTGAAAATTTTAATTTTCTGTGCAGAGATTTTATTGTAATCCAATATTTTTCATAATTATAAACCTATTACCAGAGAAATGCACCCCAATAATTATTGCCCCATTTCTGCAGTTTATAGAAATACCCCATATGTGGCCCTATTGCGCTATTTGACGCAACCACAAGCCTCAGATATAAGGGAGCGCCTAGTGAATTTCAATGGCTCCGTTATTTTTGGTCATTTTTGACTGTACCACTTCAGGTTGGCAGAGGCTCTGGGGTGCCAAAACCTAAAAAACACCCCTAAAGGGACACCATTTAGAAAACTACACCCCTCAAGGAATGTAACAAGGGGTGCGGTGAGCATCTGGACCCCACAGGTGCTTCACAGATTTTCCAAACAATATGGCTTGAAAAAAGACTAAAGTATTTTTTACACTAAAATGTTGTTCTAGCCTTCAATTTTTCATTTTCACAAAGGGATAAAAGGAAAAAAAAAACACAAAACATGTAGCGCAGTTTCTCCCGAGTACGGAAATACCCCACATGTGGACATAAAGTGCCAAGCGGGCGCAGGACGAGCCTCCAAAGGGAAGGAGCGCCAATTGGCTTTTGGAAGCTGGATTTCACTGGAATGGATTTCAAGGGCCATGTCGCATTTACAGAGCCCTCGTGCTGCCAAGACACTGGAAACCCCCCACAAGTGACCCCATTCTGGAAACTACACCCCTCAAGGAATCTAACAAGGGGTGCAGTGAGCATATGGACCCCACTGGTGACGGGCACAAATGTGGAAAAATGTGACGTGAAAGTGAAAATTTTCATTTTTTCACTTTCATGGCACAAATGTGCCCGTCATCCAGGGGTCCATATCCTCACTGCACCCCTTGTTAGATTCCTTGAGGGGTGTAGTTTCCAGAATGGGGTCACTTGTGGGGGGTTTACAGTGTTTTGGCAGCACAAGGGCTCTGTAAATGCGACATGGCGTTCATCATCCATTCTAGCCAAATCCAACCTCTAAAATCCAAATGGCGCTCCTTCCCTTCGGAGGCTTGCCCTGCACCCACATGGCGCTTTATGTCCACATGTGGGGTATTTACGGACTCGGGGGAAATTGCTCTACACATTTTGTGTGTTTTTTTCTCTTTTAACCCCTTGTGAAAATGATAAATTCAAGGCTAGACCAACATTATAGTGTAAAAAATTTAATATTTCATTTTCACGCCACATTGTTCCACATTTGTGCCCGTCACCAGTGGGGTCCATATGCTCACTACACCCCTTGTTACATTCCTTGAGGGGTGTAGTTTCCATAATAGGGTCACTTGTGGGGGGTTTAACTGTCTTGGCAACACAGGGGCCTTTTGAATGCAACATGGCCCCTCGAAATCCATTCCATCCAAATCCAGCCTTCAAAAACCAAATGGCGCACCTTCCCTTTGGAGGCTTACCCTGCACCCGCATGGCGCTTTATGTCCACATGTGGGGTATTTCCGTACTCAGGGGAAATTGCTCTACACATTGTGTTTTTTTTAATCTTTTAACCCCTTGTGAAAATGAAAAAATCAAGACAAGATCAATGATTTAGAGTAAAAATTTTAAAAAATTACACTAAATGTTGGTCTAGCCTTGATTTTTTTCCATTTCCACAAGGGGTTAAAAAAGAAAATGAACACAAAACGTGTAGGGTAGTTTCCCCTGAGTACGAAAATACCCCACATGTGGACATAATTTGCCATATGGGCACAGGGCAAGCCACCAAAGGGACAGAGCGCCATTTAGAGGCTGGAATGGGGGATGGAGGCCATGTCGCAATTACAAAGCTCCTGTGCTGCCAGAACAGTAGAAACCCCCGACAAGTGACCCAATTCTGGAAACTACACCCCATAAGGAATCTAACAAGGGGTGCAGTGAGCATATGGACCCCACTAGTGATGGGCACATGTGTAGGACATGTGCCGTGAAAATAAAAAATACCATTTTTTTCATTTTCACGTCCCAAATGTGGCCGTCACCAGGGGGCCATATACCCGCTGCCCCACTTGTTAGATTCCTTATGGGGTGTAGTTTCCAGAATGGGGTCACTTGTGGGGGGTTTCTACTGTCCTGGCCGCACAGAGGCTTTGTAATTGCATCATGGTATCCTCTAATGGGAATGGCAGCCATACCTATTTAGCTGGGGAAAAGGGACAATTCTAATTAATTTGGGGGTATTAGGCCAATTATTACTTTATAAGGTTGGAAATGACAGGTGTCCATCAAATTCAACCTGTGTTGATCCAGAGGAAGGCAAAAAACCCCTCGTGAGGCAGACGACAGTAGCCTCATCACAGGGGAAAAATTCCTTCCCGACTCCATAATGGCGATCAGAACAATCCCTGGACCAACGTGACCCCTGAAATAGGAATAAGGGACAGAATTTAGATAATGTAGAACCCCAATGACGTGTGGTGCGCCTTGGAGCGATCCAGTATGCAGAGGCCGGGGTGATCAGGACAGGTGTCACACTGGTAAATGGTGTCCTTCCTGATCCCCCTGTTACTCCACACTCTGCACTTCTTCTGGGGTCTCCTGTTCTCCAGTGTGGGGGACGTCACCTGGAAAATGTTGTCCTGGTGCGATACGGGGTCCTTCATATCCAGAAGCGCTGGGTCCGCTCCATGGCTGCTAAATATTAGGGCTCTATTACTACTTCTGATATGTTCGGATCGTGCCGCAAGCTACAGTAGCTCGGGCAGCGAGGGACCGGAAGAGGGGGTGCTGGTATAAAGGTTATCCCCGTACAGGTGGTGACCTTTATCCAGCAGTGGGATGATCAGTTCCCGGACGATCTTCCCACTTGTTCCGAGGATGGGGGGGGGGGCATCTGGGGCTGGATTCGAGTGTCCCTTCCTTCATACACTCTAAGGGTACGTGCACACTGCGGAATCGCGAAGGATAACCCTTTGTGCATTCCGCAGTTGGCACCCGCCGGCGGACTGATGCAGGCGCACGTCTCCGTCCGTGTCGTAGACTCCATTCTATGCACGGGCGGATTCCGCTCTGCGTCCAACGTGTTGATGGAATGACGGATAATGGAATCCGCCTGTGCATAGGATAGAGTCTATGACACAGGCGGAGACGCGCCCCTGCATCAGTCCGCCGGCGGGTGCCAGCTGCGGAATGCACAAAGGGTTATCCTTCGCCATTCCGCAGTGTGCACGTACCCTAAATCTGTAAGTGTACCCTGAGGTACTCTCACAGAGTTTGTAGAATTTCACGCCATACCGTCATCTCTTATTGGGACGGTACTGGCGGAAAAGACGTGTCTGGGGGGCAGCGTACGCTACGCTACTCCCAGACACGTCACTGGATGATGAGGAGGATGAGGATAAATGGAGGAAAGAAGGATCCCCCCAATTCATCCTCACTGGCTGTTTCGGTGTCGGAGGCAATAATAATGTATGCGTCCGACACCGAAAACACCCTGGGGGCCATCTTTATATGGGGATTGGTATATGGGGTATGTAGTGGTGTAGTGTAAAACTTTATTCAATGTAGTGTGGTGTAATGTAGTGTTTTTTTACGTGTTTTTTACAGTAAGTATACAAAAAAAACCTACGCCAAAAATGGTGTTGCTGATGAATGCCGCACTTATGTTCGGCACTTATCAGCAGACCGTGGCAGTAGGATATAAAAAAAAAACACCCTACGCCAAAAAGGAGGAGTTGCTGATTAGCAGCGCACTTTCGTGCGATGCTAAACAACACTCAGCGGCGATAGGGTGCGGAAAATAGAAAAAAAAAAAATTGGGAAAAAAAATTTTTTTTTTACTACATTCTGAACATCCCTGTAGTGGCTGATACGTGTATTACACTTATCAGCCGCTAGGGGGCAGCAGAGCGCAAGATCCGAAAATAGACGACGCTGGAGCCGGAAAAATACGAAAATAGACGACGCTGGAGCCGGAAAGAGACGATCGGGACTCACGGAAGAAGCCGAAGTCCCGACAAGAGGAAGTGGACGCCGGGAACCCGGAAGACGCCGATCAGGACCCCGGGACAGGTGAGTAATGTACAAATACCTGCTCCGGACCCCTCAGCTACCTAGCTGAGGGGTCCGGAGCAGGTATTTATTACTTGTGGGGACTTTGATCGCCGTGAACGGCCGGCCGGCTGGCCGGCCGTTCACGGCGATCGGGACGGTGGTACCGTGACCACCATTACTTTTTACAGTAATGGCGGTCGGTGCCGTCCTCGGACAGCACCGACCGCCATTTTTTTCCGGGTCATCGGGCCACCGATGGCCCGGAAAGGTTCCGATCGCCGCTATGGGCTTATCAGCCAATAGCGGCGATCGTCGGCATGGGGGGGGTTAACAACCCTCCATGCCGACAGGGAGAGATGGCCTGCTATGTATTATAGCAGGCTATCTCCCCCGATCGGGACCCGGCTGGCCGCGGCGCCCGTTTAAAGGGATGACGTACCGGCACGTCATGGGTCCTTAAGTGACAGTGATCCATGACGTGCCGGTACGTCATGGGTCCTTAAGAGGTTAAAGGGGTTATCCAGCGCTACAAAAACATAGCCACTTTCCCCCTCTCTGTCTCCAGATTGGGTGGAGTTTCAAACTCAGTTCCATTGAAGTAAATGGAGCTTAAAGCGACACTGTACCCACAATCTGACCCCCCCCACACACACTAAACCACTTGTACCTTCCAAGATCTGTCCTGTGGTCCGTTCAGCAGGTGATGCAGTAATTGTCCTAAAAAACTACTTTTAAACTTGAAGCCTGTGCCAAACGGGAGTATCTGTGCCCTAACTTTGCACCACCCCTCCATCCCTCTTCATCATTAGGAATGCCACTGGAACATTTTCAACATGCTGAACATTGCACAGGTGCTTAACTATCCAGCCCATGTGCCAGGCTGACACATGTGGGGAATAGGAGGCAATCTGCCTGGAGCATTCCTAATGATGAAGAGGATGGGAGGGGTGGTGCAAAGTTAGGGCACAGATACTCCCGTTTGGCACGGGCTGCAAGTTTAAAATTGTTTTTAGGACAATAACTGCATTACCTGCCGAAAGGACCGCAGGAAAGATCTTGGATTAAAAGCAGCTATCTGAAGGTAGAAGTAGTTTGGGGGGGTCAGATTGTGGGTACAGAGTCACTTTAATTGCAAACCACACCTGAACTGGAGACAAGAGAGGGGGAAAAGTGGCCATGTTTTTGTAGCGCTAGATAACCCCTTTAATATTGTGTGACTACCCAAATAGCCATAGACAGTTCTGATCCTAAAGAGACTGGATCTTCTCCTTTCATGCACCAAGATCCCAGTAATGAAAGCCTGTACTCCCTCCCCTTTTAGGGGCCTATTCCACGGAGCGATAATCGGCCGAATCGGCCTGATTCGGCCGATTATCGCTCCGTGGAATAGAGACAATGATCAGCCAATGATCGTGTCATCAGCTGATTATTTATTTAGGCGTAAACCTAAAACCATCGGGCACCCACCGTGCATCGCTATGTGGAATAGCAGTGCGCGGCCGGCGACGGACGATTCCAAAAACAGCATACTTTACCCAACCATGCTGCAGGGCTTCTCCTGCGCTCCTTCTCCCGGTCCCGCGAGCAGCAGCAGCTGCGGAGCGGCCTGTCTGAGCTGACAGACTGCTCAGCAAATCACTGCCCAGGATCGCTGCAGCCATTTATTGGCTGTCAGTTTAGACAGGCCGCTCCCAAGCTGCTGCTGCGTGCGGGACCGGGAGGAAAAAGGAGCGCAGGAGAAGCCCTGCAGCATGGTTAGGTAAAGTATGCTGTTTAAACAAGGGCTGCAAGGACATTGGTAACGATGTCCCTGCAGCCCTCGCTAAACGATCATCTGGTTGTGGAATAGGCCCTGTAAACGAGCACCGTTCTAGCAGATCGCTGCTCGTTTACATTAATGATTGGGCCCCCATTGGCCCGTGGAATAGGACCCTTAGGGTTGTCAGCAGTCCTGATAGTATAACTTTTATGTCTGATTCCCTTTAAATTTGTTTAATAAGTTTGTTTAGTATTCAGTAAAACTAACTGGTGCTTATTTATGTACATGAAGCAACAGGAAGTGCAGTCATATCAGGAGTAACTTAACTGAACTAATTTCTCAGAAGCTACTGTAGCATGAGACAAAAGTTAATAATTTCATATAAAAGTGAATTTGCTTCAAATTTTCCAAATATTTCAAACTCATTTGAATCCAAGTAATTCATAGCTGGCGCTATGGTTCCTATGGCAGTAGTTTCGCCCCTGCATAATGGTCAGTTTACACAAAGCGATAATTCGCCCAATCGATCGTTTAACGATTTTAAACCATTCCTGGTTTTGGCTTCCAAAATCTGTCAGATAAATCTGCCTGTGTAAATGCACCATAAGACGAATAAATCGTTAGAAAAATCATTAGAAAATTTGTTAGGAAAATCGTTATTGCAATTGTTTTTAAGATCACTTAAGCCCAACTCACACATAGGCTGAATCTTTGAAGGACTGTTTACACTAAGCGATCTGGGAATTTTTAGCGAACGACCACGACGATTTGAGAACCTGTTGATAGATCAAAATGAAGGGTTTTTCGCTCATTGCTTGATCGTTTGCTGTGTTTACACAATACGATCGTTATTGTGAAAATTCGATTGATAATCGTTCAGTGTAAACGCACCATAAGGCTATGTTCACACTACGTACATTTCAGGCAGTATTTGGTCCTCAAGTCAGGTCCTCATAGCAACCAAAACCAGGAGTGGATTGAAAACACAGAAAGGTTATGTTCACACAATGGTGAAATTGAGTGGATGGCCGCCATATAACGGTAAATAACTGCCATTATTTCAATATAACAGCCGTTGTTTTAAAATAACAGCAAATATTTGCCATTAAATGACGGCCATCCACTCAATTACAACATTATGTGAACATAGCCTTTCTGTGTTTTCAATCCACTCCTGGTTTTGGTTGCTATACAGCCTCAAAAATACAGCCCTTAAATATACATAGTGTGAACCCAGCCTTAGCCTTTATTCTTGCACACACTGCCTAGAACCAACAATGACTACAGACAACAGTCTACACAGACTTAACAATTCATATGATAAAGAGGCATTGCAATGTCACGGAATGTCTCTTCAACTTTGACAGCTGCATCTAAATACCTAATTAGCGGGCACGGCGATCAGACCGAACTCAGCACCCAGGATCATGGCGGTTCAGAGCGGGGTCACCGCGCGGCCCCGCTATGAACTCCCCTAGAGACGCCAGGACGTATATTTCAGAGTTAAAGCATGATAAATAAAAAAATAAACAATTATTTGTGAATTGCAAACTTTATTTCACATCCCCTGTTAATTTAGATCATGAAAGTTGAGTGAAAACAAACTTATTATTCCCAAGGGTCCCAGCCAACCATCTTAATAAAGACTTTCTCTTGAAATGGGGTTTGCACTTTTGGTTTTCCATGATTCCATATTCATATTGTCAGATGCCAGATTAAAGAACTGTTACCCTATTTATTAAAGGGGTTGACCACTTTATATTAAAATAGTTTATTGTACAGTATTAGTAAGTGTACTCACTGCACTTACTGACAGCAGCTCCCTGTGTACCTCATAGAGCTTACACCAGACTCTCCTCTTCCAAGTTGTGCTGTCGTATTCTGTGGTAAGTCTTTCCATAAGATGGCTGACATGGAAGAGCATGTGACCATGCCCCGCCCCCTGTGTCCTCCATAGGAATATACAGGCTCAGTGGTGGACACTGGGAAGGCGGGACATGGTCACATGCTCATCCAGTCAGCCATCTGATGGACAGACTCACCACCGAGCAAGACAGCACAGCCTGGAAAAGGAGAGTCTGGTTTTAACTCTGTGATGTATGCAGGGAACTACTGTCAGTATATACAGTGCATACAGTTTCTAATACTGTACACAGAATAATTTTATTATAAAGTGACCAATCCCTTTAAGGAATGTTTTACATGAGATCCTCAGCTTGCTTGTTGTCCATTGGATGGGAGTGGTAAAATCAGTTTTTTACGTAATGTAGATTCATGTTTTGGCATCTGCTTCACAGTTACCGCTTTACCATTTTGCTTCATTGGTAAATCTTCTTCTGCTACCTTGTCTTGCACCTTTGTAAGAATGTCTGTCAAATTTGTTTGGCTTAAAAGTAAAGAAAACATTTACAGATTAATTTACAGAAATATTACAAATTAATTAATAAATCTATAGTTATTATAAAATAACTAACATTGATGTCCTGCATTTACATAGGAAAAACGAATTTTCCCGGACATCCTGCGGCAGCACCAAATGGGGAAATCCTCTCTATGGTAGAAGACATGTTAGTACTAGCAATAGACAAGTAACTTATTATATGTTTAGCAATCCACATGTAAAGATACTAGGGAGAAAAAAAAGATGCTTTCATTTCTTCTGCTTTCTGCATGAGACATGTAATCATTTTGTTTGGGAGTTCTGTATACACTTGACCCTGTCCCTCCGATCTCTTGATGGTGGATAGACTCTGTATACAAGTGTACACTTACCCTTCAGTTTCTGAGATGGATATCAATAGCCATATGCTGTGCCTGTGACTGGCTTTCCTAGTTATGGGGTGCACACTGTCTAGTCATGGGATTACAGTGACGTCTGAGGCTTCCTCCATGGCAAGTTAGTTAACCTACTGCTGATGCAATGCAGCCAAGCAACTGAAAGCTCTGCAGGAAGTATCCGCGCTCTCTAGGCGATGCACCAATTTTTTTCCTTATGGGCTAGCTTATTTGCATAATCTTCTTTTACAAATGCCTAGCCAGAAAAGCCGAAGCATGGAGTATGTAGCTCATGTCCCGTTAACAAAAGACTGCTGGAGATGTGTGTGCTGGATACCTGTTGATCTAATTCCTGTGGCAGAATTTTGCACAAGTGGGAAAATATGCACAAAATATTCAATTTATTTAATTTAATATCCAGCCCACATGCTGATGAATGTATATGGCTAAAACCAATGGGTAAGCTTTAGAGCTTTCATAGGCCCAATATATGAGGCAATCTATTCATCGAACGCCTAAAGAGAAAACCTCCACTGCTCCGACACAGACTGCATGAGAAGAGGGCCTAGACAGCACTGGAGTGAAGGAAAGGAGGCTTACAGGGGAGTCTAATTGTAACACTAGGGGCGAGCATCCTGGTGGTGGGGGGTTAACTGCAATACTAGGGTCATCCTGGAAGGGGGGGATTGAGGTTGCAATACTTTGCCTTGCCTTGTGCTGACAAGCCCTGCTATGTTACTAGCTAGCAGTGGCATAAGTCTTCCGGGCCCTGTTACTGCTCAAGCACCCAGGAAGAATAAGTAGGCGGTGCAGAAGAAGCCAGTATTATTCTATTTATCATAGAAAAAGGCAGCAATCCCTATGTAGTCTCATCCTGCAGTCACACTCAGTGGCATATGCAGAAAAGAGAGGTCCCTATGGCAAAGATTAAAATGGGCTCCACATTGTGGTGACAGGGTTTTGTTACCCCTTGTCTGTTCTGCACAGTTTGTCACCACCCAGTGGCATAAGGGATGGGCCCAAGTAAGGCATAGCTTACCAATCCAAATACAGCGTAACAAAAAGTAGGGGGCAGATGGAAGTGAGTGTGACTGCAAGACCAATGTAACCAGGGATCTGCTTTTTCATCTCAATGATTTAGAGCAATGAATACGAATTAATCAAAATGATTTCTTTTTGTTCCTAGTTTCTGTTGAAAATGTTGAAACAATATAGGACAAGATTTATACTTACAAAAATTGATGATTCTGTAGGACTGTGCATAGAGTCTGAATATACACAGAGCCAGTTACAGTACTCCTTAAAGATACATAATCTTCAACACAGGCAAAAGCTGTTAAGAAATCTGCAGTGACTGGAAGAGTTTTGGCATCCCCTACATACATGGCTGTGTTGTTGTCACTGGCATAAGTGACACCTGGATCGAATTTATCTCCTTGGCATGCTTGAATGAAGAACACTTTGGGTTTTCCGACTAGTGATGGGCACTTCAGACCATTAAAGCAGTTAGTTATGTCCTTTACTGGCACTTCTTCCCAATCTGTACCAAACACAATCCCTTTCTCCCCATGACTGAGGACAAAACATATAAAGCTGTCATAGTCATTGTGACACTTATCTGCATAATACTTCATAATCTTTAGAATTCCTTCTCCAGTAAGATCTTTGTGGCGTATTACTCCATAATTTCGTGATTTAAAAACTTTCTCTATCGCATCTGTAAGGAAAGATGGAAACAAAAGGCAAAAAAAAGTGAAAAAACTGTTTTCAATGTTGTACAGTATACTTGCTTATTCTCATATTATGTCTTCTTAACTAACCCCTGTGTATGTTACCCCATAGGGGTGAACTGAGCAGATGGAGAGAGTTCAGTAAGAACCCACTTTTAATAGTTATATTCAGTAGTATGTTCTTTACTTTGGAAGACTACTAAAGAAAAATGATACAGACTCACATTGATGTCAACAGCAGTATAATGAAAAGAAAATTAACCAGTGGTTTCTCAAACAAAATTATGGCCTTCTGATTCTAAATGGTTCTGATACACTTCACAACTATTTTAAATAGGTTCCCACTTAATAGGTGATAAATGTGTTGTCAATTTAGGCCCCACCATTGGGACCCTTACATAGCATTAGAACAGGATTCTCGGTGAGGAGGATTTTGAGGCAGTCAATCATCTGCTCGGCCATCTTAATAAATCCCAAAGGGGGGGTGTGGCCTGCTGCCGGAGGGAGAGTACGTCTGCCCGCGGCGTTCCTGTTCAACCCAGCGACAATCAGCGATTTACACCAGGAATACACCTCATTCAGTGCTGCTACTCTTTCAGAACATTGCCAAACTACCCTGGGACTGCCTCACCATGCGGGATCTACAGATTCTGCCCAGCTCCCCCGTATCCAAGATGGCGTCGACTCTCGAACAGCACGGCAGGGGACACAACGGGGTGAGCAGCCTACTACAAAAAATCTACTATAAAATCTCCCCACACCTTGCTTCTCCTGACCACCGGAGTGAACAGGACTATGCCTCAGATTCGTTGTACAGTGACAAAGCCGGGCGAAAGCGACTGTGCGGAGGGGCTGCCACTGGGAGGAGGAGTTCGAGCGCAGCCTCTTCATCAGCTATGTGTGATGTTTTATTGCCTGCTTCTTCACACACTGCTGATGCCTCTTATAAACCATTGCAGAGCGTTCCACAAAGAGCACAACCACCCTATTTGCATAGCCGATCCACTGCCCCAGCAACCGGAGCACCACCAGTTGTGACCGAGCAACCTAATATACAACCTGTGACTTTGCTGGCTGAAACCAGTGATCTTCGTACCACCCTCTCTCCAACTGCCCCTGTTTTTCCTAGCAAGCTCCCATCATATGCACCTTCTGTTTCTCCTCCTCCTGCTCTACACTAAACACGGGGCTATGCACTGCCAGATTGCACACTTGGGAGGACAGACAAACTGCTTGACTCATTGGGGACAGAGGACATGCCGCTCACAACCTCCTCCCTTGTGAGGATGCTAGCCATGTTTAGAGATTCTCTACTCAATGATTTGAACTGCATCATACAATCAGCCCTCTCCTCAGTGCGAGGAGTGGAGGACAAAGTCTCACAGATTACCAGCATTGTGGAAGGGCTAGCAGTGTCTTACAACTCACAACATCTTGCAAAGAAATAGAGGAGGATTCTCAGCGCCTACGGCACAGAATTTCTGTATTGGGGGATCACATGAGACGCAAAAATGTGAAGCTAAGGGGTATACCCAAAACTGTTGCTGAATCCGATCTGTACCACTATACTCAATGCTTCCTTAAAGCTACCCTTGTGGATTGTACACATAGAGAACTAGTACTGGGCTGGGTCCGGAGAATTCCTAAGTCTAAGAACCAGCCGTCTCATACACCCAGGGACGATTCACTTCCTGCATATTAAAACTGCCCTTCTTGCCACTACTAGAAAGCCGAATGGCACACCAGCCCAATACAGGATGGTCTCCGTGTACTCTGACTTTTCACCTGCTACGATGCAGTGGCGCCGATCCTTTGCGCCAGTAACCCTGGTAATTTGCGAGAAAAAACTTGTATATAATTGGATACACCCTTCTTGTCTGCTTATTTTCAAGGATAACTTAACATTTGCAGCTACTAATGCTGACGAAGGACTCACTCTCCTGCAATCCTGGTATCCCGGGCTTGTTAGCCATAATTAACCCTGAGCAGGACTAGCGCAGCGCGGCCTCAAGTTTTTCCAGCATACTATTTTATTCTCCCTCCTACATGGGTTGGACTTTTTACCCTCACCTCCATAGCGGCTAGTTATATGCTTATACGCCGCATGGTTCTAGAGCAGTGCTTCTCAAACTGTGAGGCGGGCCTCACCAGTGAGGCGCCCCCTAGTTGTTGGTGAGGCCCAGATGGGGAGTCAGTTTTCACGAAAATAACTATGATCTGCACAGTCCTCCAAAAATCTCCATTTTAGCAACATTAATAATTTACTTTTTACTTGCTTTATTAGTATATAGAGCTTGGGAGATGGGTGAAAGGTAGCCCTAGCATTATTTTCAGCTTTTAAATGGACTTGCACCACAGATGGTGAGGCCCAGCTCCCTCTTGGTCAGTCTGGTGAGGACCAGGCATTACCTTGGTCTGTTGGGTGAGGCTCCAGTAGAAATAGTTTGAGAAGCACTGTTCTAGAGCAACGTTTAGTATCTTTATAATTGAGGAGCTATGTCTTATGTTGTACATAACTCATGTACGTGTGTATATATGTTCTGTGTGTCTTGTCAACTGCATTATTACTACACATTTTAAGTTGGTGCTAATGGTTAGATTTACAGTCTCCTTTCTCAATTACCAGTACACCCAGCGGCACCACTTGCAGTATCACAATTTATGTACCAGTGGACTAATATCCCAGTCTTCGCTTGCCTACATAGCATGAGCTTCTTACCTGCTCCTGTCACCAGCTTCTAAAAGATTAAGGCGCTAAGTGATATGGCCTCCACCAGCTACTTCTCTATTTTTACAGCTGCCAGATCCACCTTAAACCCTATAAAAGCAGTTGCCTGTTTGTTTGTGCATTTGTATGTTTGTTTGTTTGTTGAGCTCTGAACTACATACCAGCTTTATGAATCTCAGTTCGAGTTTTTGCTTTACCTTGTACTCTTACCAGCATGTTTTCTTATATATCTACCAGCATATGTTATTTTGTATAATTATTTGATATTGAGCATGTAACAGCTATTACAAATAACAACCTATGTCCTAGTATTGTATCCTGTTAAAATCCTTACTACTTGTCTGTTGTATACGAAAAAATTTCTGAAAACATGCTAATAAAAAGTATTGAAACATTAATTAATCCCAAAACCCTTAGGTCAGGGCAACACTGAGCCGTTTTGTAGCGCTATAAAGCAAACTAAGGAGTAACAGCGGCACTTAACAAAGTTGCATAAAACTTAAAGGGAAACTAACTGCAGGTTACAGGTATCTAACCCGCTGCTATCTCCCGCTAGCGCACAGGGCGCTGAAGTTGAAGATTTTTTGTTATTTTTTTTAAGTGTTTATTTATGGAGAAAACATTGAACCATCATTCTCTCCCCAAGCAATAACATTTCTGTAATAGTATATCAGTCCGAGCAAAATGTAACAATATATCTAAATAGTGAGTTCCAATCAATTTCGTTATGGTACCACAAAGTCCAGTATTGTAAAAAGTCTCTGGTGTGACCAGCACAGGGCTATTCAGTGGTGCATAGAAAACATTACAACGATATAACACATGTGCATTTGCACATTGCACAGGAGCTGTGACTCTTCTCTCAATCTAGCCAGAGCCGTTTTGCTTGACAACCATGGTTCCCAGATGTGATAGAACCATTTAGGGGGCAGAACTACTTGGTAAAGCTAATTAATTTCATAGCTTAAATTTTTGGACTGCTCGTAAACCGTAAATCAATTATTGAACTGTTCAATAGATATAAAGAGCATACCTAGTAGGCCAAAGCAAGAGGCCATGTAATGTTCTGCAGTCTTTGTCCATCCCTATCTTTGTGCATGTAGAATACAGCTGCCCCACTCAGGAATAGTTGGATTTTAAGTGCCTGTTTACCCTGCCTTTATCTGCTGGGTATCGCCCATTTATCAATAAGTATGACCTTTTCCAGTGGCTTCATTTCGCCTAGGCATTTATAAAAGGGCCTTTATTCTTGCACATACTGCCTAGAGCCAACAATGACTACAGAAACAGTCTACACAGGGTTTACAATGTATATGATAAAGAGGCATTGCGATGTCACAGAATGTCTCTTCAATCTTCCCCACCTTTCCACATAATTTTTGGACCAAGTGATCATTAATAAACAATGGAAACTCCTCTATCCTATTGTTCTGAATATGAAAAGAAACAAGGTAAATCCTTTGAAGAAGCCAAATGGCCTA
Source organism: Dendropsophus ebraccatus (assembly GCF_027789765.1). Lineage (NCBI taxonomy): Eukaryota > Metazoa > Chordata > Amphibia > Anura > Hylidae > Dendropsophus > Dendropsophus ebraccatus. The sequence continues at coordinate 53,660,048 of NC_091462.1, forward strand.
TATGTTTCCTTTATGCACACAAAGCTTTTATAGCCAATAAAGCTCAAGAAACATCATTTAAAATCTTGAACTTTTTGAAGGATTAATTCTTTCACAAATGCTTGTAAAGGCAGGAATGAATATACTATTTTGGTGTATACCAAAAGCTTTTGTTTATATACTGTGTGTAGAGATGTGCGAATCTACAGTAGAAAAAAAGCAAAGCGCTTCATTCCTATTGGGATTCTGCTTAGGCTGCAAGGCTTTTCTCCACTCTGTGCCGCTCCTTCCCGCGTACTGGAAAAAGATGGATCCGGTCCTGGGAGACTTCATTTCGTTCTCTACTGTAGATTCGCTCATCTCTTTTTGTGTTTATGTTCTTCCTGTATACATATTATATAAAGAAATATTTTACCAGCATCCTTCTCTGTTCCTTTCCTCTGCTCGTGATTCTTGAAATTGTGATTATCCACAATAATACACAGACCATGAGGAATTTTGTCCAGCTTGTATTCTTCCACTTCCTGCAACATGGAGAAAAATAAAATAAAATATATATATATATATATATATATGTATATGTGTATATATATATATATATATATATATATATATATATATATATATACAGTGGTGCCTTGGATTACGAGCATAATTCGTTCCGGGACCATGCTTGTAATCCAAATCCACTCTTAAACCAAAGCAAATTTTCCCATAAGAAATCATAGAAATGCAGACAATTGGTTCCACACCCCAAAAATACTGATTTATTATTCTGAATAACATGTAAAAGAGATGAAACAAACATTCAGAAACAGCAGAATATGTGATATTATAAGTTACTGTACAGTAATGGAGAGGATGGGAAACACAAGGGCTGACAGAGACTGCAGAGGGCATGAAGGAATGAGCAGGACAGATGTAGGCACATGCATGCAGCACTCTCTGTCCAGGGAGAGAGGGGTTACAGCTATAGAGAGATTACCTCCACAGTCCTGTCCCCTGATGCAAGCCCCAGCCTGAAGTGGATCTGCTATGATTTGGAAGGTGAGGGAGACTTCCTGGGTCAGAGTACAGTGCTGTAGACCACACTGTGCAGACCATGCCCCTACCCCACTCGCGCTCCCACCCAGTACAGGGAGCTCTTAAACCAGAGCAATGCTCTTAAACCAAGTCACAATTTTGAAAAACTGTGAGCTCTTAAAGGGAATGTGTCACCTAATTTTTATTTTTTTTTTATCTAGAGGTGAAATGTATTCTTCATATTTTTTATGTATTTTTGTAAAATATTTTTTGTTTATTGCCTTGTCAGGAAATATAAAAAATTAAATACAAACTTTTCATATTTCTCACCCTTGACCAACAGAGGGCGCTAACATGGTAAACTGGTGAAGGCAAGCAACATGTAATTTGACTGCTGCAAATCTGGCCTCGCCCTTCCTGCTGGTGACCTCACACCTCCCTTCCTCTTGTGAGTAAAAAGAGGGGGAGTAGGCTTTTTCTTTACCACTGTGCGGTGCTATTTTGTTAGGGCCTTATTACACCAATAGATTAACTGACAGATTTTTGCCACCAAAGCCAGGAGTGGATTTAACCGCTCGCTGCTGGTGTGTGTAATAGTGGCAGAGAGTGGGGAACGAAGAGCAAGTGAGCGCTGACCTGACAGGTTGGCGCTTGCTCGCTCCCTCTTGTCGCCCCGCGTGATTGGCGCTTTAGTGTCTGCATAGTAGTAAACTAGAGCTACTGTGGATTAGGCCGGGGTCACACTGCATTTCTGCAGGCCGTCTAACAGAGCAGTTTTTAAATGGTCACTTTTAACATACACAAAAACAAAGTTTATTTGTATACTATACCTAATCAACAATGGCCCCTATATACATATACATATATACATACGTCCATACAAATGATTCATAAAACTCAAAGCCAAAATAGCAATGACCTGCTGGACAAATCATCCAAAACATGTGTCCACCCTGTCATTGCTATTTTGTGAACTAGCTCTTCCAGTATTTTTTGTTTTCGTTTTTTTTTGGGGGGGGGGAGTTGAATAGAAAAAGGAGCAGGATCCCAGCAGCACAGAGGGAGAGGAGGATGCTGATCTTATAGGGGAGGTCCCAGCAGCACAGAGGATGTCAGGAGAGGAGGGTGGTGATCTTATAGGGGAGGTCCCAGCAGCACAGAGGATGTCAGGAGAGGAGGGTGGTGATCTTATAGGGAAGGTCCCAGTAGCACAGAGGATGTCAGGAGAGGAGGGGCTGATCTTATAGGAGAGGTCACAGCAGTACAGAGGATGTCAGGAGAGGAGGGTGCTGATCTTATAGGAGAGGTCACAGCAGCACAGAGGATGTCAGGAGAGGAGGGTGCTGATCTTATAGGAGAGGTCACAGCAGCACAGAGGATGTCAGGAGAGGAGGGTGCTGATCTTATAGGAGAGGACACAGCAGCACAGAGGATGTCAGGAGGGGAGGGCGCTCATAGAGTAGGAGGTAAAAGTTACAACAGATGCAGTGTAATAGCTAGCTACAGTGACAATTGGGAAGGATGGGGTTAACAGTGTGAGCTGCTCCTCAGTGGTTCTCCTCCAGGCCCCCCCTCCCCCACAGGGCCGGACTCCCTGCAGAGCTCATGTTACACTCTGCTACATACCGCACTCACAGGCTGAAGGCTGAAGGGAGGGGGAAATGACTTCTGCTGTCTGGAGAAGATAGGAGGTTGCTATCCCATGGTGAGCACTCCTGCAGGGGGTCTTCTGGAGGGGCTTCACAGTTATGGCTCCTGGTTTCCCTCCCACTTTGCTGTGAGGTGCGCATGGCATCTTCACCTCACAGCAAAGTGAACCAGACGGGAGCCGTCTACTGAGGTCTATGCACAGGGAGCTGCCATAAAGCACGAGTGTAAGTGTTGTGCAGGCACCATTACACAGATGCTATTACAAATGGCAGCCCCCAGTGCAGCACATTGATGATTAAATATAAAGCAACCAAAACACAGATACAAGTTTAACTATTTTTTGAAGCATTGCTGTGATTGAACAGAAATTATAGTAAAAATTTGAAAAAGTGACATATTCCCTTTAAACCAAAAGTTACTCTTAAACCAAGGTACCACTGTATATACACTCACCGGCCACTTTATTAGGTACACCATGCTAGTAACGGGTTGGACCCCCTTTTGCCTTCAGAACTGCCTCAATTCTTCGTGGCATAGATACAACAAGGTGCTGGAAGCATTCCTCAGAGATTTTGGTCCATATTGACATGATGGCATCACACAGTTGCCGCAGATTTGTCGGCTGCACATCCATGATGCCAATCTCCCGTTCCACCACATCCCAAAGATGCACTATTGGATTGAGATCTGGTGACTGTGGAGGCCATTTGAGTACAGTGAACTCATTGTCATGTTCAAGAAACCAGTCTGAGATGATTCTAGCTTTATGACATGGCGCATTATCCTGCTGAAAGTAGCCATCAGATGTTGGGTACATTGTGGTCATAAAGGGATGGACATGGTCAGCAACAATACTCAGGTAGGCTGTGGCGTTGCAACGATGCTCAATTGGTACCAAGAGTGCCAAGAAAATATTCCCCACACCATGACACCGCCACCACCAGCCTGAACGGTTGATACAAGGCAGGATGGATCCATGCTTTCATGTTGTTGACGCCAAATTCTGACCCTACCATCCGAATGTCGCAGCAGAAATCGAGACTCATCAGACCAGGCAACGTTTTTCCAATCTTCTACTGTCCAATTTCGATGAGCTTGTGCAAATTGTAGCCTCAGTTTCCTGTTCTTAGCTGAAAGAGGTGGCACCCGGTGTGGTCTTCTGCTGCTGTAGCCCATTTGCCTCAAAGTTGGAGGTACTGTGCGTTCCGAGATGCTCTTCTGCCTACCTTGGTTGTAACGGTTGGCTATTTGAGTCACTGTTGCCTTTCTATCAGCTCGAACCAGTCTGCCCATTCTCCTCTGACCTCTGGCATCAACAAGGCATTTCCGCCCACAGAACTGCCGCTCACTGGATGTTTTTTCTTTTTCGGACCATTCTCTGTAAACCCTAGAGATGGTTGTGCGTGAAAATCCCAGTAGATCAGCAGTTTCTGAAATACTCAGACCAGCCCTTCTGGCACCAACAACCATGCCACGTTCTGAGGCACTCAAATCACCTTTCTTCCCCATACTGATGCTCGGTTTGAACTGCAGGACATTGTCTTGACCATGTCTACATGCCTAAATGCACTGAGTTGCCGCCATGTGATTGGCTGATTAGAAATTAAGTGGTAACGTGCAGTTGGACAGGTGTACCTAATAAAGTGGCCGGTGAGTGTATATTCTCTCTTGTAAAATTTTCTTAATTCATTCATTAGAATTTATAGAAAATATAATAATATTGTATAACAATACAAGAAACCCTAGTTACTACTGTCTTCCTTTCACTTACACCAAAGACAATCTTATTTGTAAATCACCTCATTCACAAAAAATGATTCCTTATCCCAGAGAAGCCCTAAAGCCTTGACCACTAGATGTCTTACTTCCCTCTAAACTGCTGTCTACCTCCTGCTCACTCAGCTGTGAGCCAGTCTCTGTTTATGTCAGACATAAACTGCCTACAGAGGACTGATCTTCAATCAGTTATAGTTGTGTTGGAGCTGTGGTCTATGGGTAAATCACTTGTATAGAGACCAACATTTGGTTTTATCCCCCAGGGTAAGACTCCCCTGATGGAAATTAAGTGTAGTGATTTATTTATTTCTCATCATGTATCATTTTTAAATGTGCAAAGAATTCCCAATCAGGTCCAGATTAGTTTTAAATTCCAGATTTTTTTAAACAATGATAAGGAAACAAATTTTTTTTACTAAATTTCATTTCCATCAGGGAATCAAACCCACAAAAAAGGGTCAATGGCCTCAAGACAGATTATTTATCCCTAGACCACAGCTCCAACACAACTATATCTGATTGCAAATCAGTCCTTTGTAGGCAGTTTCTATCTGAAATAAATAAAGACACTGGCTGACGGAATGAGGGATCAGGAGGCCGGGCAGCAGAGACTATTCATGAAGGAGAGGGAGGAGAAAGAAGTGGTGAGGTGTGCCAGAGTGCGGCAAAAACACTGAACCACAACTCCTCTTTGACTCTTCATTACAGCAGGAGACCTGGGATTTTCCATAATCCACTGCAAGGACAAATTACCAAAAGGTACTATGCTCATTAGGGGACTGCCAGCTACAGCACTTTGTCAGCACCTTAGGTAGGGCCCGGGTGCTGACAGATTCCCTTTAACATTTTGATGTAAATGTGCATTAAATAACAAGAAGAGATTTAAAAATGAGGAATTAATGTAGCAAATATATATGAAAATCATATAATTTTTTTAAATTACAGATTACCCTTTATTGCTGAAACTATAATACCCAGGAATGATCAGGTGGAGATATTTCTTTACAAAAAAAAAGTGTTCTTACAATATTTTCAGATGAAAGATCATTTCGAATATCGTCAGGTTGGATGCTGCTTACATTTACATCACTGGGAGGCTCCTCTACATGAAAAAAAAAATCATTAGATAACTTAAAAAGTGATAAAATATATTCTGCATGCCCTTTTAGTGAATATAGACGTTATAAGTAGAGATGAGCGAACCCGCCGGATTTCTGGTTCGTATGAACCTGAACTCTCAGCCTAAGGACCGCCTGGAAAACTGGGATACAGCCCATAGGCTGTATCCCAGTTTTCCAGGTGGTCCTCCGGCTGTATCCACCCGCTGCACGGGGCCTGCAGACAGCGGGAATCAGACCCCGAGAGTTCTGGTTCATACGAACCAGAAATCTGGTGGGTTCGCTCATCTCTAGTTATAAGGGGGATATATTGCCCACTATGAGGAAGGACAATTAGCTGCTAGAAAGAGCACACAAAATTTTGTTAACTAGCTTTTCAAAGACAAATTAAAGGGGTTGTCCATGCAGGACTTTTAGGCTATATTCACACAATTTTTTTCCAGCTCCGTTTAAAATTATGTTTGTCATTTTGAGTCTAAAATGACGGCCGTCATTTAGCTGTCTGGCTCCCCGTCAGTGCAATAATGGCTGTTGGTACATTATTCTAGTTTAGGTGGACTAATTGCCCTTTGGGGTTGTCTTTAATTGAAAAGTCTATTGAATTTAATAGTAAAAACAGTGAAATAACGGTGAAAAATAAAAAGTGTGTGAACAACTAAAAAATAACTACCACTGTTTGCAAAAGATGTCTGAAAATAATTGACATGATCATTATTTTGCTATCTGCGCAAACAATGTCTATTGTGTGCATTGGACGTTCATCTTCCTATTGACTTCAATGCATTGCATTGAAGTCAGTTAAATCGCCGCAATAATAGCAATTTTTAAATAGAAAAGGCAGATGCCTTTTTTTTTTTTACATTGTGTGAACATAGCCTTAGGCTGCATGCCCAGGGAGGGGGGAATGAAAAAAATAGCACAAATAGCACATCAGCGGCTTCCGTGCTTGAGGATGTCATGTAGAAGGCCTGCTCAGCCAATCATGTTATATTTTTTATTTCTGAGCAAACAGCTGAAGGCCTGGTTCACATGCTGTATGACAACGGCCATTCTGTGACCCAGCTGGATCACAGAACGGCCAGTGCCAGTGAAGATCAACTCTATTATGTTAATTTGGGATGCGGGCACATCCATGTGCACCCGCATCCCAATTCCCCATAGCACACAATGGAAAGTGCAGCACTTTCATTGTGTGAACTGACAGTTCTGTTCAATGAATAGCGGCTGCACATGTCAGTTTTGCGTGAGGCCGCTTGCAATCCTGGCCGGAGTGTATACTATGTGTTTATTTTCAATGCAAAGTATCTTTTGAATTAATGACGGACATTGTTGCAATTGCAACAACGGCCATGATTTAAAAAAAAAAAACATTGTGTGACCGTAGCTTTAAAGAGTCCTGCATGGGCAACCTCCTTAAATATGACTCCCTTACAGCTTTCCTTAACGCTCCTTATTATTACTGAAACTAGGTGGTATGTAGTCCACAATGCATTTGAGAAGGCATCATGTAATATCTTATTCCGTAACTGATTGCTAGAAATTGGGAAATTTACTGACACTGGCTTAATTGACAAATTGCCAAGATGGCTTGAGTTGGCCCAACCAGTTTAGGATCATTTATATATACATTATACATACCTTGAATAGACATTTTCTCAAATCTAGCATCAGCACCTTGCCTTTGATTATCTATAGTATAGAAAAAAGTAGAAAACACTTATGTAACATTGTCATTTGCAGAGGTTTTTATAATATCATGCTAATAAGAATGACATAAGTAATAACAGCAACCAATATGTTTAGCTTTAAAGCGACTCTGTACCCACAATCTGCCCCACCCCCCTTCCCAAACCGTTTGTACCTTTAGAAAGCTTCTTTTAATCCAAGATCTGTCCTGAGCTTCGTTATTGTCCTAAAAAACATCTTTTAAACTTGCAGCCCTGTGTCAACTTGGCATGGCCTAGAGTGTCTAAGCCCTAACCTTGCTCCGCCTCACTGTCCCTCCTCCCTGCCCTCTTCATCATTAGGAATGACCCTGGCAGGATTTTTCCTATTCATCACCTGTGAGAACACGGCACATGTGCTGGATCGTTAAGGCACCTGTGCTGTGTTCAGGCAGGTGATAAATAGGAAAAACCCTGCCTGGGGCATTACTAATGATGAAGAAGGCAGGGAGGAGGGACAGTGAGGCGGAGCAAGGTTGGGGCACAGACACTCTAGGCCACACCAATTTGACACAGGGCTGCAAGTTTAAAAGTTGTTTTTTTAGGTGAATAACTGCATCACCTGTAGAATGGACCCCAGGACAGATCTTGGGTTAAAAGCAGCTATCCGAAGGTACAAACGATTTGGGGAGAGCAGATTGTGGGTACAGAGTCACTTTAATTATAGTTTCAGTGACATACATTACAGTTATGCATCATTACATTTATGTACATACATTATACATACTTTGTTCATTTTCAAAATACTTTATTTTATCAGAAAGATCTGATCGTCCGATGTCCACCAAATAAGAATTCAGTATGTGCAGATCACCTTCACTTATTTTCATTTGTTTCTCCATTTCACAAAGAACCAACATCATGCATTTCTTTATGACAAGAGAAATGAAAGAACAAAAATGTGTAAGTATGCAAATTTTTGTCAATAGGTTCTTCCAACATGTATTTAGTATGCCCCTTTGCAACAGTTACAAAAATGTATTTTCTAGAATTAGTTTCATTTTTTTTTTTTTAAGGAAACTGGGCAGTAGCCCGTTTAATTTTTTTAATGGAAGGGTTAAGGCACCTGTGCAGTGTTCAGACAAGTGATGATAAGTGGGGAGGGACATTGCTAATGATGAGGAGGGTGGGGAGGATGGGCAGAGAGGCGCCACAGGCCTAGGGCATACACACTCTAGGCCATGCCAATTTGACACAGGGCTGCAAGTTTAAAGTTTTAAAGTTTTAAGCCTGGACACGCACATAAAGATTATTCCTGTCACTTGAAAAAAAATTTAACATGTCACAGAGACCTCTAAAAATTTTAGATTTGTTGGTATCTGAATGGTGAGACCCCAACTGTTCATTAGGTAGAGCCCTAACCTGTTAAACAGCTACTCTGACACCAGGTTAAAAAAAAAAAAAAAAAAAGCATACTGCAAAAGTATAGTATTGCTTACCCGTCTCTCCCAGTTATGAAACCACTAAAGTCCATTTGTCTTGGGAATCATAGTTCTGTATTTTCTGTTTGTACATCCTGGCTGAGCAGTAGAGATGAGCGAACCTGCCGAGGTTCGGGTTTGTATGAACCTGAACTCTCGGCTTTTGATTCCCGCTGTCTGCCCGCTCCGTAGAGCGGATGGATACAGCCTGAGGACCACCTGGAAAACTGGGATACAGCCTTTGGCTATGGCTGTATCCCAGTTTTCCAGGCGGTCTTCCGGCTGTATCCACCCTCTCCATGGAGCGGGCAGGCAGCGGCAGTCAGAAGCCGAGAGTTCAGGTTCGCTCATCTCTACTGAGCAGTTGATCGGTGTTACATGTCCCAGAATGCATTGCTTTCCCTCAGCTCTTCATCACAGCCCTCCCAACCCTGCCTACTCCCCTCCCCCAGCACTCCTGCTCCAGTTCCCCTCCCAAAGCTGTTGCAGAACATCTCATTTCACTGCAGGCTGTTAAACAATCAGTGAGGATGCAACACCTGTTTCTTTTACTCTTTGTTTGCTCAGGTGCAGGCTGGGGGGGCTGGTCAGAGATGGTGAATCACTCAGAGGGGGAGGAGACAAGATCCAGCCCCACCTCCTGTGACATCAGAGCATGATGTGTTGTCACAGGAGAGAGGGAAGAACAGGGGACAATACAAATTTTGCAGTCCTTCTATTTTTCATTTCCTGTCAGTGCTGAAGCACGGAAAAGCACACTGAAGGCAGGACTACTGTATATTGTACTGTAAGAAAGCTTTTAGAATCCAAAGTCATCTTACCGCTTTGTTTAATTTTTCAGTGTGCCTAATGTCACCATCCAACAAAAATATAAACTTCTCAGTCTCTTCAGAGCATAGATTTACAGCAATATCATAAAGCACAGACCTGAGAGTGATAAGGAAAAAATAACCACTTAGCAATAAAGTTCCTAACATTAGAGCATAAGCAAAAATGTGTGAACATACAGCTAGACGTTACACCTTCATATTGGTATTGCATCTGTATGTACATTGCACAAGAATCAGAACATGCAGGGAAAAGCCAGGGCCTAGGAAATAATGAAGGGAACAGAGTGATCAGTACTGATTGTGGTGTAACAGCACTCTGCAATTGCTAACACATACCATATACATAATATAGATATTTAGAATGGCAAAACTGCTATAGAAATTTTAGAAAAAAAATTAGATTCTTAGTAAACCATTTTCTCAAATAGTATGTACAATGTCACGACGTTAGGCCCCCTTCACACATCCTGACAGTAATCCGTTTTTACCATCAGGAAAAACCTTCAGGATTTCCTGATCAGAAGAAACAAATGGGAGATGTAGTTCTGCAAACTGGATGGTCACGGCCTGCAGAACTACAACTCCCATCATGCCCGGCTGACATTACATAATGGGAGGTGGCGGCGCTGAAGGGCCCGGGGGAACTGGTGTCGGGGGGGGGGGGTATATGGCGGGGTGATTGGGCGGCTAGCCGGGTGCAGGGCGGAGAGGTGTGCTGAGGAGGGTGCAAGTGGTTGCGGGGGTATCGGCGGCCTCTCTGACACTCCGGAATCACGGGCACTTTCCTGATGTACATCAGGAAATTGCCCGTGATTCCGGTGCTCCTATAGACTTCTATGGGGGCGTCCGGCCCGGAATTCCGGACAAAAATAGGACATCTATTTTCTGGAACGGACACCCTTCTGGAAGGGTGTCCGTGACTAATTAAAGTCTATGGGTCCAGTCCGTTTTTTTCAGACATGTGAAGGGGCCTAAGGGTATGTGTACAGAGTGTAGGCTTAGTATTAGGTCAAGAGAGGCCAGTGTCAGTGTAGGACTAACTCTTTGAGGTTACCTTAAGGGTAGTTGTACACTGAGGAATTTGGGTAGATCACCTGCTGCAGATTCCACAGCTTGCCCCCGCTGGCGGCGGCGTGCATCTCTGCCCGTGCCATCCGTCTGAAGAATAAACAGGTTCATTCTTTGGGCTGAAGGCGGAATCTGCCTGGCCCTAGAGTGAAGTCTATGGGACCAGCGGAGATGCACACAGCTGTGAGCGGGGGCCAGCTGTGGAACCTGCTGCACGTGATCTACCCAAATTCCTCAGTGTACACATACCCTTAAGGTAACCTCAAAGAGTTAGTCCTACACTGACACTGGCCTCTCTTGACCTAATACTAAGCCTACACTCTGGACATGAAGGATCCCTCTAGTCTCTGCTTCAAACACCCCCAGCAGATGGGTAAAGTGCACAGCCAAATGAAGGTAGCCCCTCCCCGCACATGTAGCACAGAATAACAAAAATAAAATTGGCCACCACACCAATACCCCTATTCACACTATGTGGGTGCAACAGCACTTAGCCTTTTTTTTTTCCTAAATATCTATATTATGTATACAATATTTCTTAGCAATTGCAGAGTACTGTTGCACTCTACTGTTTTTGTCTGTATCTGAGCCATGGCAGCATGCACCTGCATAGTGTGAATAGTGGTATGGGTTGTGCTGGACATTTTTTTCTTTTTCTATGCCATAGAGACTTGTTGTGTTTTTTGTTCAGTTATGTTTGTGTTCAGACTTTACCCGATCTCTAGAATGTAGAGTGTCTTATTTTTGGAGAAACCTAGCCCCTACATTGTATCCCCACTTTATATGATAGTTAGCTGCCATACTGTATGTCCTACTGTTGTTAAGCTCCTATACTATACATTCCCCTTTAGTTAGACTTCCATACTGTATATCTCCCTCCTTTATCTGTTGTTCTTCCAGTATACTGTATACATTCTCTTTCTGCAGTAAGGCCCCCATACTCTATACCTCCCTCCCCCTCTGTAGTTGCTCCCTCATACTGTATACACCCCCCCCCTGCAGTAAGGCACCCCACACTGTATACCTTCCTTTCCCTCTGTAGCTGTTACCCCTTACTGTACACACCCCCCTCTGCAGTAAGGCACCCCACACTGTATACCTTCCTTTCCCTCTGTAGCTGTTACCCCTTACTGTCTACATCCCCCTCTTCAAACAGTCCCCATATTTTGCACCTCCCCTCCCCCTCTGTAGCTGGCCCACGTACCCTCTATCTCCCCCATATTCATACTGTGCATCTTCTTACCATTCCTGCCTTCCATACAGCTTGTGTTGATCAGGTGGGGCGGAGCAGAACAAGTCTGGCCGTGACTGGCTGATCCTCAGCCTTTAGCTAGGGCTTATTTTTGGAGTAGGGCTTATATTTTAATCCTACTACAAAAAGCCTGCAAAATGAAGCTGGGTCTTATTTTGGGGGTATGTCTTATTTTCAGAGAAACAGAAGTAGTTACATCATTAATGGATTAGGCTAGTGATGTCTGCAATGCTGCCAATTATCAGTGTGTTAGGATAGGGACAGGTGAGCTCTGAAGCTGGCACCCGCCCCGCTGTCCCTGTCTACTTGCCGCAGAAGCCCTAAACGGCAACGGACAACTGAACAGCAAAACCCTGTACTCAACTAGGTGCATCACAGAACAAAACAAGACAAACACACACAATAAGGCAATGTCAGAGGTCCTGTTCAATAACATGAGCAGCGCAGTACAATACAGAATCCAAGAGGGTAGTCAAATAGTCAAGAGCCAGAAGTCAGATAACCAGAAAATCAATGCAGGAAATAATGCTAGGTCAAGTTACACTAGTCACCTAGGCGCTATCGCAGGCAAGGACTGAGGCAGAGGGGAAGATACTTATAGAATCTGGAGTACTAGCTCTAGAAGCGATTGGGGCTGAGGCTCCAGGTCCGGCCCAGGTGCTGACAGGTGACTGTTGTGTCAGCTGTCATTCAATCAAAACACATTGCAAACACTGATCGGCCGGGGGCGGTGAAACCCCAGCCACGGATACATGAAGAGACGCTGTCGGCACGCCCTCACAATTGTCTCCACATGCCCAGCTGCATGCCCTGGCAGAGCCTGGAGCTGTGCGAGTTGCTCAAGCTCTAACACAGTATGGCTATGTTCACGCAACGTTTTTTCGGAGAAAGAACAGTGGAAAAAGAAAAACTGCATGTGAACAACACGACGTGTTTGCAAAAGACGTCCGAAAATAATAATTATGTTCATTATTTTGCCATCCGCTGTAAAAACGTCCGTTATTCGATGCATTCGGGTTTTGAAAGACATGTCTTTTCTGAGCTACTGGTTGAGGAACTCTTTCCTAGAGACATGTCAAAAGTATTAAAAGTATTAATTGAGGTTTGGGCGCTCAGGCCTCCGATTCAAAGGGGCAAGAGAGCTTGTCTGAGCGTTAAAGCAGCTTCAATGTTTACAATTGCTTGTACTATTACTAGCAAGGGTTTTGATGTTCACTTGAATAAAACATTGCTTCAGTACCTTGCACCATTGCTACTAATAGTATGATGTAAACCACTAGGCAATAAGCGAAACAGATTAATTTTGCTTTGTACAAAGCAAAACTGATCGCCATTAGAATCCTGTGGGCTGGTGGCTCAGTGAAGAGGGTGGTTATAGCCAGAGGACTACCTGGAAAACATTGATACAGTCATAGCTCATCTTTAATTACTTTCATTTAAAAATTTTCTTATCATGCGTAGTAAAATGTTTCCTTAATTATAACTGCTTAAGATTTTGCTGGTTCATATATTTTAGGAAGTAATCTGAGATTTCTCCAATAAGAACTTTGTCTTACCTGTATTTTGAGATCTTCTGGAAGGATCGTTCAAGCTCTTTTATTTCAGTGTCTGTGATGTTCAGAACATTTTTTAAGATATCTCTTCTGCCAATTCTACTCAGAAGTTCTTTAACAAAAAGCAAATTGTCTTTTGAAATATAACTCTTCTTTTTCAAACTTGAAAACAGCGCCATCCCATCCTTCATGTTTTCTTTTTCTCCTTCTTTTAAATACTTTCCACATAAAAAGATCATGCCCGATGCATCTCTTTCAGTGAGCTCTTCACTGACTTTCAGCAGAAGGCTCTGTGTGTCTTTATCCATTTCAGGTGTTTATGTAATACTATAAAAAAGAAAATCATACACAAAAGCAAATATTTCACATAGACTAAAATGCATGTTTGCTTAAATGGTTACCTGACAGCAAAACATCATGTTTAAGGCCAGGTTCACACGCTGTAAGACATCGGCCATTCTGTGACCCGAATATGTCACAGAACGGCCAGTGTCAGTGAAGATCATCCAGGCCAGTACTGCAGTAATCCAATTCTGCTCTAAATACAGTTGTCGGTTTGCAATAAATTAAAATATCAACAAATTTTTTTTTTTTTTTTCAGTATTTCAATTCAAAAAGTGACCTCATATATTCTATAGAGTCATTATATACAGAGTGAACTTTTTCAAGCGTTTATTTCTGTTAAAGTTGATGATTATGGATTACATACAGGTCAGTATTTCAGAATATTAGAATAATTAACCCAAAACACCTGCAAAGGCTTCCTAAGTGTTATAAAAGGTCCCTTAGTCTGGTTCAGTATGCAGCACAATCATGGGGAAGACTGCTGACTTGACAGATGTCCAGAAGGCAGTCATTCACACACTCCACAAGGAGGGTACGCCACAAAAGTTCATTGCTAAAGAAGCTGGCTGTTCTCAGAATGCTGTATAAAAGCATTTTAATGGAAAGTTGAGTGGAAGGAAAAAGTGTGGTAGAAAAAGGTGCACAAGCAACCGGGAGAATCGCAGTCTTAACAGGATTGTAACTAAAATGTCATTAAAAAATTTGGGAGAGATTCACAAAGAGTGGACTGCTGCTGGAGTCAGTGCTTCAAAAGCCACCACATACAGACGTCTGCATTCCATGTGTCTAGCCACTCCTGACCAATAAACAACGCCAGAAGCGTCTAATGGCCCTATTCCACGGAACGATTATCGTTCGTTTTCGGACAATATCGACCGCTACGGACGATAATCGTTCCGTGGAATAGAGTGCAACGATCAGCCGACATCGTTCATGTCGGCTGATCGTTGCAGTCGCTTGTTTTTCAACATGTTGAAAAACAAGCGACTGATATAGCAGCGATCTGCTGCCGTCGCTCCGTTGAATAGGAGCATCGCCAGCAGATGCTGCTATATCCTATGGGCTGCCCGGACGATCTAGCGATCCCCCGGGCAGCCCCCCCGCAGCTCCCCGCCGCCCCCTCCCGCACTCACCCGCTCGCTGCAGCCGCGTTGAATAGCGGCGGCAGCGAGCGGCGAACGAGGAGCAAACGAGCGCTGACAGCGCTCGTTTGCTCCTCCAACGACCCGTGGAATACGGGCTTTATCTGGGCCAAGAAAAAGAAGAATCGGACTGTTGATCAGTGGCCCAAGGTACTGATTTCAGATGAAAGTAAATTTTGCATTTCATTAGGAAATCAAGGTCCCAGAGTGGAGAGGCACACAATCCAAGCTGCTTGAAGTCTAGTGTGAAGTTTCCTCAATCAGTGATGGTTTGGGGAGCCATGTCATCTTCTGGTGTAGGTTCACTGGGTTTCATCAACACCAAAGTCAACGCTGCCGTCTACCAGGAAATTTTAGAGCACTTCATGCTTCCCTGTGCTGAAAAGATTTTTGGAGATGGAATTTTCATCTTCCAGCAGGATTTGGCACCAGTCCACACTGCCAGAAGTACCAAGACCAGGTTTACTAACCATAGCATCACTGTGCTTGATTGGACAGCAAACTCGCCAGACCTTAACCCTATAGAGAATTTATGGGGTATTGTCAAGAGGAAGATGAAAGACACCAGAGCCAACAATGCAGATGGGCTGAAGGCCGCTATCAAGTAACCTGGGCTTCAATAACACCTCTGCAGTGCCATCAGCTGATCGCCTCCATGCCACATTGCCGCATTGATGCCGTCATTCATGCAAAAGGTGCCCCGACCAAGTATTGAGGGCATTTACTGTACAGACTTTTCATTTGGCCGACATTTCTGTGCTAAAAACATTTTTTTTTCAGTAGGTTTTATATAATATTCTACTTTTCTGAAATATTGACTTTTGGGTTTTTCTTGGCTGTAATCCATAATCATTAATTTTAACAGAAATAAACGCTTGAAACAGTTCACTCTGTATGTAAGGACTCTATAGAATATATGAGGTCACTTTTTGAATTAAATTACTGAAAAATTTTTTTTTGTTGATATTCTAATTTATTGCAAACCACTGTAGATATAGTGTAGTTGTATAGAGATAAGGAGGGGAGGATTTATCAAAACTGGCATATCTGTACGCTGGTCTTAACTAATTCCCAACCAACTAAAGTCCAACACTGTGTGGCAGACTCATAAATGTAAATCGTCTCAGAGCTGGCACAGATTTCTGGCTTAGATGAACAGGGTGTACATAGGCAAAAATGTGACTTTTTTACCGAAGTACGCCAGATGCTGAGACAATAACCCCCCCTATAGTGTGTGTGTGTGTGTGTGTGTGTGTGTGTATATATATATATATATATATATATATATATATATATATATAGTATACATGTTAGTGTAGTATACGGTAACTAGTATACCACTGCTTTTAGAGCAGATCAGTAATCTAGACAATGAGCTGTAAACAATGAAAGGAATAAAAGAGCAGCCATTATAGGAGGAGGAAGCAAGTTTGAGTGAATATATTTGCAAAATATTTACCCTGATGAGCCATACAAGATTAACTATTAATAGATACTCCTTTAAAGCGACTCTGTACCCACTGTGCTACCGCCCCCCCCCCCAACTACTTATACCTTTTTGTTGCTTATATGAAGTCCTTTAAGCAAATATGTTTGGCCACGCTGGTTGCTTTCATAATGCAGAAAAACAAACTTTAGTTGAGGAGATGCGGTGTCTTAGAGGCGGGGCCACGAGCCTTCGTGCCCTAGGGAAGCGCCGACTGTGTGGTGTTGTGCGCCTCTCACCTGCCTCCCGTTCCGCCCTCTGTCCGCCCCCACAGGAATCAATGGCATTGAGCTTGCGCCGTAATTTTGCCCCCCAGAGCTGCTGCAGTGACGTTGGCAGATCAGCGCCGCCTCTGGGGTGTGTCTTCTGCGCATCATCCACGCCCTGTAGTAGTGACGCGCTTGTCCCTGCACCGCCTCTCATGTCTGTCAGCGCCCTCCCCCGCATACTATGTTTCCGCCCGCTCCTCCTTGCACCGCCTCCCTCTCATGTCTGTCAGCGCCCGCCCCCCGCATACTATGTTTCCGCCCGCTCGTCATTGCACAGCCTCCCTCTCATGTCTGTCAGCCCCCGCCCCCCGCATACGATGTTACTATGAGTCCTCTTCTCGGCCTCTGTGCCTTTAGCGATCGTATCCCGCGCAGGCACAGTGACGGAGAAGGCTGGTCACGTCACTGAGCCTGGGCGGGATATGATCGCAACGGCACAGAAGCCAAGAAGAGGACTCTTAGTAACATCGTATGCGGGGGGCGTTGGGCGGGTGCTGACAGACATGAGAGGGAGGCGGTGCAGGGACGAGCGGGCGGAAACATAGTATGCAGGGGGCGGGCGCTGACAGACATGAGAGGCGGTGCAGGGACAAGCGCGTCACTACTACAGGGCGTGGATGACGCCCAGAAGACACACCACAGAGGAGGCGCTGATCTGCCAACGTCACTGAAGCAGCGCTGGGGGTCAAAATTATGGCGCAAGCGCAATGCCAATGATTCCTGTGAGGGCGGACAGAGGGCGGAACGGGAGGCAGGGGGAGAGGCGCAAAACACCACACAGGCGTCACTTCCCTAGGGCACGAAGGCTTGTGGCCCCGCCTCTAAGACACCGCATCTCCTCAACTAAAGTTTGTTTTTCTGCATCATGAAAGCGCAACCAGCGTGGGCAAACATATCTGTTGAAAGGACTTCACATAAGCTACAAAAAGGTATAAGTAGTTGGGGGGGGGGGGAAGCACAGTGGGTAGAGTCGCTTTAGGAAACAGAAAAGAAAAAACCTGAAATAAGTAAGCCTTATGTCAGGACTGTATCTTTGCAAAGGGTGATGCGCCCGTCGGCTCGTGCTCTGCGGCCGAGAAGGCGCTGATTTTCTTGTATTCTGTTTCTGTGTTTTGTTTTGCAGTGTCTGAACACTAGTTTATCTGCTCACTATGTTTGGTGGACACACCCGACTTCACCTGCTGATTTCTGTCTGGCCATGTAATGTTTAATCTGTGTTTTAGTTCTGCTGTGACTGACAGGTCATCCTGCCAGTGGATGGGTTTGTTCTCAGGTGTCTGTGCTTGGAGATCAGGGGGACAGTCCAATTTTATGTTCTGGACTAGAACCCTGGCCTCCTATATAATTAACCCAAGTCTGTGCACTCATTGCTGGTTATTGACTTTGTCTCTGCCTGCTTGTGTCTTCTGTTCTTTGCTTTGTATCTTTGACCTTCCTTGCTTGCTGCCTGTCCCTGACCCTATTGCCTGTACTATGACTACGCCTATTGGATTCTGATTTTGTACTTTTGCTGCCCGATTGTTGTGACCCGGACTGTTTACTATTCTTTATTGTGTTTGTTTGTCCTTTTTTTGTGCACCTATACTAGTGAAGGAACCGCCTTTGTGGCTGCCTAGGGCTGTTTGAGGCAAGTAGGTAGGGACAGTTGGTGGGTTCAGCATCAGGGCTCACTGTCTTGTCTTGTCTCTGCCTCCCGGTTCCTGACAGAATAACCAGCCTTACTTTTTTTTTTCTCTCCCCACCTGGCTATGGGCCCTATGATAGCTCTGGTTGAGCAAATGCAATGTCTCAACCAGCTTGTTCTGGACCTTGCGCAACGTGTGCAGTAGGTAAAGTTTTTCCTGGGCCAGAATGCTATGCTATCTGCTGCTGTTCCCCAAGAACCTCCAGTGCAGCTTCCTGAAAGATTCAAAGGCAATAGAAGGGCCTTTCGAATTTTCAGAGAGGGATGCAAGTTGTTTTTTAGACTTCGTCCCCGGTCCTCTGGGAATTAGAGCCAGAGAGTTGGCATTAGTATGTCACTCTTATAAGGACCTTCGCAGGAGTGGGCCTTTTCTTTACCTCCTGATGCCACTGAATTATCTTCTGTGGATCTGTTTTTTTCAGCATTGGAATTACTTTATGACCCTGACAGGGCAGCAGCAGCTGAGAGACAGTTGACTACTTTGAAACAGGGGAAGGGCATCCAGATCCTCCTATCCTTGAGCAGGCCATGAATTTGGCCATTCGCTTCGACCGTAGACTTCGTGACAGACATAGGGAGAAAGTAGACCGTGACCCTTCTAAAACCTCTGTCCCCTGCTCTGTCAAAAACCCTCTTGTTACCCCTGATGTTTCTGAAGATGGACCCATGCAGCTGGGACAATTGGACGCCAGGACCAGGCAAGAACACCGGAGACACAACGGTCCATGCTATTACTGTGGTAACAGTGGCCATTTCATCAGTTTCTGCCACAAGCGCCCCAAGCGGCAAAAAAAACAGCTCCCGGATCATCAACGTTCAGGTGACTCCAAAGAAAGTCACTTGGGCGCACAGGCGAAATCAATACCCTCCGGCGAAATCGATATTTCTAGTTCTGCTGTACCTGATTTTCCTGTATCTGAAATAAATGTATGTTCTTCTGCTCGTCCTGTCAGTCAGCCTGTTCTCCATGCCATGGACTCTTCTTCTGAAGAATGGGAGTCAGATAGAAATTTCTAAGTGAAGTTGAGTCCTGTGAGGGTTCTGAGGCCTCTCATAAAAGGGGGGTACTGTCAGGACTGTATCTCTGCGGAGCGTGATGTGCCCCTCGGCCCGTGCTCTGCGGCCGAGAAGGCGCTGATTTTTTTGTATTCTGTTTCTGTGTTTTGTTTTGCAGTGTCTGAACACTGATTTATCTGCTCACTTTGTTTGGTGGACACACCCGACTTCACCTGCTGAGTTCTGTCTGGCCATGTCATGGTTAATCTGTGTTTTGGGTTCTGCTGTGACTGACAGGTCATCCTGTGCACTCATTGCTGGTTATTGACTTTGTCTCTGTCTGCTTGTGTCTTCTGTTCTTCGCTTCACCTGATATTTGCTTTGTGTCTTTGACCTCCCTTGCTTGCCGCCTGCCCCTGACCATATTGCCTGGACTTTGACTACGCCTATTGGATTCTGATTTTGTACTTTTGCTGCCCGATTGTTGTGACCTGGACTGTTTACTATTCTTTATTGTGTTTGTTTGTCTGTCTTGTTCTGTGTGCACCTATACTAGTGCCTAGGGCCATTTAAGGCAAGTAGGTAGGGACAGTTGGTGGGTTCAGCGTCAGGGCTCACTGTCTTGTCTCTGCCGCCCTGTTCCTGACACCTTATTTACACAAGACTACCACCAATTTGTATAATCCAGATAAGCCTACCTATATCTACTTGGGAAAATTTATCAAGACCAGTGTACTCATAGGCTAGTCTTAAATAAAGCCCCGCCTCATGCAGTCTGCCGGATTTACTAAGAGGTTCACGCTTCTTAGTAAATCCAAGGGGACTTGCTCTACGTGTAAAACCATGATACCATGATAAACCAGGTGCAGAAGGAGGCCACGATTCCACCCTGCCTTGCTGTGCCCCCCCATCAGATAAGCAAGGCTAAAGCCACATTCACACACCCGTAGTGCAGTCCGTGGCTGCGGACCACACTACCATATGTGTATCCGTAGTGCTTCGTGCTTCACGGAGCACTACATTCACACATCATTACCCCAGAGATCCGTGCCACAAAAAACCGGTCCGCATTACATGTCCTTTTTTTTGCGGCACGGATCGCGGCCCCGTATACACATACGGACGTGTGAACGGGGCCATAGGATAACATTGGTTTCATGTTCTGTCCGCAATTGCGGACAGAACAACGGACGTGTGAATTAGCCCTTAAGCTATGGAAAAGCTGCAGATTTTTGCATACTCCATGGCATATGCTATTGGTGCGTTTTGACAATTGTGCCTCATTTTGTTTAGTTTGATGCTCAGCCTAACTCCAAGACACTTTATATGCATGTATTAGCTTTAAAGGGGTTGTCCAGAATTAGAAAACATTTGTTATATACCTGCAGCTATATAGAAAATAATGAAGAGCCTATGTTTACCTGTCCGCACTTCTCTGTTATCCTCCTGCAGTGACTCCGGGTCCCACCTGTTGAACGATCCTGCAGTCATTTCTGAAACACACTCATCTTGGGAGTGACCGCCCACTCAGCCAACCACTGATGGGACAGTGCCACAGCCCTAATTGGCTGAGCAGGCTCTCATTGCCGAGACAAGAGGTGACTGCCCAATCGTTCAGCAGGTGGATCCAGGAGACAATACAGAAGGACACCAGGGGAGAGCGCTGAGAGGTAAGTATAGGCTCTTTATTATTTTCTATAAAACTGTAGGTATATAAAAAGTATTTTAACACAGGATAACCCCTTTAATAATAATTCCTTATTAATCAGTAGTATGTAGGTGTAGCTCACGTTCTTCCTGGTACTATGTACTGTCAGACGGAAGTTTCACTTTCTATATTCAAAATAAATCACTTTACAGTTAAACACATTCCTCATATAATCTCAATGTACTAGATACAGCTTTACAGACAAATGTATTCAGACTTTACTTAGTTTTATAACTTTTACTTACTTTTGACCTGGAAGTTTAATGATCTTTTCTTCACTCGCTGCTCTCTGTAGTGCAAGTGTGAAAGTGTTTCAGCTGTACTAAGACGAACCTCCACCCACATAAACGTCACATGACTTCCCTTCTCCCTCTTCCTTGTTGTCGCCTATATAATATTTTGATAGGAACTTTGCAGTGTATGCCCCTTGATGATCAAAGTGGTGATAATTCAGCAAATGTTTTATTAAATAGGTTTTTCTATCAGATACAGTAATGGAATATTGCTAGCAAGAAAAAAAAATGTATGGGTTTTGATAATGAAAAGCACATTGGTTTAAAATGACCTCATCATGGTTTTTATACACAAAAATGTGGTTACTCTTTGAAACTCCTATTAAAATCAATGGGAGTTCTACTAAAAGTTGCATTGAAGGGGGGCGTGTCTAGCCATGAACGTGTGAGGATGCACTGTGCTGAGCTCCTTCAGACCCAGCAGCGAATCTATAGGCATCTGATTTCCTAGCCATGGGGAAAAAGCTCAGGGGGCGATCCTCCACCCGCTTTGAATTGCCTCAGGGGCGATATTGATCAGTATTTTGTACGCCCAGAGGCTCCTGCGACTCAGTTACCAGCAGCACAGGGGGAGGCCCAAGATGGCCGCCGCCATGAAGCACTTGTCTCAGGAGTGATCCACACCGAAGATACACCTACTGTGGTGCTAGACACCCCTCCCGGTGTGCGAGGGCGCGCCCCACTCACCCCTCCTCGCCAACAGATCGGGGACCTGGCTCCAGCTGCCTGCGCCTCGCCCTGTTAGGTGTTCCGGCGGCCATCTTGCCCTAGCAGATGGAGAGGCTGCAGCTACTCAGGAGTTTCCAGCGCTGCAGCAGGACTTGGATGAGGTAGGATCAAGCCACTGCCGATCCCCTGCAACTTCCATCTGCACCCTGCCTTCCATCCCTCCCCAGTACTCGCCCCAACCACAACGGGCCCTCTCCCAGGCCATAAGCCACCCATGCCCGCGGTATACCACAGACCACCAGGCAATCGCACACTAGTTGAACCCCCGAGCAGCGGTGTGGACTCAGGACCCCCTGGACCCTGCCTGGTTCTTACCCCCACCTCTGGAAGAGACTTGTCCCTCTCTCATGCCCCAAGCCCAGGCTGGCGTACCTGGGGCCTCATCCCCTGCTTGGTCCTCTGGCTCCTCATGGGATTGTTCCCCCCACATGCACAAGCCACAATGGGCCACACAGAAGCCTTGGTCCATGCACCTGCCTGTACCCGACCACCTCAGGAACGCTTGCTGACACATGGGGGTAGGTCTGACATTCCATCCTCCCTGGATCGTACCCCTCCAATCCTTAGGCAACAACCCACACCAACCATTGTATCTGCTCAGGGACTCACATTGCCTCTATCCTCCAGCTATACCAATGTGCTAGACGAGAACAGGCCTGTCTCTCTCGCTGACCTAGGGCTTCTTACTCAATCTCTGCCTACCCGAAGTGACATCTCCACCTTAGCTAAACAACTGGTGGACGAATGTAAGCAAGAATTTGCACAATTTCGTACAGACCTTGCCATTGTTTCTACTAAAGTTCATAACTTGGAAACTGCCCAGGAAACCACCTCTTTATCCCTATCTACTGTACCTTACAATCTACGGTGCAGTCTCATTCTGACCTTCTGTTCATCCTACAACAGCACATGGATGACATTGAAAACCGCAACCGCCATAACAGTCTTCGGATCCGGGGCCTCCCGGAAACAGTGGCCTCCTCTGATTTGTTTGCCATCTTGTCTAACCTCTTCAATGACCTCCTTGAGCAACCTCCTAATACCCACATTGAGATTGATAGAGCACATAGGGCGTTACGCCCACTAAGCTGTGATGATCAGAGGCCCAGAGGTGTCATCTGATTCTGATTAATTTTTATTCCACTCAAGAGGAGATTCTAATGCGGGCCTGTCAGCGCCAGAATGTCATCTACAGAGGGTCTCGTTCGCTCATTTTACCGGATCTGTCTCGGCACACTCTGGCCCAGCGAGCAGCTCTTCGCCATATCCTGGACGTTCTAAAGGACCGTAATATACCTTTCCATTGGGGGTTTCTTTTTGCCCCGATTGTTCATCACAATGGACGCACTCTCACTCTGCGAGCCCCTGAAGACGTCCCAAATTTCTTGAAAGAACTGCATCTCCCTGACGTATCTCTCCCAAAGTGGCCTACCCTTCTTTCTTATGCCAGAAATGCTAAGAGGCCCCTGTCACCGAGGTCGTCTGTTTCGACTTCCCAGAGTCTCCCCCCGAGAACACTCCGACGTGGGAGCCCTCGCAGGCACCTCTCCCTGCCATCTGGACCCTGGCCCCATGATTGTGTCCCCTCCTCTCCTCTTATTTGTTTTGGGACCTTACATTTTTCTTTGCCTTGTCAAAAGTCCCTGAGGAGCTGCGATACCCCACAATTTGATGCTCTTTCTTAGGTTTTGTGCACTTTGTGAGATTATTGCTTTTGCTTATGTTTGACCACTAAGGTCTGGAATTGCCATTTTCCATTAGTTACCATTGTTATGCCTAGTCATGTTTATGCCTCTTTTTATTTGTTATGGTCTGTGAGGAGCTGACAGCTCTCACATACTTGTCTGTCTCTTCCCCCCAATAGGTAGGTTTACCCCGGGCGGGTTTCACTCTGTACTTGTATTTGTTGGTATACGCTGCAGTTTTTTTTCCCCTTACTGCTTGTTCCTCTATCTGTCTTTGTCTTGTTCTAGAGTTTTGTTTGTTCTTTGCTAACTGTTGTTTTTCCTTTTGTCTTTTGTCTAAGTGGTTTCTCCTGCTCGTACTCACCCTCTACGTAACATGGCAGACCTTCGCATAGCCTCCTTTAATGCGAAGGGGTTGAACACTCCCAGGAAGCGCTCAAGGGTACTCCACCATTTCCACCGCCAGAAGGTACAGATTCTTTGTTTGCAGGAAACACATTTTAAAGTGGGTCATGCCCCAGGCATTTTACCCAGTGGCACTTTGCCAATAACCCTGCCACTAGGACTAAAGTAGTAGCCATTGCCATACATAAAAACCTCCCGTCAGGTTCTGGATTGTACGGTTGACCCCAATGGCCGCTACCTCCTCCTCTCAATTTCCATTAGTGGACATGTTTTCACCATCCTAAATGTGTATGCCCCTAATCAGGATCAAGTTTCTTTTCTGACTGATCTGATTGACCTATCCCTTCCCTTGGTCAAGGGGACTGTAGTCTTATGTGGGGATTTTAATTTAACATTGGATGCGTCCTTGGATAATTCCTCGGGCCGTTCCTCCATCTCCTACGCAGCCATTAAGAAGGTTAAGCGGGCCTGAACGGCCCTAAACGGCCACGGACAACCACAAAGGAGTTCCCTACTCTTGATATAGAAACATAGAAACATAGAAACATAGAAGATTGTCGGCAGAAAAAGACCACTGGGTCCATCTAGTCCGCCCTTTTAGTATTTTCTTCCTTATTATCTTAGGATAGATATATGTCTATCCCAGGCGTGTTTAAATTCTGTTATTGTAGAATGTGGAACATAAAACACTGACAGACAAACAAACACAATAAGAGAAGTCAGACAAACCAGGTCAACAACAGTCGGACGGCCAAGTACAAAAACAATAGGCAGGTGGATAGTCGAGGTACGATGCAAAAGGTCAGGGCTGGCGGCAATAAGCAAAGTTGAGGTAGGCGATATAGAGGTCAGAAACACAGAGAGCAGAGAGAAGAGATAGGGAGCTGTGCAGGCGAGTAAACTCTAATAGTCAGCAGGGAAATGAGGAGTCTGATGCTATTTATCCAGAATCAGAGACTTGGTCCAGCAGCCTATGCTACGTTTACGCGATTAATGAATTTTCGCGATAACGATCGAATTAGAACGATAATCGTACGTGTAAACGCGGCGAACGATCGATAAATCGTTCATTTTGATCTTTTAACATGTTCATAAATCGTCGTTCGTTGATCGCAAAAAATTCACTGATCGTTCCGTGTAAACAGTTGTCGCTTGATAGTCCGGCCGTGCGCGGGGGTGGCAATCGGAGCGGCGGGGGTGGCGATCGGAGCGGTGCAGGGGGCTGCGGTTGACCGTGGGGCCGGGCTACGGATGAGCAGGGGGCCAGGCTGCGAGTGGGCGGGCGGGCTGCGGGCGGGCCGGGCTGCGGTCCAAACGCTGATCGTTATAAAAAAATAATCGTTACTTCAAAATCGTTAATCGTACGATCTGGCCAATTATCGCTCCGTGTAAACTTAGCATTATTGGACCAGCCCTGATCCAAGCACCAAGCTCAGCTGAGCAAATCTAGCAGTGCAGTAACCCCTGCACTGCCAGAAGTCTGACAGGCAAGGCGGGTGTGGCTGGAAATTTCAGACACAAATGAGACAGAGAAAAAACACAGACAGAAACTCAGCACGGACTGAGGAGCACAAAGTCACATTCCTAACACTAGGTTCACACAAAAAAAAGCTAAATACGATTATAACTTTGAGTGAAAATAAAACAATGTTTAAACAGATTAAATAAAAAAGCCATATTTTGCAGATTGTAAGTACTAAGCATGATCATTATTTGGAAGGTTCTAATCAATTATGGGTGGTATTCTTTATGGTGTGTGCAATGCCAGCTTATTTTCATATAGCCATATTTTGACCTCAAAATTACATCTGTTTTTTTTCCTTTAATTTGACAATGTGAGCATAGTCATAATCTGCTCCTACCTTTGGCTTCAATAATGGCAATAAAAAAACTAACTTAACACACCCTTATGGTTTTGTCCAGCTATTAAATCATTTAGGTCAAAAGGTCACATATTACAAGTCTGTGGTCCATTTGGGAAACAGCTGGGGTGGCAGGAGGCGTCATTTCATATTATATACTATTATGGAATCCTGTATTAAAAAGTGTGTGTGTGAGGGGGGGCGGGGCGGGGTGTGTGTGGGGGGGTCTCCTGCAGCTGATAAGATGCAGGGAGAGAGTCATGGAGGAAAGAGAAGCAGATAAGGCTCCTTCACTCACAGACTCCGTCGCTGGGTTTTAGAGGGGGCTGGGGGTGCCGTGTAGCTGACAGCTTGCTGGAAAACGGAGGACAAAGATTAAACAGTTAAAGTGACTCCCTGACTGACTTTATGGCTGAAAAAGAGAGGAGAGGGGAGGGGGGTCTGTGTAGCTTATGTGCTGGAAGAAGTCAGTGAAGAGAAGCAGAAGAAATCATTCACTTACAGCAAGCAGCCTTCTCTAGTGCTGCACAAGGTCAGATGGCTTGCAGTTGCTCAACCAATCGGAGCTGAGCAAGCAGAGTCACCTGACAAGGCAGGAGGAGGGAGGCTGGTGTAACAGGACCTAGACCAGCCCTCCTCCTGATGAGGCATCGTCGCAAGAAGGAGCTGAGAGAGCAGCCTGGTGTCGACAGTAATTAGGTATGTGTGAGTTTCCTTCACTTCCGGGAGGGGGGAAATAGGGAAGGGGGGGGGGGGGGGCAGATAGGTGATTGAAGCACATTACAAAGTTATATAACTTTGTAATGCGTTTCAATAAATGGAAAAAAAGTTTTTTTACAGGAGTTGTCCTTTAAACGAGACACAACACTACAAGTGCCAATTGCTCAGGGAAAAGATGAGTTGGACACGGACAGTAAACCATGGAGTAGTCCCGGGACACTGTCCCTGCCTACTTGCCTTGGACAGCCGTAGGTGACTGTGGGCAACTGGTCAACATTCCTTGCGATATGTGGAACACAAGACACAGACAAGACAGACTTACAAGAATTTATATGAGGGTCACAAGTTCCCACCCACTTTGTATCCATGACAATTGTCCATCATGCTTGGCATGGATATTTATAGTGCTTGAAAAGCACTATATTGTAATCCGTATTCTTCTTCCGTTTCTTCTTCTTCTTCTTCCAGCCATTTTTCTGCGCGTAATACAGCCCGAACCGCTTTGTGCACACACTCCATTCAAACTGCGTTTCGAAGCCCTCGGCGGTGTGTGGTGTGCTATCTATTTTTCGTTTCGATCGGATTTGTCGTTTTTAAGAAATTTATGTTTAAAGACCCCGAATTTCCCATAGAAAATAATGGCCCATTGCAAATAATGGCCACACTCTAACTGCTGACAGCCAATCACAGCACATATGCAAATAGCTGAAATATAGCAGCCAATAGGAACTCTAAGGTCTCGTCATGCAATGTATCACACCATCCACAGTCACATGTCCACTATTGGCCAATAGAAGATGTAATATATGGAAGGTCCTTAACGATTTTGTCTCACTGACATGAGTAAGATTGTCAAGGTAACCGAGCAATGATCTTTACCATTATAAGTACTCAGATCGCTCTTAAAGGGACCCAGGTCGCCCTTAAAGGAACGCAAGTTGGTCTTAAAAGGAACCCAAGTCTCTCTTAAAGGGACGGGAGCCATGTCGCTCTTAAAGGGACCCAAGTCATTCTTAAAGGTACCCAAGTCGCTCTTAAAGTGGCGGGACCCAAGTCGCTCTTAAAGGGACGGGACCCAAGTCGCTCTTAAAAAGTCCTATGTAGCTCTTAAAGGGATCCAAGTCGCTCTTAAAGAAACGGGACCAAAGTTGCTCCTAAACGGACGGGACGCATGTTGCTCTTAAAAGGGACCCATGTTGCTAGGGCGATCTGGGTCCCTTTAAGAGCGGCCCGGGTCCCTTTAAGAGCGACCTGGGTCCTTTTAAGAGCAAAATAAGTCCCTTCAGGAGCAAAATATGTCCCTTTAAGAGCGACCTGGGTCCCTTTAAGAGCAAAATTGGTCCCTTTAAGAGCAAAATTGGTCCCTTTAAGAGTGAAATTGGTCCCTTTAAGAGTGAAATTGGTCCCTTTAAGAGCGACCTGGGTCCCTTTAAGAGCGAAATATGTCCCTTAGAGCGAAATATGTCCCTTTAAGAGCGACCTTGGTCCCTTTAAGAGCGAAATATGTCCCTTTAAGAGCAAAATGGGTCCTTTTAAGAGCAACCTGGGTCCCTTTAAGAGCAACCTGGGTCCCTTTAAGAGCGAAATGGGTCCCTTTAAGAGTGACCTGGGTCCCTTTAAGAGCGAAATGGGTCCCTTTTAGAGCGAAATGGGTCCCTTTTAGAGCGACCTGGGTCCCTTTAAGAGCAAAATATGTCCCTTTAAGAGCGAAATATATCCCTTTAAGAGCGAAATTGGTCCCTTAAGAGTGAAATTGGTCCATTTAAGAGCGACCTGGGTCCCTTTAAGAGCAAAATGGGTCCCTTTAAGCGTGAAATTGGTCCCTTTAAGAGTGAAATTAGTCCCTTTTAAGAGCGACCTGGGTCCCTTTAAGAGCGAAATATGTCCCTTTAAGAGCGAAATATGTCCCTTTAAGAGCGAAATTGGTCCCTTAAGAGTGAAATTGGTCCATTTAAGAGCGACCTGGGTCCCTTTAAGAGTGAAATATGTCCCTTCAAGAGCGAAATATGTCCCTTTAAGAGCAAAATATGTCTCTTTAAGAGCAAAATATGTCCCTTTAAGAGCAAAATGGGTCCCTTTAAGAGCGACCTGGGTCCCTTTAAGAGTGAAATTGGTCCCTTTGTTGCTAGGGCGATCTGGGTCCCTTTAAGAGCGGCCCGGGTCCCTTTAAGAGCGACCTGGGTCCCTTTTAAGAGCGACCTGGGTCCTTTTAAGAGCAAAATAAGTCCCTTCAGGAGCAAAATATGTCCCTTTAAGAGCGACCTGGGTCCCTTTAAGAGCGAAATATGTCCCTTTAAGAGCAAAATTGGTCCCTTTAAGAGCAAAATTGGTCCCTTTAAGAGTGAAATTGGTCCCTTTAACCCCTTAACGACATCGGGCGTAAATTTACGCCCTGATGCCGGTAAGGGAGTTCAGAGCGGGGCCGAGCGGCGACCCCGCTCTGAACCGCGGCGGTCCCGGGTGCCGCGTGTAGCCCGGGAACGTAGATATTAGCGGGCACGGTCCGATCGCCGTGCCCGCTAATACAGTTATCAGATGCAGCTGTCAAACATGACAGCTGCATCCGATTACCGGATTCAGCCGTTCCCTGGTGTCTAGTGGAGGAGATCGCTCCTCCGGGATGTTATCCCGGAGGAGCGATCTCCGTTTCTGAAGCCGGCCGGGGACCGCTCCAAGATGGCGCCGTCCCCGGCTCGGCACTCGTTTACTCGTTTACTTCCGGCTGCAGCAGCCGGAAGTAAACGAGTGCCTATCTCATGGATCTCTGCAGCATATCTATGCTGCAGAGATCTCTATGAGAGATCAAAGCACTTATACTAGAAGTCCCCCAGGGGGGCTTCTAGTATAAGTGTTAAAGTAAAAAAAAAAGTGTTGTTAATAGTAAAAAGCCCCCTCCCCTAATAAAAGTCTGAATCACCCCCCTTTTCCCAGGTTATAAATAAAAGTAAATAAATAAATAAACAAACAAACATGTTTGCTATCGCCGCGTGCGTAAACTATTAATTAATCACATTCCTGATCTCGCACGGTAAACGGCGTCAGCGCAAAAAAATCCCAAAGTGCAAAATTGCGCATTTTCTCATCAAATCCAGAAAATTTGTAATAAAAAGCGATCAAAAAGTCGTATATGCGCAATCAAGGTACCGATAGAAAGATCACATCATGGCGCAAAAAATGACACCTCACACAGCCCCATAGACCAAAGGATAAAAGCGCTATAACCCTGGGAATGGAGCGATTTTAAGTGACGTATATTTGTTGACAATGGTTTAAATTTTTTTACAGGCCATCAGATACAATATAAATTATACATGTTACATATCGTTTTAATCGTAACGACTTGAGGAACATATATAACAAGTCAGTTTTACCCCAGGGCGAATGGCGTAAAAACACATTTCCCCCAAATAAACAAAATGCTTTTTTTTTTTCAATTTCACCACACTTTGAATTTTTTTCTGGTTTCGCAGTGTACTTTATGCAAAAATTCAGCCTGTCATTGCAAAGTACAATTAGTGACGCAAAAAATAAGGGCTCATGTGGGTCTCTAGGTGAAAAAATGCAAGTGCTATGGCCTTTTAAGCACAAGGAGGAAAAAACTAAACCGCAAAAATCGAAATTGGCTCTGTCCTTAAAGGGTTAAGAGTGACCTGGGTCCCTTTAAGAGCGAAATATGTCCCTTAGAGCGAAATATGTCCCTTTAAGAGCGACCTTGGTCCCTTTAAGAGCGAAATATGTCCCTTTAAGAGCAAAATGGGTCCCTTTAAGAGCAACCTGGGTCCCTTTAAGAGCGAAATGGGTCCCTTTAAGAGCGAAATGGGTCCCTTTTAGAGCGAAATGGGTCCCTTTTAGAGCGACCTGGGTCCCTTTAAGAGCAAAATATGTCCCTTTAAGAGCGAAATATATCCCTTTAAGAGCAAAATGCGTCCCTTTAAGAGTGACCTGGGTCCCTTTAAGAGCAAAATGGGTCCCTTTAAGCGTGAAATTGGTCCCTTTAAGAGTGAAATTAGTCCCTTTTAAGAGCGACCTGGGTCCCTTTAAGAGCGACCTGGGTCCCTTTAAGAGCGAAATATGTCCCTTTAAGAGCGAAATTGGTCCCTTTAAGAGTGAAATTGGTCCATTTAAGAGCGACCTGGGTCCCTTTAAGAGTGAAATATGTCCCTTCAAGAGTGACCTGGGTCCCTTTTAAGAGCGAAATATGTCCCTTTAAGAGCAAAATATGTCCCTTTAAGAGCAAAATGGGTCCCTTTATGAGCGACCTGGGTCCCTTTAAGAGCGGCCTGGGTCCCTTTAAGAACGAAATATGTCCCTTCAAGAGCGAAATATATCCCTTTAAGAGCGACCTGGGTCCCTTTAAGAGCGACTTGGGTCCCTTTTAAGACCGAAATTGGTCCCTTTAAGAGCGACCTGGGTCCCTTTAAGAGTAAAATATGTCCCTTTAAGAGCGAAATATGTCCCTTTAAGAGCAAAATGGGTCCTTTTAAGAGCGACCTGGGTCCCTTTAAGAGTGAAATGGGTCCCTTTAAACGTGAAATTGGTCCTTTCAAGAGTGAAATTGGTCCCTTTAAGAGCGACCTGGGTCCCTTTAAGAGCGAAATGGGTCCCTTTAAGAGCGAAATGGGTCCCTTTAAGCGTGAAATTGGTCCTTTTAAGAGTGAAATTGGTCCCTGTAAGAGCGACCTATGTCCCTTTAAGATCGAAATATGTCCCTTTAAGAGCAAAATGGGTCCCTTTAAGAGCGAAATGGGCCCCTTTAAGAGCGTCCAGGGTCCTTTTAAGAGCAAAATAAGTCCCTTTAAGAGGGAAATAAGTCCCTTTAAGAGCGAAATAAGTCCCTTTAAGAGCGACCTGGGGCCCTTTAAGAGTGACCTGGGTCCCTCTAAGAGCGACCTTGGGCCCTTTAAGAGTGAAATATGTCCCTTTAAGAGTGACCTGGGTCCCTCTAAGAGCGACCTTGGGCCCTTTAAGAGCGAAATATGTACCTTTAAGAGCGAAATATGTACCTTTAAGAGCAAAATGGGTCCCTTTAAGAGCCACCTGGTTCCCTTTAAGAGCCACTTGGGTCCCTTTAAGTGCAACGGGGGCCCTTTAAGAGTGAAATGGGTCTCATTAAGAGTGAAATGGGTCTCATTAAGAGCGACCTGGGTCCCTTTAAGGGCGACCTGGGTACCTTTTAAGAGCGACCTGGGTCCCTTTAAAAGCGACCTGGGTCCCTTTAAGAGCGACCTGGGTCCCTTTAAGAGCGACCTGGGTCCCTTTAAGAGCGACCTGGGTCCCTTTAAGAGCGACCTGGGTCCCTTTAAGAGCGACCTGGGTCCCTTTAAGAGCGACCTGGGTACCTTTAAGAGCGACCTGGGTCCCTTTAAGAGTGACCTGGGTTCCGTTAAGAGTGACCTGGGTCCCTTTAAGA
Organism: Dendropsophus ebraccatus; assembly: GCF_027789765.1. Lineage (NCBI taxonomy): Eukaryota > Metazoa > Chordata > Amphibia > Anura > Hylidae > Dendropsophus > Dendropsophus ebraccatus. The sequence goes on from NC_091462.1 coordinate 53,692,176, forward strand.
GCGAAGGGACCCACGTTGCTCTTAAAGCGACCCAGGTCACTCCGATCTCTACCCCCGCCGCTCTGATCGCCACCCGCCCTCCGTCGCCACCCCGATCGCCCCCGCCGGCCCACGGTCATACGTTACCTGCTCCGCGCAGCAGGTCTTCAGCCATCCCCGGCTCCGCTCTTCAGTGCACTGATTGGCTGAAGAGGGGAGCCGGGAATTTCAAACGGCTCCTCTTCAGCCAATCAGTGCTCCTCTTCAGCACTGATTGGCTGAAGAGGTCTGTACCTACAATCTGCCCCCCCCCCCCCAACCGCTTGTACAGTCGGATGGCTGCTTTAATCCAAGATCTGTCCTGGGGTCCGTTCGGCAGGTGATGCAGATATTGTTCTAAAAAAACCTTTTAAACTTGCAGTCCTGTTTCATACTGGCGTGGCCTAGAGTGTCTGTGCCCTAGGCCTGCGACGCCTCTCCTTTCTTCCTCCCTTGCCCTCCTCATAATTAGGAATGCCCCTGGGCAGGATTTCTCCTAATCATCACTTGTCATCATTAAGACACGTGTGCAGTGTTCAGACAAGTAATAATTAAAAGAGATTCTACTCAGGGGCATTCCTAATGATGAGGAGGGCAGTGAGGAAGAACAATGAGGCGTCGCAGGCCTAGGGCACAGACACTCTAGACACCTTAACTGAAATTATGTTTACTAATGGTCTAAAAGCCTTTTCTATGGTCTAAATCTAGCAGCCAGTGACTGTGTGGCAAATGTGGCAGCCAGTGGCTGTGTGAATTTTCTTACACGGCCATTGGCTGCCGGATTTCGTATGCATGTGGATGACAACTCTTTTGGCTTTACCCTTAAATGCCAACATGAGTGATGGAAAACAAGAAAAAACTGCCAGGGCAATCACATGTGTAGTTAAATCCTTGAGGCTCACAGGATGTTTTTTCTATCCTCGTCATTCGATCTGATGGGAATACCCCTGTTATGTTAAACATATGTTTGCTAGGGCACAGACACTCTAGACACATGAGCCTTTTCATTCAGCCCAGAAAACCTATTAATAGTCTTCCTGTTTTCTCTGATCGTTATGATCACAGGCAGGATTACAAGAACCACACTGGTATATATATAACAGAGTATGGCTATGTTGACACAATGTCTTTTTAGTGGCAGTTTCGCTGCCTTTTTTGGACGGCTGTCATTTTGGCGCCAGAAGGTGTGTTTTTTGCAAATTACAATTACACCATCCACAATAGAGAATTGTCACAGCGCCCCCTTCCCTGCACAATGAGCACTGCTTAGATCAAACTGCATAGTTAGGCTATGTTCAAACAAGGTATTTTTTTAATTAATCACGGCCGTCGTTGCAATTTGCAATTCAGTTGAAAATGAATGGGATCCCGTCCGGAGTGTATAAACATAGTATACACTAACGGTCAGTTTTGTGTGGCCACTATTCATTGACAGTGACAGTGCACTTAATGGAGAGTGCCGTTCTGGTCAATTGGGATGCGGGCACTGCAGTACCGGCCAGGATAAACTTCACTGACCCTGGCTATTCTGTGGCATGGCCGAGTCACAGAACGGCCGGTGTCTTACAATGAGTGAACCCGGCCTTTGAAAGCTATCCCATATAATTTAATAGGTCAGCTCCAGACTATTGTTTCCTATGGCCTTGTCGCTACTGTGAGGTATATCTCCAAACACTATTAACAGAACGGAGCAAAAGCTCAGGCAATAAGGTGGCCTTCACATTAATGTACAAAAATAATAACATTTACATAAAATAAAAACAGATGAGAAATAAATGAATGTTTTAGCATCAGTCGTGAATTAGTAAAAAAAAAAAATATTTAAATGACATATTTCCTTTAAAGGCTTTCAACTACGTTTGTTCACTTTAATCAGTGGCCAACTCATATCCACTTCTTTTGGGTCCTAAGAATAATAGTATGCAGTTGAACTATTATGTCATACACCTAACCATCCACTTAACTTTCTCAAATTTGTAGGTCTGATGTGAGCAGCTAAGGATACCATTCTTAAGGCTGAATGGCAAATAAGAACAATACAGCAGAAGCAGCGGCAAAGATAGAACAGCCAAACTGACACCATAGTGGTCAAACTATCTTATCCCTAGAAAACATGCACTCCCCCCTCCCACCACACACACACACACACACACACACTCCTCATGGGTGTCAGGTCACCGAGGTCCTTTACACACACATATATCTGACAGATTTTTGAAGCCAAAGCCAGGAATGGATTTGAAAAAAAGAGAGAAATATCAGTCTTTATTTAATGATCTGTTCTCTGTTTAAAGTCTGTTCCTGGCTTTGGCTTTAAAAATCTTTTAGAAATCGTTGTGTATAAAAGTACTATAACTGGAGGATTTCGCTTAGCGACATACTTGTGCTTTGAGGTTGCAAGAAATGCTTGCAAGAAATGGTTTTCAGACCACAAATCAGTACATACTTACCTATTGCATTGCTGCTGTTATCCGGCATCTCGTTCTCTGGCTCTCCCGTTGCTGTACTTTCTTACCACCGCCTCCTCCAGAATGATTGACAGCTGCAGGAGGAGGGGCCTGAAGACACAGTGCTGGAAAACAGGATGCCGGATGAAAGGAGCAGCACATTAGGTGAGTATGTACTGCTGTGTGATCTGGAAACTGTGTAGGCAGTGCAAACAAGGGCTGATTGGTGCTCACAGATGACAAATCTGTTGGTATCAAAGGACCTTTAGGAATCTATGAATTGTGTAAGTTTCTATATAGGGTCAATAGACATAAATGACTAGTTAGGGAGAAAGAAAGTATTAGTATGTACCCGTGGTAAGCAGTTAGATCTTTTATACATGTGACACTCAAGCGTGTAGTCTTCAAATGTATTGATTTTTGAGAGCACCATATCAGTTTAAATATACTTTATTTAAGAATTTAAAGTATACAAAGATTACAAACATAATATTCAAGCCATGTGCCATGATTTCAAACAACGTAAAAAAAAAGCGAGAGAGAGACACACAAACAGTCTTGCGGGATCCCCGCAAGAAAAATCGAGGATAATACATAAATAAGTTATCCACCTAAGGCCTTATTGACACGTCAGTATGTTTTCCTGGATGAGAATCTGGATCCTCTATTTCTCATCCGCAATCCGCAAAAAATCATCCGTTTTGCATCCGTATTGTGTTTCGTATTTTTATCCGTTTTTTATCCGCAAAAAAAGGTGTAGTGAAGAAAAAAGAGGGGATGGCAAAAATGATTCTACAGTCATTTCTATCAGGCAGGCTATTTCTGGCAGGAGGAGCTTGGTGATGTCACAAAAAAAACGAATCTGTGATACGGATGGTTTTGCGAATTGCAATGTACTCTCCGCAGATTTTGTGCTCTCCATAGACTTCTATTGGGGTGTCCGTTCCGTAGTTACGCACCGTATTACACGTCCGTTTTTTTTTGTCACGGATTGCGGATCCGCAAAAGAAACGGATGTATAAATAGCACCATTGAAAATAATGGGTTGTAATGGATTCCCTTTTTCCTGGTCCGGGAAAACAGAAAAATACTGACGTGTGAATTAGGCCTAAGAGCTAAAAAAAATTAATTGCTGGCTGGTCTTACTCACCAAGCCCCCCAGAGTATTTTGAGCAGTCTCCTGTCTTTCTAGCTGCGGCCATTCCTGAGTTACACATTTTTCTAAAGGACGATCTATATCCAAGATGGCACTGGCCAAAAAACTACATTTCCCATCATGCATCTCCCTGATTGGTCCGTTTGTGTACTCGCCGCCTTAGGTTTCTTTCCTATCTACTGCTGTCATTACTATTGCACAGAAAACACTGATTTTGCATCACATCAGCCCAGTATGTATTCCATACTAGCTGATCCGTAATCACGGTTCAACTTAGAGAACATTGATGTATATTGGGCTATTCACACAGTCAGTTTTAATTCCGATCTGTAATCCATTCCGTAAAAAAAACAAATCCATGTCCTAGTGCGGATTGGGCTTGTGGTACAAATTACCAATAGAAGTCTATGGGATCCATGTTTTTTATGGGCATCACGGATGTCCCATCTGTGATGTCCGCAAGAAACATGGAACAAATCTTTGCAAACTTGTACTATTCACATTTTACGAAAATGGATACGGATTCGGATACGGAAACTGATGCAATTACTGATGCAAATACAGATGAATTTATACGGATCATGGAGTAAAAATAGCAGAAGATTTTGCGGTCCAGAAAAATTACTGAACGTGTGAATGAGGCCTTAGTGAGCATGGTGCAAACATTTTTGAGCAATTTTGGGACATGCAATGATTTTCAACAATTCTGGCATAGTTCGATGCCAAAAAACAGATGTAAATAAATGTATAATTTCCTCCTAGGCCTGTCTTGTAAGTTACAAAAAACCCACATACAAGCATTAGTTTTTGGGCCTGAGCACTGGGAATTGCAGCTTGCAGCATCACCTCCCAAACCTAGGACTTCAGCTACTGTACCGGGGATGAACAGCTGACTGTCTGGTTGCATCTGTCCTTACAGGAAAACATTTTAAAAGATGTCACTTCCCACTAAATATAATCACATATTTTATAGACATCATAAAAGAGTTTTAAGTATACTGTATTCTTGGCTACCCTCCTGCTCATGCTCAAATAAAAAAAAAAA